>NC_071981.1:18947983-19547983 GCF_026283585.1 Hylaeus volcanicus
CTACGCGACCAATCCCGTACCCTACGTTTCGTGTTCTTATTTGACTCGTTATTGTTGGGTATGGGAGGCGCGGATACTACACTATGATTTCCGACAAAAGCAACGAAGTCGAATAATTTAAGGATCAAGCGTGGAAGGAAAAAATATTGCAACCACTTACATTTGTTTCTTTAGTTTTGTTGCAAATATTTATAACCGGGCTACTTTTACAGTCGATTACGTTTTCCGGCGGAATGAGTGTCGGGTTACTTGGACGAACTCTCCTCTCCGTGCAATAACTCATCCCTCGCGTGGAAAATTTATATGTAGAGAGTTTTCTGCCCGGTTTACGGTAGTTTCGATTTTCCAAATTTACATCCAGACCTGCGGGGTTTGTTTACTGTTTCATATCACGCTGTTACGCGTCCGTAAAAGCGGACTTTTGGTTTGTAAACGACGGCGAATGTACTGCACATGTTTTCACATGAAATTCCACGAAAAAGCAAGACGGTCTCTTTTTATTTCCATGCACCAGCTGCGGAAATTGCAAGGTTGTCCTTTTTGAGTGATGTTTAATTAAATTTCGTTTGAGAAATAACAAACTTGTTTCGGCTATATCTCGTATTTATTGATAACGATATCAAATACTTGCTGCACAAGTATTAAACAGAAAGTAATGTAAATGAAAAAGATAGGATATATGCGAACGACTACTTTGTATTTTTATGTTTAAATTTGATCGAATATACAGAGTATAATACGTAAAAAATATGTGTTTGAAATAAAGACTCAGAAATCTGTTGTAAAATTTCAGCGTACAAAGCTTTGTTTTCGGGAAAATTGGGTTTGAATGGTTCAAATTTAACAATGGAGTGTGCATTTCATTACGTTTTAACGAATGCACGCATTTGCAATTCATTGTACCTATTACTTCTTTTGTTTGCAAAAATCAACGATGGTAGTATCGAATATAACGTAACATGTTTCGTCATTTATTTATTTAATTATTACGTGCCTTGTAATAATTAATGTTACTGCGACTAATCGAGGTTAGGGTTGAAAAGTGTATATAGATTTTCGGGACATACTTGACTCGTTAAAACAAAGCGTTTCAATGATTAGAGCTGTCATATTCTGACCGCGGTCAAATAAATTGGCAACTCTGAAGGTTTGTTTGTCGGTGACGTTGTCATTGTCGCGTTTGACTACATAACGGTGGCACGTTTGTATCAGACGATCTGATTCACTTTTAGACGTTTCTACGAACTCTAGTCAAGCGGATGATGATCTTTTTAAGTTTGTAGTTCAGATCGTTGCACTCATAGGACGCTGGCCAAAAATTGTTGGACGTCGCCTGCATATAATGCACTGAATACCAGCGGGAAATGGTTTAGCTAAATACTTTGTTTTAAAGATGACGACTTTTTTGACATTTATTTGTTCCTTGAGGATAGTGTCGAGGATAGTGCACTTCGGTATGCTTTACATTTACAAAAAGTTTCATTTAAATCGGAATTTCTAACTTCGAAAGCTTCCTTTGTTGAACGATTTTTTCGAAAATAGACATTCATATGTAGATTTACCTCATTTAGAATTATTTCACTTTAATGAAAACATTTTTTCAATAGAGGTATTTATTTCATAAAATTTATTTGAATTATTCTTCATAATACCATCGAAAGTAAAATGATCTCCTTTAAAACGTGCCTTTTCCCCGATACGTTTCAATAATATAACAAATGAAAAGCCTCGTCGATGTGCTTGAAAGTGTTGATTGATGAAATTAAATTCCTCCAAGTTTCGCTCTCTGTTTAATTGTTATCGATTCTCCGTGTAAAAGATACGCTGAATTAAGTTATAAATGATGAAGTTTATTCATGAATTTTATTTTCAGCGCTGGTCGATAAATACTGGTTATTCTCGAGAATGCTACAAGTCAATTAAACGTTTTATAAAATTACGATTCTATCTGGTAAAATGAAATTCATGCAAATATATTTGTTCAAGCATAGTAGGCGAAGTAAATGATGATTCAACGTTTATTTTTCCGAATAGAAACGTATAACCTTTATATAAAACTTTTATTGTGCTGCTACTGCGATAACAATCCTTCGACGCGAAATTATTCTCCGAGTGTCTGGCATGTTTATATTTCCCCCAGCAGTACAAACAATAGCTGCGTTAGTGTTCCAGTAACAAAAACATGGTGTATACTACGTAATTCGTCTTTGCAGTCTGGAATTGCTGAAAAAGCATCGCATTCGGGGAAGAGGAAAGTGAATTAAATATATAAAGTGAGTTTTAAACAACATCGAATATGATTACGCATCGTTTTTTTCAGAAAGAAGAAATTTTGGTAATTCGCAACTGAAAAGAGAGTACTATACTCAGCCCAAAGCAAGTGCACAAATAGAAAGGAATAGAGGGTAAAAATAAAATGAAAGCGGGACACTGCGCGTCGCTGTGGTCGCATAAATAAATGCACTTCTAGTTCATTATTTCTTTTATTCTTTTTCAACGTGAACGACTGCGACACGAGAGATGCAGAAAAATGACGTGAAATGTAATAACGAAAATATTTGAAAAAAAAAAAAAAATATTTGATAGGAGAAGGCTGGAATTGGATCCTTTCTCTGGGAAACGAGACAGGCACCGTAAAGTAAATACTATCGAAGCACATTTTTTACTCCTCCTTTATAAACGGTCTGCAAATTTGTCATTGCATTGTAATTAAATGTACAGAATATTCCTACTTGCTAATGTTCGGTGCGTTCTTCGGACACGTGAGTGTCTAATTACTCGGAGCACGGTTCCGGTAAATCGTAGCGATTTGTAGGATAAGCGTTCCCTTCGCGGTATTAATTACGTAACAGTGTAATAGGAAGTTGGAAGCGATAATAACGATTTCCAATTTCGCTTCAATTACTATTCTGACATCTGGTACACGTTGAGGTACAATGCACGCGTTTACATTACTTGTTACGCATACGCGAATCGATTCGGATCGAACCAATGGGCGATGGTAAAATAAGACAGAATTGTGCGTGGCCCATGAGTGCAAGGCGTCGCTAAAATAATTAATAGCGTCATTGCATGCCGAGCGTAGCGTACTATGTTTGCGTGCAAAACGATAACTTGCTCTCGTATTAACGGGCAATATCCACCGAGCCCCAACTCAATTTTTAAAAAGCTTTCGCCGCCTCATAGACGGGTCAGAGAAGGGGACGTGAATTTGTTAGCTTTGGTAACTCAAGTTTAAGTGGTGAGACTACTTACTTACAATAACTTACTTACATAATTACTTACAATGCTACATGCAATCTCGCTACAATGTTTCGTCGAATGTCCATCGAAGGATATTTTTCGTCGTATTTTTTTTTTGCTCGTGTAAAATATAAGAAAGTGTATCGATTAAACGTTGTTTGTCTTTAAGAGCCCCCGTTTCCTGGTGGCGCCTGGGAACGCCATCTCATACATCACGCGAAAGATCTCAGTAAACTTTGAACTATCGCCCAAGTATTTTGTCATTGTCTCCATAGTTCCTCAGAAAATAACTTGCAACGTTTTAATTCACTCTACCTATTACAGAATTATAAAATATCATTTCCAGCACATCGTCCATTTAAAAATCTTTGGAGAGAAATTCAATTCAACCTTGTTACTTTATCTCCTTTTTCTTCTCTTCCGTTATTTCTTTCCTAGTCCTTGTTTTCTCTTTCTTCCAACACGGTCAATCAAAGTTTTATTTCAATCGTACAAACGACATTCGTTTTGAAAACGTGCGAAACAAATAAACGAGCGAACTTTTCCTCTCTGTACTATTAGTGCGAAGTGTGATAGACACTCGAACGCATAATGAAAGGGTAATAAGCGATCGTAACGGGGTCGAAATGCAGGCAAAATAAAAGCAGGTCGAGCCGAAGTTATTCAGAAACGCATCATGCCATAAAAATAAGCGAGTCCTTGCGTCACCAGGCATCGAACGTAATCGACTGTGTACACGCTTAGCGTTTTGACTCGTTATCGTTGTCCCTTGAGGAAAGCTCTTTTTATTTCTGCGATAAAGGAGGCATGCGCATTCCTGTCGATCCCCTGCGATGTTAGAAATAGCGAGGAACCCTTTGTCGACTTTTTCCTGATCGCGACCCTGATCCTGAACAAGACTCGATTCGTATGGATCGTTCGACTAACGGCGACCGAAATCGTGCGGTAGATCGACTTGGCACTCTTCCGATTTCATCCTCTAGACGACAATTACGTTTCTCTACAAATTTCTGTATTTTCGAGTTGGCGCGGTTCCGGCATTTAGTACCGTCTGTTTTATTTTCCATAATAATTGCCAGCGACACGATGATTAAGTTTAGAGGATTTTTGTCTGCTCGCTACGGTTCTCCCCAAAAATCATTAAGAAGTTCCCGTTTGATCGACGGCTAATTAATAATGCGAGCCCTGCTCCGAAACATTGAACATTCTAAATTAATTGCAGGTGAGCTGCAATCGACCGTGGTCGAGGAAATCTAATTTTATTGCCATGCAATTAGTTCACGCCACGGACAAATTTGGTTGAAACAGCAGCTCTCGCGTGCGTCTTGTTCAATGTCGTGCTGATTTAAACGAATTAGCTACAAGGGGGCATAGTATTTCAGTCCCAAAAGAAGATATTTTCGTACGATTTCTTCAGGGTCGCGGGGAGAATAATTATCGATGTTGACCATGACTTCGTTCAACCGTCGATATTTGGAAACGTTGAAGTCTCCTATAGTCGCTTTCTGTATTTACCTCGTCGTCGATTTATATTTCTCTATTGTTGTTAAATAATAATTGCATCGAGTTTAATTAAAACACGTAACAAAAAACGCAGGAATAAACATAAATTAATAGCAGTAACGGCGCACCAAAGGCAGAGTATCGCGATAATATTACTCTGCGTTAAGCTCCGTATTATAATTTAATAATGTAGATTAACCGGATTTCTGCATTAACACTCCTGCGAAACGACGATTACAGGCCATTGTACAATTACTATACGTTACTTCCGTTTCGAACTCTGCGAAGTTTCCAGCGAATTGAAATTACGAAGCCTAACTACATATCGACGCACGTATTATTATCTTCGATCTCGGTCTAAGACAAATTTCAAATTTATTTAGAGAGCAATTTAGAAATAGAATTTCAAAAAAAACTCAAATGTACGCTATCCTTCCAAGCGTGCGAATAATAAATTTCACGTAGCGCAAGTTTTGTCATTGTGTCTCGAAAATGCGAAAATTTATAACAGCATTGTTCCTATGACTTTCAAGAGTAAACAGCATAAAAGTTGCCCGCTTTGGGATATATTTCATACAAGAAACTTTAATGCCACGAGGGACTTCCATCTGACCTGGCAAACATTCGCTATAGTAATATCATTTTTCACTCACGCAGCTCTCTCTTGTCCGATTTCATAGCGATTCGTAAGCGTTTCAATATTTACCACGATCTATATTTAAACTCGCCGTCGAATCGTCTGATAAAAATTCCAGAAATTTCACTCGCATCAAATAATCACTTTGTCGAACATTCGCGAAACGCTATATATTTAACTTTGGAATTTTGTCGTCGGTTGTCGACGCGTGTACGTCCCGATTAGGCGTACGTATATTCAATACAGGTGCAACGATAAGTATATCTGGCAAAAGAGTATTTTAGACCAGGAGCATCGACACCGACAGCGGCAACGTCTGAGCTGCTTCAAAGGAATTCCGTATGAACATAACGTATAAATTGACGTATTTTTTTCATAGATCGTTAAATTACACCTGAAGGAAACACGTTAAAATTTCTACTTATCGATAACTAAATAAAAAACTTGAACGGACCAGTCGTTTCGGTTCATCTTTCTGGAACCCACTTCAGGTATTGACCGACAAACGTCCACTTAAGTAGAGAAACACAATAAAAAGGCCAGTACAATCCCGGAAACCAATAAAAATAGAAAGTAAAGATAACAAATAGGTACTCGCGAATTTCTGCCGAGTTATTATTGTTCTCACGAAAAAGGAAGGCTCGAGAGGAAGTTTTCCCAAGAAAATTCACCGAGTTCGTGCTTCAAAGCAGCGATAAATAATAACATTTACCATGAGTCGACGAACCGAGCCTCGTGAGGGCCTGGCCCTCCCTGCACCAAACTCTGAGCATGCACTTCAGCAGCTCTTCCAAGGCTTTCTTCAAGGACACATCTGTTCCTAGTTCCGTGGAACACTCCGAGGCCACGCAATCGCACACCATCGCGTCAAGGACCGACGCGACGATCTCGACGTGAAGTTAACGCGTCTCTCGTGACTGCTGATTCGGATGGAGAGAGAAGAAGAAGAACGGAAAAGCCCGATTTCCGATTTAGCGTGCGCGATATAGAATCGACGGAAGCCGCGCGGTATCTCCAGGGACGATTGCACCGATTCGCGTCCCAAAACGTGGGAGTCGAGGCTCAATTTTCCGAAGAGGATGCCTTCGGTCGACTCTTGGAATGCGACTCGCCGCCCTGACCCACTGACTGTCAGCCAAAAGCTTCTACTTCCACTCGCCACCCTTCTGCCCCACCGCGTCCCACCGTCGCCCTCGACTAAGCGGGACTGCAATTCGACTTAACATCTCACGAGATATTCGGACGACCGCGAATCGTCTTTCCACGTACAGTGTGTAAAAATGTATCAACTATTCACCCTAGAATTGGGAGCATTTCTCGAATTTTTCCTTGTATCCAATTTCTTTTTTAAATTCAATCATCTTTCAAACGTACAGTGTTCGAAAAAGGTATCAACTATTCACCCTAGAATTGAGACTACTTCGAATTTTTCTTTATGTTTGTATCGTTCCGCTCGACGCTCGCTAATTATTATTATTTTAACGTTTTATCGGTGTTATCGATCACGTCGACAGCCGAAACGATTGCATTTTCTAGAAACAATTCGCCTATTCTAATCAAGCAACGACCTATTCGTCACGCGCGCCTGGTGGACGCCGATGGCGTAGAAGCGTCGGTACCAGCCGACGCTCGGCGTCTTTCTCTCAGCTGCGGCGTTTCGATTATATTTAGCCGGAGTATTACGCGGTACTTATTTAAAGAAACGGGAAGAACGGACTCTCTCTTTTTTCCTCTCCGCGTCTCCGGTGCGCTCGTCTTTCTTCCGCTCCACCTTTGAGCACGTTTTCCACCTCCGTCACGGAGCGTGACCCCTTTCCGCTTTCTCTTTTCGATATGGGTCTAACTGATTGGGAGCGATTTCTTTGCTGGCGTGTTCGGCTCCGTGGAATTCTTTGACGATGAGGCGCCCCGCGATTGAGTGAATTTTAGTTACACCAGCCTGTCTGTCGGGGTGATGGAATTCCGACGTTCAGGCGCAACGTAAATGTAACGAGTCGTTGATCATTTAAGAGCGCATTTTAGAAACAAAAATACGGGTATAAATTGATTAAGTAATTTGATCGAGGTAATTCAATGTTGGAATAAGTTGCGGTACCACGAGGTTCTGGAATTGCAGTGCCACGCGTGATGAATCGAGCGGCCACAGAGTATGACCCACTAATGGGTCAAGCCGACGTGAATGTGTTAATAATATAACAGTTTATTGCGCGTTACTCCTACGAGTTTCTGCAAGAGACTGACTGGCATCTGCCAGCTCCTTTCATCGTCAGTTTTACAACAGAAACGTCGTTGAATTTTCCGCTTTCTTCTAAAATCTTTCGACAATTTAATCTCTTCGAAGACGAGTTCTATCTTCGTATTTCTTCATATTCCGTCTTCGTTATCTTCAAGTCTAGACCTCGTTAGCTTTGTCGCGCAACCTTGCCTGGATCTATTCTGGCTACAGAAATTCAAATGTCTCGATACACCGCGGGAAGTGATTCGAAAATTTCCATGTACGAAGGATGCTTGTCCCCTGCGAATATTTCAAAGCATGCCGATAGCGAATCAACATACGTATGCGTTATCTATAAAATGCTATCTAGATAGAGCGTGTTTTCCGAATGAAGTGATCGTTTTATCAATTAAAGAGACCACGTTTTTCGTGTTCAAATATGTTCGATAATATCGTACGACATTTAGACTGCTTTTACCCGAGGCATTAAATTCTAGAATAAGGAGAACAAAAAACGCGATCAAAAGTATTCATCTTAATTAAATTCCTCGCGTGTTCCGTTAATGCGTCCCTTTCAGTTTCTCTTTACCCGAAAAATGTCGACTTATTGGAGTGACGTATCGCGCACAATTCCGCTTTTCTGACACGACCATCGCGGCAGGTATGTCTACACGCAAAACGTAGTGTGTAACATGCAACATCTTCGGAGGATTGTAAATGCTCGTCGGAAGCACCACGTCTGAGAGCATAAATTTAGTGGCAGCTTTATAGCTGTTATATATCGCAAGACGAATTTAGCGAGTATTTATGCAAACATAGAGACACATTCTCCGCGTACTACGCAAAGAATGCCGTGAAAATTTCTACACCCTCCATCGATTATTTCATATCGTCTAATTTCTTTGTCGCCAACGGGTAAAGTCTGTTAATCTTTCTAATTAATTTGTAGAAATTCGTTAATAATTCAAGTAGTTAATAACAGGTTACGTCACGCGCGATATGTTTCGCATGGCGCGAGCTACGATTTGTACATTTCTACGTGGCAGAAACAGCAGATAAATTTCATTCGTTAATGCAAAGCGAAACCAAATGTTTCCACAAGAAAGTGAAACAGCTCTTCATTTAACTCTCATTGCGAAACGAGCTATCGAGTTTATTTAATTGTTGGTACAACGGAAAAGCGATCGATTTTATGCGAGCTACACTCGATTTTAAGTGCAGCAGTCACTGTTAAATATAGTGCGTTAAGTGGAATGTATTTAAAACGCTGATTCTTGTTCCGAAACGATCGATGTACCATTTCAGCATTGTCGGGTATGTTTTAGCGAAAGCTTTTACAATTTTTCCTGGCGACTTTTCGTTATTAGTGACATTAGGTTACTTTTAAATTTGCGCAGTAGAAAGAAACAAATAATTCAGTGTCTGAAATGTTATTCTTTCTGTTTTATTTCAAACTGTTTCTGACCAGATCTGTTTACTTCTTTTCTCTTCTTTCTACCCTATAAATTGGTGAGATCTGTAGTTACTAAATTTTTCTTACAGGAAAAATAAACAGTAGGATATACCGCTTCATTGCGATGAAAATTTACTTGTACTCGTAGAGGATGAAAAATATGCAACTGAAATTATTTATAAATCTATAAAAGTCATTCACGCATTAGTTTATTGTTACGAAGGTTGGTTATTTTAATGTCTATAGAACTAATTATCAACTTATCAATAATAGCCATATGTTGTATAGGGAAATAATAAATCGATTTATCTAAGCCCTGGCAGCAACCTTGATTACAGATATTTTTATATACTGAAACAATTTTTCTATCCAAGTTTATCTGCTATAATCGAAACGAAAGAGACTAATTCCAGAGAATGCATTTCAAAACTTCAGATTTATTATTGTTTAACTATAATTTGCCAAATATGTATCCTATTCGAATATGAATTCTGGTATGCGAAATTATTATAGTGATGCCATCTAGCGTATCAGCACTTGGACAACTAGAAACTCGTCGAGGAGGATATATTTGACACGATATGTTTCTCACATGGCTCGCAAGCCTTACTCGTAAAACTCCTCGAGCAACTAAAAATATGCAAAGTACGTCATTTTATCGTTTGGGCGTTCCCGAAACAACTTTTCGATTTATACAAAAATAAAAGATCATTTTTTACATTTGTTAAACTTTCTTTGTTAATCGTAAACCGTGGGAAGACTGTCTAAAACGTCTGACCCAATGCGACTCGCGATTCTATCCAGAACTAATCTTTCCATCTCCTACACATACCAGCGAGCAATGTAAAACTCCCGCCACCGCGGAGTGCACTTCGCGCAAGCAAGTGTGCCACTTAAGAGCTTAATACATTCTTGCGGTATAATGAGGTGTTTTGTCTCCTGTAAACTACCTTGTATATCGTTAAGGAATTTTCGGTGCATTAACCCCTTCGCGTCAGCACCTAGTCGCAACGAACGTCGTTTCTTTCTCTTAACGCGCGTCAGCTTGTACTATCTCGAATACAATGAAATTCTACAAAGAAAATACGTATATCCATCGAATTTATGTTCGTATTGGAAAATTGTTTACGAGAACGTAGAAGATAAAGAATCGATAAATTATTTTTTACGATTGAAGCTAGTGTTTGTCGAAAACGAGTGGCACGAGGGGGTTCAGATAGAAGTAAAAGAAGAGCGTCGTCCAGTAACTTACCGAAACTATTAGTCTGTATCCTTTTATACATTTCCCCGCTGCTTTTTCGATGCACCATCCTGTGCGTCGCCGCCTGATACTTCTTCCGAAAGTTTCTCTCGCTTTCCGTCGATTCCTGAGAACTTCTCCTCTCTTTGACGATACTTTCCGGAACCTCCTCGCCGCCGTCTCTGTTGTCTGGCCTCCTCCACGCATGGCTTTCCTCGAGGTCGCCGATGTAAATCCATTCGCTGCTCGTGTACGGCTCCACGTAGCTGTCCTCGTCTTCGCGACCTGCCATTTTCAACGAAGAGACGAAACGCTGAGCGCGTGAGATCAACATGGAATTTTCTGCTCAATTTAAAAGGCTGATAGGATCCGTATGCCGGAGGGAATATTCTTATAGAATAAAAAAAAAACCGAATATTGCTATTGAAATATTTTCTGAAACACGTCTGGGTGAACTTTCAGTTCCATTTTTGATACCTTCGCGTCTTTAGAAGCGGCTCGAACCATGAAAACGACACCGCTTTGGGTGCTTCGAAAGGCTCGGTACGCGGTACCTTTAAAGATTTCTACTTGTTGCGTCGCAAATTAAGCAGGCAAACACGAAGATTTTCAAACACGAGGCATAATTTGGCTACGTGAACAAAATTTGTACGCGTTGTAATCGTGTTATATTAATATTATATGTTATCATGTCATATTACATTTCGCTAGGAATGCGATCTTATTAGAATTCTAAAATAAAAATCGTGTTCGTTCGAAGTAAATTGAAAAGCAAAAAAATGTATCTTTCTCAACGCTGTATTCTACCGCGTCATAAAGAGCGGGGTAACTAATCTTCTTAAAGAAAGATAAATAGTAACGGGAAAGCGCGTAAAACTTTTCTCCGTGACGGCCGAGCTCCACTCAATTTTTCAATCGCGTTTCATTATGTAACTTTTTACAAGGGTGGTGCTTGCCCACCTTTATTACGCTCGTTCCGCAATACTCCGTACATCCATTTCACCGTGGAACGCGTTTTCCACCAGATATGAAGGCTGTTAATGAAGTTTATGCATCAGAACTTTTTAAACGTCTTTTTTACGAGGCGCTGCGCACAAGTTCTTATTACAATGTTTTATGCGCGTTACGAGAAACGGGGAGAAACGCATCCTTGCGGAGAGTTTGAGTAGCAACTAACCACTCCGAATTAGTGAAATCTGAAATTTGCATCTATATAGCACGCGAAAGGATTAACACGTGGACCGCCACGTCACCCACTTATGGGTGACAAAAAATGTTCACCGAGGAAGTAAATAAATTTATTCTGAAAGCGAGACGTCGAAGAAAATTAATTTGGATAGGATTGGTAAATCCTAAACAGGTTGCAATCTTAATTTGTCGCAATTGAAACTTTCGTCTAACCTGTGAGAATTTCCAAACTGATATCCGTGCTTCTGGCTTGAAGCCTCTTCCTGCCCGCAGCGGTTTCGTCGATGGATCCTCTGCTTCCTCGTCTGGGGGCAGCTCTTTCTTCCGATTTTGCCCTAACGTCCGATCTGCTCCCGCGTCGGTGCCTTCTGTCGCCTCGATCCTCCGATCGATACCTCTTGTCGAACTTCTTGTAGAGCCTGTGCCCGGATACGTGCTTCGAGGACGCCCTGTACCCTTCCGGGGAGTCCGCGAAACCTGCTGGCGGTCGAACGATCTCTTCCGAGACCTCGAGGTGGAGCAACATGACGGCACGCACGATAGAGAAAAGAGGTAGATAGACCGACAGATAGAGAGATAGATCGATCGGAATTTCGAGATTTTAAGATTGAAAATCTTTTTATTTTCGAACAACCGAAATTCTTGTCCCGTTATACGGTGAAAAATGCTGTGAGGCGATGAAATGGGTGGGTAACAGAATAAATATGTCCCGTTACACAGCTGGAAAAGTGGAGGGGGAATGCGAAGGACAGCGAATAAAGAAGAGAATTTTTCTTTCTTTAAGAATTTACAGATACGTGGCAACTCTCGCTTGTAAGAATTTTAATCAACATTTGCGAAACATCGATTCGTCCATTTCGTTTAATCAGCATGGACAAACCGAGACCGATCCATACTAATAATTACGTCAAGCGTGAGTATTTTAGCAATTGAAATAGCGTTTATTTAATTCATTTTATTTGGTTTGATTAAAATTGATCGATAAACATCATTCATGTTTTCAGAAACTACCGATAGCACACGACAGAAAACACGACGACACGGTGAAAAATAAAAGAATGATAAAATTTGAAATAAAGATCGTAGTATTAGACTCGACGAGTAAAAATTTTAATCACCCACTCATCCTACGCACAATAAGGATCACTTTCAGCTGTCGATTCCATTTCATCCCTCTAGCTGAACAGGAAAAAGAAATGCGCAGTCTCCATACATATGGAAACGGACGTACTAGATTAAGTTTCTTACAAGCAAGCATTATCGAATCCAGATTTTTCTGTTCCACTGCAGCTGTCAATATCATTTACTTTGTTGTACTTGAGATTTTCAAGTCACTGCTTGGATAAAAGGCGGGGCTCGATAAATTACAGAAATAGAAAGGAAGGAAGAAATTTCAGACCGAAGCCACAACTAACTACACTATGAACTACAGTCTTTAATCATTACCGTTTCGTGTACTACAAGTCTTTCAAATTATGATAATTCTGAACGTGTAATCAGTTCTACTACAAAAAAAACTACTTCGTGTACCGCTACCACCGATTACTTCGCGTCTGCGAGCACTCGTATCTTACTTTTCAGAGAAAGAATTTAATAAACAATAAATAATTTACCTCTCTGCCACAGTGATGGCATTGCAGGGCCTCGAGAGCGCTAACAGCGAGGCATTGGTCCGTGGCCTCGCTGTAAAAGACACTGTCGCTTCCTGGACTGACAGACCTCAAAGACTCCGCTGAAAGAGCTTTCAATCTTGCTTCTGGGCTCTGTGCCTCCACAATCATGGCTCGTTGTCCGTTGTGTCCTGGACTGCGTTGATAACGGCCGGGACTCAGCCTCGAACACATTATGTCGTCCGCCGCGCGTGATCTTCTTCGAGGCAGGCTACCTGTTATGGCTGCGTTCTTGTCCTAAATAGGAATCACGAAACTTTGTTCTCGTATCGTCCCAATACGGTGCTTGTACCTCTTGTTCGAGAAAGCACTTTTATACACGGTAACTTATTTTCCCTTGTTTTCGAAGGTTATCAACCCTTTGAGTTCCAAGGAGCGATATATTGCTGCTCGACGCTGCAAGCGTTATAACTCGTTAAAAAATCAATTTTGCTTTACAAAAATAACGTCAATATCTAACGCACATAGAGTGGCATTTTATTATTGTGGCATTTTAATATTATGTAAAAATGTCACCTACCTTAAAATAAAATTGATCGAAATATACATTTTCGTTTACAATCATGTATCTTTGCTTAAAATTGTCTGGCATTTCTCAGATACGTATGAAAATTTCCTCTGGCACTCAAAGGGTTAAATTCTACCATTTTTCGAGCTATTCCTGACAACATCTACTCACCTCGTTACTCCTCCTTCTGGCCGACACGTAGCCGCTGGTCTTCTTTCTCGGACTCTCTCTGGTCCTCCTGTGCCTCGCTCCATCGGCGCCTTCGCGATGCAGATGATGATGATGGTGATGATGCATATAATAATGATGACTGCAGCTGGAGTCATCCGACGTCGGGACGTGGCCACCGTCTTCGACCGGTTCTGCGCGCCAGTCCTCCTTTTGAGGGCTCCTCGGGATTTGTTGTTGCGTTTGCTGTTGCATTTGCATCAACTGCTGAGTCGTCTCGCGTTTCCTGTTGTTTCTGTGAGAGCTCCTGGCGTTCGTCGATTTGCATCTTATTCTGTGACGATGACTCGGCGTCGGGCTGACCTCAGCATTGTCCATGTAGAGCTCCGCGCTGCGTTCAGTTTCCGCAGCGCTACCCAAAAAGTCGAGAGTGAAGTTTCTTCGACGCTCCTCTTCGCTACAGGCGCGCATATCGGGAGGCGATTCGGCGTAACCCCCCGAGGAGGAACGGTGACCTTCCTGAAAATGAAACAGGAAAAGGGTACGAAATGAAATGAAGTTGAAGAAATTGTATCGAAGCAGCGGCTATCCAACGGAAATCCAAGTAAATTCGTAAAGGTAATCGTAAGCGAGTCAATTGACCTAATTGAGATGGGCTTCGCCCTATGTCACGGTGCAAGTACAGTTAAAACGTCATCGAAGCTGCTCGAAAATTGGATTTCGCGAAATTTACAACCTTCTTCCAACTCGTAAATAGATCATGACATTGAATGAAAGAAATTCGCGAGTATTCAGGTGAACTCTATTCGCAGGGTGATTGGAATTAGTTTAATTATCGTCTTACGTCACGATCCAGCTCCGTTTCTGAGGTGTGTCCGCTCAGAGGTGCAGTCTGCTCGAGTTCCTGACCCAGATCTGTCATCGCATCGTTCATGTCGTAACTGCCTGAACTGCTGCTGCTGCTGGACCTCGCGGGTGACGGTGGCACCTCCAATCCGAATGGAATTTCCGTTTCCTCCAGTATCGGTGGCGGACTGCATGGCTCTTCAACGACAGCCTAACTCGGAATACCACGGAATTTTATCCTCGCGGTCTGACACATTCGCACGGGAAGTTGGGCAATCGATACGTTCCAACAAATCCGAGCGAGTCGAAAATAATACTAACGGAAGCTTTGAAGAAAAAGTTGAAAACATTTTTTTAAGAGAACATTGGAAGAATGTAAGTTATTTCGATTTGTTGTTAGCAGTAGAGTGGCAGTTTAGTTGGAAAATGTCTCTTCGAAAATGATCGACTACCTTTGAGTACTATTAATTTCCACTAATCGAATGCGATGTAGAACGAATTTTTGGAAGAATATATTAAGCATGCTTTTTGCGAAATCTTTTTCATTGCGAATATTTCACCACGTTGGTAGTACGAGGAACATCGTACTTATCGATCATAAAGGACGATATGATAAATAGAACTGTGTCACGCCAATATTATACTTACGAGCCAGTAAAAATTTTACTATACGTGCTGCCCTGATTCTTCCGGTTTCTTTATTTACGCTCGTGTATTTGATATTCGACGAATAGTAGACATGTATTCATTGGATATATACGCGCCACAAATATCTCAGATTGCGTCCCGTATTCAGGCATAAGCAAATACCATGCGAAGCTCTATTTGAAAACGTGAACTCGGATTGCTGCTTCGCGAGGGGCAAATAATAACGTAACATACGAACCATATGAATTTTTTTACATATGGCACTTGATTATTTAATGTAATGCGATTCCTGTTCGCACATTTTGCAACGAGATGAGGACGAGTGCAAAAGGTTAAAAATAAAAATAAACCTGGAACTACTCTGATATCTGGAGTCGAACGAAGAAAAAGGATGCTCATTGCTGCAGTATTTAGCTTCGCTAATTGGATATTATAAAGGGAAGGCTATTGACCCGGAAATCATTACATTACAAAGAACTCGAATATTGGGAGAATAAAAGTATCCGCTAAGGGAAATTGTTCGACGAATTTAGTCTTTTATGGACTGGCAACTAGAAATTATTTCGCCAGAAAGAATTAGCTCACCTCGCTGCGCGCCAAGCTGTAAATGGAACTCGCGCTTTCGAAGGAGCTTCCTTCCGCAGCGGTTGCAGTCGCAGAGACCGACGCCGCGGCGCTCGACGTCTGCGGGGGCCTCGACCAGGAACTGGTCGTTGCGGAGGTGCCGGTTGTGGTCCCAGTCTCGGTGGATGTGTTGGCAGTGACGTAGTCCTCGGTGGTCGAGGTCTCGGATAGGTCTGTGTTCGTTCGGCCACCCGAATCCGTTCGCGCTAAGCTTAAACCGAACTCGCTGGACGATTGCGACTGCGGCTGCGACAATGGCGGTCCAGGACTCGGACGACGGAATCCGCTTCTTGATCTACCGTTGCTCGACGTTACGGACGATTCGACGCTGAGAAGTAATTGCCTTTAAAAATCGCTTCGAGTTTTACACGGAGTGTCACTACCACGGGGCCGAAGGTTCAGCCGTTCGTTGGACGAATTGATTGACTCCGTAAAACAAAAAGTTGAGAGATGCGATGAAATAATGTACGTTGTTTTTTAAAATTCCCTGTATAATATGAATTCAAGTAAATATTGTAGAATGGATAAATATAGATGTAGCTTTCATTAACCGGTATATAAATTTAATAAGAAAGAATAGCCAAAAAATAATCGTTCGTAATGTAACAATTCTTATATGACCGGTGGAGTTAATCGATTTGTCTAGCGAACGGCTCAGATGATGAATGACTCGATCGAACGATGATTGTTAGTAGCATGATTCACCAAGAATGTACCGATTATTTTTCTTGTACTATGGTGTCTTGTTTGTAGTCAACCACCCAGTGTTTTAGTATTTCGGTAAGCGGTGTAACTAAGTCGCAAGCACCGATGAAATTTTCAAACTTTCTCGAGGCATACTTGAGCAATTAACGCAAAGCGTACGATTTCTTACCTTGGTGTCAGCGGCGGGACAGGCGTCACAGGCTCCAGGCGCACTCTTGGACTCGGTGGTCGCGACTCCATCATTTCCTCGGTATCCAACGCCTCGGTGTCCATCGAGGAGCGTTGTTGGTGCTGGAGAAGCAGAAGGTGTCTCCTCCTCGAGGATGGTGTCAGAAGAGCCAACGAGTCTGCCTGGAGAACCGTCGCCTGTGACTCGTTCCAAATTCCATCGCTATGGTCCCTCGTTACGTCGTTGGTTAAGGAGTCGCTCGAGGCGAACGGTGACGTGATCAGACCGGAAATCCCGGTTACAGGACTGAAAAGTAACGGGCAAGTTTGTCCAGGTTGCCGCAGTAGGTGCGACGGCGACGAATAGTCTCTGGGACCCTCCAGAATCCTTCGTGGTGCTGGAATATCGGAAACAGCGGCGACGTTTTAGATACAAACACATTCTTCAGGGAATAGATGAGACAAGAGACAAAACGAGCGTAAAATTAACACGAAGCAAATTAATTTTCATACTTGGTACTGCGGTAGGCGACGTGGGTGACGTAGGAAGCGATTTGGGCAGCATGAAGTCGTCCGATGCTAAACCTTGCACACCATCCTCGAGTGACACGCTTCGCTTGCGGAAAAGTCCTCGACGGATGAGATTCTCGTGAAACTCCTGCGACAACATTAATAAAATAATGTTGTAGCAGCAGTTTCGAGCCAATATACGAATATACTCTTTTTGACGATAGCGACAACGTTGTTTATCGAAAGATACGATGCAGGTTAATTTTGTTACGGTACGATTCAAAGTCTAATAGCACGAACTGAACCGTACACCCACAAACAATGGGAACTACTGTCTCGTTGAACGTTCTCGTTCCATTCCAACTCGCTAGAAATTCAGTTGTCTACGAAGGATTCGAAACTTTGAGAAAGCCGCAACGGAAACGCGCAAGGCTCCTCGCGTGTTTGCATTTAGCACGGAACTGTAGGTCGGTCGTTTCGTACGGAACGTTGGGTTACTCGCCTCTTCGGGGGGATCGTCATGGGACGAACAGACCCTGAGCAAGGACAGTTCCTCTGGCGTCGAGGAGAATTGGACGGGTGCTCTTCTGACGGTCCTGCCCCAGGGTTCCTGATGATTTCTTCTGCACGTGTGAGGATAACTAGGTTCGCCAGCTTCGCCTACGAGCTCGCGTCTCTCCACGCGAATCTCGCCGTCGGAAAGCGTCTTCTGTAACGGTAGGAACCTCCACGTGGACTGGGATATCCGGTTGAGAAGGACACGAGCATCCGGCGAAACGGGAGCTGGCTTAAAGTCTATGAGGATTTCTTGGTCCTCCAAGTCGATGGACCTTCGTTGATCTTCAGGCTGGACAAGAGACGCGAAAAAAGTAAAGTGGCGGGCAGAAGTTTCGGAACAATTACCTTTCGTGCTCCACTTTCCGAGAAAGAAGGGAAAGCGAATTCTAAATGACACAGGGTTAAGGGGGATAACCAGGGCGTCGAGTCTTTCGAGGAAGGTCGACTTTTCAAATTTATTCTCGGGCTTTCTAACTCTTTTTCTATTTCTCCTCTATTTGCGATATCGCGAATAATAATTTAAGAATATGACGACGTTTATGGAATTAAAATAAATAGTTAGAAAAGACGGAACTTAAATTCTACTTTAACGAATGCCATCCACGGATAGATGATCGTTCGCAAAATAATACAAGGCGTAAGTCAAGCATGTTTGTCAAGATTCGTGAATCGAAGAAAGACGCAAAAGCACGACGAAACGAGAAACATCGATCAATAAGTTAATATCCGCAACAACGTGTGTCCTTTAATTATAGTAGACTAACAAGCTTCTGCTCTCCACCACGTTCATTTTGTTACCAGACAGTAATTCGATCACGCTACCATTACAATCTGCTATAAATGGCTTCGAAATTTGATTCTTGTTCGACCACCCTGTTAACAGAGTGGAATCGACTGTCTACTGGAACGGGCTTCATTGATTTATGCAGAACACGCCCTCAAAATAAATTAATTAATTCCGTTCAATTTCGTGAAACGCGTTGACAGCGACGTTACGAACAATTACGATACGATTCCAGAGATTCTGTGAAATCTTACACTGGGAATCAGTATAATTAATTAGACAATCAGTTTTTGGTTAGCAAGATAATTTTCAGTTTGCAAGATTTTGCGTTCTTCGCTAGTTAAAAAAATTCGTTAAAAATCTCTGGATGGTCGGTTCGCAGGAATGTTGGCTGCGTAGGAATTCAAGCGAAAAGCTTAATCGTCGAATACCTAATCGATATGCCCGCCGTGACAATGCTGACATTTCAGATGTAAAATTGAGCTGAATGGAAGCGGCGGGAACGCTTAATCCAATGCGGAATGCGCAATCTAATAATTCGGGATATTTTAGACTGATCCTTCATCGGCGGCGAAATTGAAATCTGTAATATCCTCCTCTCGATCAAAAGCGATATCAAGTACAGGGATTCCTGCTCCTCGAGGAACCGTTCCGAGCGATCCTGCACTCCAAGTAACGAAATCAATGCGATTCGATTCGAGTAGCAAGGGTATAGAGATAATTTACGTCAATCTACCCAGCAGTTCCACCATTTTACCGTTCAACTAAGTTTCTGTTGACAACTTTGGCTTGCAAACACCGACAGATCGATCCACGAGGCAATCGAACCTTCCCTGGCATAGTTTCGTAGACTAAAAGAAGAGCATCGAGTAACGACGAAATAACGAAAATTGCGTGAAATAGACGGATTCGTGTCTGTCTCTCAAACAAAGGGCAACTTGGCACGAGCGTGAAAGTAGGAGTCGTACCTGATTCATAGTTAGTCTTGAATGGCAAATCGAGTTACCTCCAGCTACAGCTTCTTAGCAGTATACAACAAATACGTTTCAAGGATGACTACGTTGGTAACAAAGGGACGCGGAGCTTACGAGATGAAAATTTTAGATCGACCTAGTAAACGTCGTAAAGAAGTTTATTCGATGATACGCGAAGTCTCGAAACGTTGCGAGATATACAGCTTAAATAAATAGAAGGAACTCTAAAGTCCCTCTTCCTTTTTCCCGATCTCGAACGTTTTATCGATACCAGACAAGAGGATTGCTCGAATTGCAAATAAAGTGGGATACTATCCAGTTATCAGCTACCTTTAGAACTACCTTCCTATCGTGAAATATATATTAAATTGCTCGATAGGGTGCAGTTTTACGTCGCATGCAAAATGGAAGACACCTGTAGGTACTTATGGGAATGGAACGTCTTCGGAACCTTTAAACGCTCGCGTCAGGGTTTGCCAAGAGTTGCGAATCGGTGAAAAACTTACAATGCTCGCCACGTGCTCGGAGATGTCCCCGTTGGTCAGAACTTCCTCCACAGCGACGGGGGTGCTGGATGCACGAGGAGGTGGCGTGTCGACGAGGAAAGGCGATCTCGGTGGTTCCTCGCTCTGCGTCCTGTGGAGGGGTTCGTGTTCCGTTTCTTCCTTTCCAGGGGTACCAGTCTGACTACCGCCCAGCGGAGTGCCCAGCTGGCCAGCCTCCGAATAACTTTTCGTCAACTTCCTCCCGTTGAAGAGGCCGTTTGTCTGAGCGCCTTGGGACACCATTTTCACTCGGTGTATCGTCCCGGGACTGAGGCTGACGGGAATCCGACGGCGAAACACGGCCGGGAGCTCCGTCTGGGTCGCCTGAGTCTTCATCGCGCCGCGTTTCGGTGGCTTTTCTGGAACGAAATTCACGCTACAACGGCAAAAATCGACGAACGCGTCTCCAAGCTGATTGCCGACGATGGCATCAAGTTCAGTGGTTGAAATACCGAAGCCAGTGACATGCGAGCCGTTCATTGCAGAAATCGATCAAAATAATTTTGTCGTTTAATGGCGTTAATACGAGAATACTTATGGGACTGACTGTATGGTTGACTATTTTTTGCCTCATAAGTGGCTGATTCGTTCAAACAGCAGGCTCTCTATCCATGGTCTAATAAAAGTCAATTGGCCGCGCGTAGCCATTTAGGGGACACCCTGTCATACCGTTTAGTTCCTCCTACTTCTTCATTGTGGTTTCGTATCAACTTGCAGAGACCCTCCGTACGTCTCAAGTAGGAATACGCAAGAGTGGTGTCTGGAGTATGAGATACAATGGAGGGGTGTGCCGTAATAAGGAGATAGCTCCATTTTTCCAAATTTTCCTCCTTATTGCACCACAAAAAAAGGAATGATTTAAATACGTAAATATCCTCCTTATTGCAACACACCTCTCAATTTATGAGACTCTCTAAACGCGTTTCGACTATTAAACAAAGACTTGACTATGAAAAAAAGGATAGAGATTAGATGAACACAGGAAACCTGAAATTAACCTGATAACATAATTTATCCTGGCGTCGTAATTCGACGTTCGCTGGGAATTAATCGAGAAAGCAAAATTAATGCCTTCGCCGATTCGACCTGGCGCCACTTGGGAATCGAGACTACTATCGATGCAGCGAAACTACTCGAAATCGTTATCATTTCCTATACGAATTCAATATGAAGACCCATTGGGCCGCGTATATTGGCAATTTGGTGGCTAATATTGAGTTAACAGCCGGTCGCTGGGCGAGAAGTTAATATTCGAGTAGGCCTGATAATCTGCAGAGCATGTGGAGTAGAATTGGGAACGAACTTCGGTTCCTTCCAACGCGATACGGTTGAATCGCGATTATTCTAATTGCGCGCTGGCGAATGTTAGCATTTATAATTGGGCCTCTCGGAAGTCAAACCGATCGACAACACCGTTTGCCACGAAGATCTCAATTTCAGCTATCATAAATTTCAGGTAATCGAAACAACGGCTGTACCAACGTTTCTGTATCATTCGCGATGTTAATGTTTAATCCAATTTAGAAAAAGGAATACGATTAGAGCATCGAGCAAGAGTTTGAATCGTTATTAACGTTCCTCTACGAATCCCAAAATTTGTACAGTCTTGGCATTACTTTTCCCTCGAATATTGTTTGCGAGAGATATTAAAAATGTCGAGCGCGTATACGTTAAATCTCGTAAAAGTTTTCGTTTCAGGATCTGTACCTTTTTCCCGGAAGGGGAATAGGGACTGTAAGGGGAGAGACTTTTAAGTGTGCCATTCTATAGAAACACTTTTTTAAAGAGGTGTCCTTAGTCCAGTGAGGATCTATTTAGTTACACGGGCAAAGTGTGTATGTACTTTTGAGGAACGAGTGGAGCTACGCGTTTCGCGAAAAAGTCAGTCGAGAGTCGGCTATGAAAGAGCGTGAATACGTGAAAATTGACCCGTAAAGTGTAGCCATGAGATTCGCGAAATTAAAAAAAAAGAAAAACGATTTCTTATCCGTATTCTTTTTCTCCTAGCGTAACCTAGCCGTAAAAACGGAGCATCCGAGTTTGATTTCTTTTATGGCTTTATCACGCCGAAGTTTAAGACGCGGATACATAATTTAACGAAAGATACCAACTGGGGATACATGAATACGCGAAGTACCAAGTACGAGACGCGGCTAAAGTGCCATTATTAAACTTCAGCTCAAACTTATCCTACAAAGGATCACGAAGAGGATGCTCTCGCGTTATTACTTTCTTTGGGTCTCTTTCTTCGTTCAGAAAAAATTTGTTGGGAAAAATTTGAATACCTTAACTTCCTATGAAAGTGCTTTCCAGGTAGTGTACCTACGATAATTCAGACAGAAAGCGCATTTGCATAGTCTTTCAAAGGCGGATCGTACGATTCTTTAATATAGGTTCTTGTAATACTCTTCGAGCCAATGAGCGTTTCCCACGACTATTCAAAATCTAAATAAATATCTGTCTTTCGATATATTCAACTTTCGACATTATTCGCGGAGCACCGTTTAACGTCTCGATCTCGATACGATAATTTACCCATGAATACCAATTCTGTAAGCAACCCAGCGATTAACTTTACCGTAACCCTCCGTTACCTTCGACGACATCTTCAACAGGTTACGTTACGTAGCGCAGAGCAAATTGACCGCGCGAGTGTTAACCGTTGCTGAACTTATGCATGAGAAAAGAAACTCACCGAGGACAAGAACGCGTGGCTCGCTGGCAGCGTAAGGGTGCATCAGGGGTAAGGTCGAAGGAAGCATTGTGTTCTGCATCGTTGGCTGCGAATCTATAAGCCGTTCCGGGTTCTGCGGTCTCGGAGAACTTCTGCTCCTCGGGACATCAAAGGACGTGAGGGTGTGCGACCTCGCGAAGCTGACGTGCTTCGTTTTCGGGGCTTGAGATGACGGCGGCGGGGGTGCGGGAGGCAAAACCGGCCGTGGACCCTCCAGTTTCGTCGATTCCTCGTCCTCGGGAAGCCAAGTGTACCTTAAATGGAAAAAAACTTTGGAAAACTCCCGCCATGTTGGGGTCAATTGAATCGTGAACCGTATAAGTATGCGAACGGGAGCGATTCAAGTCCTCCCAGCTGGCCAGCCTTTTCTCCCAGCCTCTCTGGAACTCTGTTGGCTCGCAAAATTCAAGGGTTTCGTTTATACGAGACGGTAAATTATTCATTTTGCTAATTTATGCGACACTTTATACAGGAGAGAGAGCCGCTCGGTTATTGCGAATTTAAGCGGACCTTCCACCCTCGAACACCAAAAAAAGGCGTTTCTTTGTGAATTTTTTACTCAAACACTGTTAGCTTTTTCGAACTTTGTACGTTATATTTATTTGCACGTATTTCAAGAAAACATTTCTAGCGTGGATTTGCTCGGAATGGATTAGTAACTAACTGGTTACTGGTTACTAATGAGTAACGCCGTGTGCGCCAGTGACTCGGTTAGCCGTTTGGTCGGTAGACATTTATTTTTCCTTGGTGACTCTCACTTTTTATTAACGCAAGGCAGAAATAGGAAGAGGCGAAGGGAGAGTGAGTGAGAGAGAGAGAGAGAGAGATTACTACACACGGTGACTGCATTTTCATTCCTATTGTGTCGACCACAAGCCGATCTCACGCGTGACAGGTATTATCTTGAGAAAAGTGGGTGACAGCGGGACGCGTTGATTCTCTGACGTTGAAACAACGACCTAAATAAATTGCATTTAGATTTCAGCTCGTCTTCGAGGATGCGTTATTATTCCGTCGTTGGTGCGGGCATGCTCTTCTAATTTCAATAAAACGAATCCTCCTTCCACTTTCGTGCATCTCCGACAACGTGAACTGCTTTCTGGTAGCTTATTATACAACTTCCCATTTGCGTGCGAAGCTATTGTTGCCCATTCTCTTCCGTACATAAATAAGTTTGTAAACAAGAAACGCGAATATGTAATATACACAGCCTCCTCGTACCATGCTTTTGTTTCGTTTAAAAAAATCTTACAAAAATAAAGGAAATAACTGCCAATACGAATAATAAATTTTATTTCACCTCCCAGGTCAAACACCGTGTTTATATAATCCGTTATACCAAGGAGAGAATCTAAATCTTTGATCGAAACGGTTAATAGTAAACTACGCTCGTGTGTGTTACAGGTAAACATTTGTGTTAGCTATCGATGTTTGTTTTCTATTGTAGCTTCTGGGTACACCTTATATAAAATCGACTCGCCACGTGTCGCATTTATAGCTGCAGTTTTCGCGTCGATACGCCGATAACGTATAAATACATCAATTTACTCCGGGAACATAATTTTTCATCGATCGTTTACACGCAACCTTGAAACAACGTCGTCATTGAAGCTTCTGTGCACCACTCGCGCCAATTAGAAATAAACTGAACCACTCAACGCGTCGTCGAACCCGTAATCTCTTACTACTACCTTCGAAACAGCTTACTACTACCCAGATGCAAGACAAGGATAGAATTAGAATCTGAATGAAAGTCTCGAATATCAAAAAAAAAAAAAAAAAGGTACAGAACTTTCCATAGATCACTCGTTAAATAGAAATTGGAATTTGAATGATAACGTTATACTTTGTCAAGCTCCATCTTAAGATTTAATGGGAGCTCTGCACTCTATGGGAAAGCGGTTAATTTTCCTTTCTGCCACTTCAGGATATTTATGTCGTCGAATCACGGCACCGTGAAAGTCCAGATATTTTCTTCGGTGGCAGTAAATCTCTTTACACTCCATGAACGTTGTCATCGTTATAGCGAAACCAGTAGTAAATTCGCTGTACGACTAGTGATTAACGCGTCGCGAGACAGAAAGTAGTTTTCTTATAAACTCGCGCGACAAGATCGATCGAAATTCTTTTGGTAGGTACTTGGTAATTATCGCTCATTCAGAATTATTTATTTTCGGAATGATCTTCGAGTTTATCGATAAATGTATCACAATGCGATGATCAAGGGATTTCTTGAGTTCGAGGTCATGTAACGATACTTGACTGACTTCGTCCCTCTACGTCAGCACCATCACAGAGGAGATAAAAATACAAAGTTTCCTTTAACAAAAACATTGATGGCCTTAAGAACGCTGCGTAATACGATTCCGAGGATAACAATTCAACGCAAATTCTAAAAGATCCTAGCACCGATCTCGCAGTTCGATCATTTTTTCTTCGCTATGACTATACGTATTTTTTGGCGGTATCCTAAAAGTAGAGCTTACCTTTTCGGATCGGACACGGTGCAGAAGGATCTGGGTCGACGCCGCAAGTAGGAACTCTCGATCCAGTCGGCTTCGTCCTCGAAGTCGTAACGGTACAGACCCCTCGAATAGGTCGAATGAGGTTGACGGAACATGATTTGGAGGGATCGTCTGGGATAGGGAGCGTCGCAGAGGTTCTCGTCGCTGGGGACGCTTCTTACGCAAGCGGAGAGGATCGAGGTTCGCGCGGCGCTGCACGGCGATGGCCCTCTCGTCGACAGGCAACCGAAGAACCCACCCTCGGATTTCTCGACAGCGTCCAATTGCCTACTGGTTATGCAATACTGCTCTTTGATGTCCTCGCGGGAGTAGAGCGGGGTCGCTCTACGATCCCAGTCGATGCTAATGTTACCACCCGACGCACCAAAACCGCCATGCAGATCCACCTGGGTCGAGACGTCCACCTGTCATGCACACAAGGTTTAGTCTAATTAGTGGAAAATCGATGTAGGACGCGTCGCTGTTTGATTGATAGCGTCGCGGCGAGCGTAAAACTAATTTCGTTGAGGACCGCAGGCTGATTCGAGGAGCAGACGACGTTCTTCAACGACTCTGGCAAATATTTTATACATCGGTGGATATTTTTGTTGTAAATGCGTCCTCTATTTATAACGGGACATCGGAATGCTTCTAAAAATAAACAGCCGGAGGATCGAACGTTAGCCAATGAATTAATTAAAAAGCAAATCGATAACAGAAGCTCGAACTTGACCGAATTACAATGTTACGGTGTATAATTGCAAGTACGGACGTAAGATAGATACGACGAAGAATGATAGGCACTATCGAAATGTCTCTTCCGAACAGGTGAAGAAATTGCACGCGATTGTTAAGAACCAGCAGCATTCCTGGCCTTTACACGCTAAATAATTTCTATCGTTAAAACCGAGGTTAATTAACGAACGACAATGCGAACATTGTTGCGACGCATGTGCAATATTGCAAGTTAAAATTCCGCGAGTACTTTCTATGCCACTCGACACCGCCACGAATCGCGCGTACGAAACACATTACTGTGTCAAGTGTGAAACACTTAACCCAGCTGCGCATTACAATATTACTTTCCTACTCGTGAGGCAGGAAATGTATTGTAACCGCGGAAAATTTCGAAACAACTTTCAGAATGGAGAAATACGTTTCAAGAACTCTCGATTATCCGTTGATTATTTAAAAAGAATCAGAGTTTCCGGCATCTCGTTCGATACGTTTGTAAAAATATCCCTCCGTTTGGATAATTATTTTTTTCGATTGAATTTCAATTAAAACCACGCAACGAAAAATTTCGCAACGCATCGGTCTCTGTCGAGATTCTTTACAACGAACAACGACGTTTTATGGCGAAAGTGCGAAACAAACATCGTCGAATTTACCGGCGGAAATGTATATCCCGCGGTTTCCATGTAATTTACACCGACGTTTACCCCAGCTCTGGCAACAGCCCGATTCATCTGTT
Organism: Hylaeus volcanicus; assembly: GCF_026283585.1. Classification (NCBI taxonomy): domain Eukaryota; kingdom Metazoa; phylum Arthropoda; class Insecta; order Hymenoptera; family Colletidae; genus Hylaeus; species Hylaeus volcanicus. The sequence goes on from NC_071981.1 coordinate 18,974,883, forward strand.
AATACTTGTCAATTTCTAATTGCTCTAAAAAAAGGGGCAAACATTCTTTCATCTCCTATTAACGCCGGTTGGGTTTCGTGTTACCGGATCCAAGCCATCGATCGTTCAAATAAATCGATACGACGCGTCGAACGGAAATTGGACCGCTATTAGCGTCAGCCGAATTATTGATACACGAGGTGAAACTTAAAAAGACCAAACGCGCGTCCCGTGCATCCGATGCATCGATCGTTTCATGCGTCAATCTGCTCGCGGCTCGCCTGTCACGAGTAGAATATTTAGATTATTAGGAAACCGATTCGCAGACCACTCTCTATTCCCGTACCAGGCTAATCGAGTTATGAAATCGGCGTGTTACGAAAAAGTTAATCGACTTTGATGGTATCGATGTCCGAAATGGAACAATTATTCGAAGCATGGGAATGACTATTTTTGTCCGTAAGGTCGCGTCGTTGGATAACCAAGCGTTTCTATTTCGCTTGACATCGTAGCGTGAGTGGTCATTGGAGTTAATTGTTATTCTTTCACCGGTTGCACAGCACCCGATTTCTTCACCGATGCTAATAGTTCCATGCTTTCCATCCGTGATGCGTTTGATTTCCAATAAGACGAGCCGACTTCGACGTTAATTTTGCAACGGTAATTTCGATGAAGTGTTTCCCTGAATTCAAATTCTTATTTAACACCGAAGCCCCTTTGATACTACCACTTTACAAAAATGCGTTAGTCTCCGCGATACCGAACAAGTCACGCCCGTATCGCCAAGTTCGCTGTTCGCAAAGTCCAAACAACCCCGATGGTTCGACGATTCAATCGCTTTTCCTTCTCGATAACTACTCGAATCGTTCGATGGTTTCGACGGAACTGAAAAAGGTACTAGGAGCAATCTTCGGAATTTTGACGTACTCCTTTTTTTTTTTTTTTGCAAACAAATCCGACGCACTTAGTTTCAGTTTACTTGAACCTTTCAATGAAAGTGGTGCGGCTAGTGCGCCGCAGAAAAGGTTTTAGTCGCCGATAAAATGGGTTTTCTCCGTCGTTGTCGATATCCGCTTGCGAACGATCGAAGAAAATTCGCCGTGCCACGAATGTCTCGAAATTCTCTTTGTTCAAATATCATAAAGGTTCCATTATTGCGAAATGGATGGAAGTCGGTTACATTTACAAGCGCGCGTGTTACGCGTTCATGCATATACACGTGGACGTATATCGAATTCCCATCAATCGATGATATAGTAGACACTTTTATGACGCTGAATCATGGGTAGGGCTATACCCGTCAAATATTCACGCGTCGAGGATCGTTGCACGTGTTAGCGAATTTTACAGAAAATTAGCGGAAATGAACATTCTGAAAAATCACGAAACAGAGAGATAAATTGCTCAGAGGAAGAAAGACGAGGGGGGATGTTTCAAAATATTTTGCTTTAAAATATAGAATAATTATTTGTATCGTGCCGACGAAACGAATGAAATAATTAGTTTCTCTACGTGTTCTGAAATTTCAGAAATCCCTGTGTCATTTTACCCGAATCCCGCAGCGTAGAAATATAAATTGCAGTTGGATGTCGCGATGACACGTGTATCCTTGACATTTCCATTTCGCGTACGACACTCGAAAAACGATAATTGATTGTTAGGGATTAATTAAGATTTTTTGCGTTAGCGGACGCTGGAAGCGGGTTCGTTAGGCTCGTCGCAATTGCACCTATGTCTCTCTACGCGATGTTTTATTTTGATATCGGATGAAACAATGACGCGATGTTCCGGTCAAACGGCCAGGGGATAACGATTCGACACACTTGTACAAAAATAACGCGGAGAAGTCGCATTTGAATGTATGAAATATTGATAGAACTCCCGATATTCGCTGCTAATGCCCGCGAATGGTGCCTGAACGCGATTATTGTAAAATATTAAGAGTTAAGTACTAAGAGCTTATCGGTTAAATTAAACCGAATTGCAATAAAATTTTTCCATTTATACCATTTGCAGATTTAAAAATCGCCGCGGGAGAATTAGTTACAGTTGAACGAATAGTGTAAAAAGAGATTCGATTTGGTTAGAAAATGACCAATGAAGTTAACTTTTACAAAAGCAAGAATCTTCTCGTCGTCGTGGATAAGTGATACGAGTTACCCATTTACTAAAAATATTTTCATGGAAAGAATAGTACGATTCCGATTTGAGCGAAATGGTAAAATCACTTCCGACGTTTCCATTCGCTGGGGACAGAGAAGAGACTTATTATTCTCTTTCAAAATTTTTTTCATCGCAAGCTGTCGCTACGCTTCTACTCCAATAATTCTCTGTTGTAAAACTGCAAAAAGGTGAAAAAAATGTCCCGTACCGAAGATCAATAATGCGATGCGGGTTCTTACGTACGACAAGAAAATCCAACCGTGTAAAATGTTCCATAAAAACGATCGAAACGAATATTACAAAAGTTCATTTCTTTTTTTTTTTTTTTTTTTTTTAAGTAAAACGATTACGTTTAAAGTAAGGAAAATAATAACAAATATCTTCAATCCCCCAAGCGCGAACCATAAAATTGCATCCGAGACTCTGCAGCTGCACGGACCTCCCGGGTAGAGGAGACAATTTATATAAATGGACAGTTAGAAATGACAAGTGCTTCGTGTTATGGTCATCGAGAACATGCAGCGTCTCGTGAACATACTCGACGGTATGGTGGTTATGGAACGCGGTAAATCTGTTCCCAGAAAACAATCTGGATTTCTGGAAACGTTTTTCCACTCGATAGCTCGGATCTCCCGGGAACTATGTATTAGCCTTAGAATTAGTGTCGTTTAGTAAGATGGTGTGCGTGCGGAGGAAATGCTATTTCCTTCGAGTAGATTTATGTTCTTCAGGGCTACGGTCATATAAAAGTAATAATTTTGCTGGCATCGTTACACACGTGAAATCAAGTCGCGACGAGCTAAACGAACTGGAGTTTTGTTCGAACTATACGTGACCTTCTCGTTAATTAGTTGAGCGTGGTAACGTACGTAGTACGGTGTTCGTGACAGGTCGTACGAGTGGCTATGAAATGACGCCCGTTCTGTCAATAGATTCGTGATATGGAAAGTACAAAGTAGGTTATTAATTCAAGGATTGTATATTACAAACTTTTACGCGTTAAATATATTTCACTATATTCTCAGTCTCTGTACACTTTGAAGATTAAGAGATGTAAAAACGCATAGCGTACATTGTAGTTGCTTCAAAATACAAGCAACGTACAACGTGCATTAGAATAATTAAAAATGTACAGGGTGCGATATATGCAAAATAACAACCGAAGTAATTACGCTATACGCTGCATCTTTTTTTTTTTTATAATTTCAATTATTGTAATGCACATTCTTTCTGGGTTTATCATATTCTTGCTATGTCTATCTTCGGAGACAAATAGCTCGTTTCACCCTGTCCCTTCTCTAAGGGATTGAAGCTCGATCTTGAGCGCCAAAGTGCTCGACGCATGCGCGATTGAGATGCGCAAGAGCATTTTCCCGCTAACGCATAATGAAGCGATTCTAACTTTCTGAAATACCTAACCTGAACGCAATTAATCCAACAACTCGAACTGTTACGAATTGACAGATTTATAATACAACGTATATGTACGCAAAAGATGTGAACGACGCGCACCTCGGCGGTCAATTCAAATCGAACATATATAGATCGCTTTCTCGCGCAAATACAAAATTGCCGAAGAAAATAAATGAATCAACGATAGAATTGAAAAAAGAACTCCTGCACACCTGGTAGAAAGCAAAATTGTGTTTCATCGGGTTTCCCACTTCTTATTTTGTTGAATTTGGCAGTAGTCCAGTTCTTCGTCTACTATCAAAAACTCGTAACCGTATCGATATTCCGAAACGAGGTGGCCTTCTGTTTATTCCTAACAACGCTATAAGCATACATTCGAAAGCTTCCTAAAGTGCACAGCCTACGAGAATTCCACCGAAAAGTACCAATACCGCGGTATTTTTTACCTCGTTGTATTTTATTTTAGACCCGTTGTTCCGTAATAAACGATCCACGTTCAGGTGAAACTGCGATCATTAGATTAACCAAAGATATCAGCTATTCGATCGTCTTGTTGTCCAATTGGCCCAGACAATCAGAGGTCTATTGTACCACAGTTATCGAGAGAGCTAGGTGTTCCAAGAATTCATCGCTATTATCTGTCTCTGGCTCGATCACCTCTGACAATGAGTACATCCTGGAGGTGAGGGAGAAACAGTGCGGGCGAATAAGATTAAATGGCGGAGATAACTACGCGACAGCTAACGAGGTGAGAACTGCGACAGTTAACGAGGCAATGTTGTAACGGCGAAGATCGACTGGATATCGAGTCACTTTCGGACGTTTCATTTCGAACGACTCGATTGGAACGGTTCGATTGACAAATGGTCGATCGACTAAATGCCTACATTAACGCAAAATCGCGTACAGAACACGGAGGCGATCGCGTTACCGAGATTTCGGTAAATTCGGTCCGAGATTGTACGTTCCTAGTGCTAGAAGACATCGAAAGTTTCATCTTGATGATACCGCCTCCGTAAAATATCCTATAATGAAAAATGGACGGCGGGGCGTGAAGGTTCTCGGAGAAATGTTCGTTCGAGACGATGAAAATTCTTTTCTAGCAATGCCGTTTTATCGGAATTCGGGCCGCTAAAAATATCAACGATAGGTCGCTCCCCTCTCCCGCCCCCGACGTATAATCTCGCCCGCGAAAAATTTTCTACTCGTCGTTGAACGACGCTGAAAATTCCTTACCGCGTAATTCCATTTATTGGAATTCAAGCGTGAAAAGATCAACAAAAAGGACTCCTCGACGGGGAAAATGGAACAGGCTTCTCTCGATAAAACTGACCCACATTCAATCGCGGGAAACGAGTCTTCGAGTGCATTATTGAGGCGCACCGAGCACTTATTCGAAAGACGAGAGGATGACACGCTGAGTTACGAGCTTCGATTCCAGGTCGTGCACTCCTATTCAGCAAAAAATAAAGAAGATGAAGTAAAAAAAAAAAAGAAGAAGAAAAAGGAGACGGGGAGGGGCGCAAGAAGAAACGAGAACTCCTCGAGCAGTAATCACGAGTAATTAAAGGCTTTAGACTAACTCGAGTTCTTACGGTTTCCAGACCCTTTATGACACTTTCAATGCTCGGGCAGCCTTAAGGCTGCCTTTCAGTGAATTTCTTGTGAATTACTGGTATCTTTGTTTATCGAATTTCCTGCGATAATTATCGATCCCGGCGCACAGGCCTTATCGAGGAACAATTCATCCCGCTAAGTCTTCAGCCGCGGTTACGAATCGATATTTCAGGTGTTCTTGGAGCTTCGTAAAAAAAATTAACAGAGAATACCTTGGAATATTTTTCACCTCGTTTTAATCGACGAAAAATAATTACTTTGAATCGTTTCCAACTTTTTCATCCTTCGGTTCTTGTTTTGTGAAATCAGCCATGTGCTTTTGACCGAATCATGCGGGCGGTTTCTACGTAGCCTTTTCGGAACGAATGTTCTGTGCAATTTATTGTATTCGCCAGGTCGTTGGAGTAATTTTCCGGCCTAGTTTTATACTTTTTCGCGAAATTCCGTATTCCATCGCGAGCAGTCTGAATCCTGAAGTCTAATGTTCTCGTTCTATCGCGGAGTGGGCGAGGATAAGTGGTACAATAGGCTGTGAAACGAATTCTTGCGTAAAAGAATAAATAGAATTTGCAAACTGGAAAATAAAATTAGCGCGTACGAGTCGCCGTGTTCTATGAAACCGGTTTGGAAATTCTCCGGGCCACGTTTGCGGTTGATTGCAGGTTGGCGGACGTGTCTGACCAATGCTTGACAATTCTACTCGCGCTCGCGTTCGTACACGTCGACTATAATTGTTTCCAACTAAACTGGAGACGGTAGAATTGATTCGAAACTCGGAATATAGAAGCTTTAAGATAAGTAGAAACGTTCTACCCGGGTGCATGGTTCGTCTTCAGATTTTCGAAAGAATATAAAATGTAATTGTTGCCGAAGTAAATAAACGCGTTACTTAAATGCATTAGATCAACGAGAAATTTCTTGCATTGTGAGTGCTAGCTCAGATATCTCTCAATTTAAATTAAATTCGTAAAAGTTCTGGAAAGGAATTATATCGTAAATTTCTCAGCGTTTACAACTTTCTTCCAGCGCTATCTTCCACTTCTTTCGCACAAGGGTTGTACTTAAGGAATCTATTTACTTCCCTCTTCTTGTAATATTTCCTTTAATCCTTCGTGCTTTTATAAAAACTTCCAGACACCGTTGCCAAGACGAAGATAAAAATAAAGAGCAGGGAATTTTAATCGAATCGGTAGTTCTAAACAATCGCGATTATATCACGTTTCCAAGATGACGGGACCCTATTGACTCATTTGCATATCAGCTGCTTGCGATAATAATTTTTATGCGAGCTCGAAGACGTTGCAGAATTGGGCATATAAATTAACGTGTAAATTACAGCGCTTCGGGTCTTTACAGTAATATTCAGCAATTCGGGGTAAAGGAAGGGGACTCGGAATAAATCAATGGATTTAAAAGATTACGAGTTTCTTAGAAAGGATCGCGGCATCCATTCATTCATGAATTCCCACCCACGTTTTTCGAACCGTTGGCTGCCCGGACCCGCTACTTCCTTACTGAATTTATCGATAATTTATTTGCGACAGCGAAAGCTCCCCGTAATCATTGAATTGCAAACGTATGGTGACGAAGGCGGAACGAAGAGCAACGAGTAGAAACTGTCGGCGTAATGATCAAACGGGAGGGTCCGATGAAATAAGAAAGGATCTCGTCGAAGTGAGATCGGATAATTCCGAAACCACGAGGACCGGTCGTCGGCAAACGAGATATCAGATGAAACTCGGAACGATGAGCATCGAGGACTCGACAAATTGGGGACGAGTCACTTTCAAATTTCATCTTCGCTTTGGTGAACAATTTTTTGCGACTGCGAGGAGATGGGGAGGAGTTGGGAGGGAGGGGGCAGGGGGGGGAATACAACGCAAACAATACGATCAGTGCGATAAAAAGGAAACGAGAAACTCCGATGCAACGGGGGAGTTGTTAGAGTTTTCGAACTAGCTCCGATAATTGTGCAGTTATGGAAAATGTTTGATCGGAAACTGCTCCGTTAATTAGCGATAACGAGAAACGCGAAAGCGAAATTTGAAAGGCTTAAAGGTAATGGGAATAGTCGAACGAGTGTCATTTAGAGCAAGGGCGACGCGCAAGCGCCATTAGTATTTTACTGGTAATCTGTAATAATAGCGATGAAATAACTCGGAAATCGAATATCAAGTGGATCGTAATTAACGAAATTATCGTAGCTGCCGGAAAATTTGAAAATAAGGAAGCGTACAGCGAGCGAAGGAAAGGATCGATAAACATTTAACGTAGCCGGATAATAAAATGCAAATAACGACTGCATCGCGGACGAAACAAAACTTAATACGTGAACGTATACACGCAATTAACAATATACGGAAACTGTTGATTCGCCAATCGGTTATGATTCGTTCGATAAAGGCATCGCTCGCCACAAATCGCGTCTGGATCGCTATATCTCGTATCATCGAAGGTCGTACGTATTCGTGAAAGTGGTGTCACGCAACCTTGTGACCGAAGCGTCGATTAATTAGGTAACTATTCAACCATGCTGGTGTTACTCGACGTTACCAAAACAGTCACGCGTTCCTTTCAATTCATCTCGCATACCGACAAGGACAAAGGAAATAACAAGAAGAAAATTCCAAACATGATTGTCCCTACAGTGTAATTCATCTTAAGGATGGATTATCTATACCTTCTCAAGTTCTCGAAAAGAAAAATTTAAATTTCGTTATTCTCTTTGCACTTGTTGGTATGACGGTGTTCTCTTTCAATTTATTTTGCGCGATAACAAAAGCAAAAGGAAAAACGCGTGCTTTCGTTTCTTAAATAAGAAGATACCGCGATCCAATCGCGATACAGTATAATCAATCTTAAGGATGGATTATCTATACTTTCTAAAGTAAAAGAAAATTTTAATTTCGTTATTCCCTTTGCGCTTGTTGGTATGACGGTGTTCTCTTTCAATTTATTTTGCGCGATAACAAAAGCAAAAGGAAAAACGCGTGCTTTCGTTTCTTAAATAAGGAGATACCGCGATCCAATCTTCTGGCTCGACACGATGATGAAAACGAAAGTAACTACTGTAACGCGAAACTTCGGAGCGGAAGACGGATAGAATGAAACAAGAAGTTGTCACCTACGTACTAAATTTCGAACCACGGTAAACAATAACGAAAGGAACGACGATGAACTTGTAATTGGCTAGCCGTGAGAAAAGAAACGTAAACAACCACGAAAAAATTCGTCGGCGTCAACGACCACTCTCCGAAATTCGCTTCACCATCGAAAAAGGATGGTGATGGAAAAAGAATTTTTCGTAACGACTCCGTGCAGCGTTACGAGGTCGGTCGACGGTGCCTCGAAACCGAATCACCGTATACAAACAACAACGTTCCCGCTAATGGAGATTTTCCCAAACGCTGCGACGCGAAACTAACTCTCTCGCGTTAAAGTTTCGGCGCTGTCTAAGGGATTGGTGGCACGATAAAGTTGGCATTGGAGGGTACGATAAAAAAAAGAGCCTGCTCGCTGTCAACCAAAACAAACTTGGCGTACAAAGAGGTCAACGGACCCGAACGAATTAGGAGAACGGTCGGAAACGGGGTCGAAACGGATCAAACGGATCAGAGAACACGCGTCCTCTTTGTCCTGTTACCTGGGGATTGAAGATCGAGGTTGCCTTGCCGAAAGAGTTGCCATCTGTTCGTATACCCGGGAGTGTAGGAGCGTTCGCTGTCGGCAGATCCCTCGGATTCATCGAGATCTCGGGCCCCGGGTGGATCTTCCTGTTCCCCTGGCTGCCAGCCGAGGGTCCCATGATCGGGGCCTTCACCATCATCGGCCGCACCCCGTCGACGATCCCTGCGTCCCAGCGGTCCTCCCGATCCACGCGAGAAAAACACGCACCTTCACGCACCCGACACGCAGAGACGACCTAGCCGAGCACACTGGCCGCCGGTCTATCGATCTGTCTTTCTCTTGTTTCCCTCGAGGAACGCGAGAAACGGAGGAAACAAAACGGTCCTGCGGCCCTGACGGTAGGACCTTGCCGAGGACCTACGAAAAGGTGGCCACTCACCACCCAGCGTCCTCGTCGACTATCTCCACACTCCGTTCCCTCCCTCGAACGAACATCGTCTAGTTCCGTCGACCTACCCCCGACCCTCACCCCCACGACGATAGCGCCACGCGGATCAACCGTGAACCCTCCACAGGGGTTGCATCCCGACGAGAGAGGTCTCGCCTAACAGAACTTTGGCCAAACTCTGCGCGATCAACCGGGGTGGCTGCAAGGGGACAATTTCATTCCGCTAATGAACGATGCGTGAATGTTTTCATTAATCCCGTCCGCCACAGGTACAGAAGGAGGTGGAGAGGGGTTAGGGTGCGTAACGTTTCGTTTACCCGAGTGATATCGTTAGCTGCGGCCGGGGAATTTAATAAACCCTTTTCCGTTGCTTCGTTTGTTTTCTCGTTGGTTTCGTGGACGGATCGAGCGCGGTTTGGTAATGTCTTTCAGGTTGTTTACGTCCCACGAGTTTTTATTATTACCGTTGCGATATGTTGCAAATCCTCTAATGACGATTGAAGTGAGGATTATCGTTCTCAGGTGTTCTAGATTTCGTTTGTTATCATTATTTCTATAAAAGTTGGCGTTTGATTCTTTTTTAACGATGGAATATACTTTTTTTTTTTTAAAGTTTATTAAGTTTATTGGAGTTTCGACCCCGTGGCGACCAGAGTCTGGTCGAAGGTCGTGGGGTGGAAAATGGGGCGGAGGTGCTCGAAGGCTGATCGCTGCAACGAGGGTGAATGCCGTCCGTCGGAGAGACTTTTGGATTAGGGTAGGGATGAATTGATGGTGGTGATGGTGAATGCGTGGAGGAAATTGAGACGAGCGATCGCAGTAGCAGTTACCGCCAAGGGAATCACGAGGGGTTGGAAGATGGAGGGAGTTCACGACTCTCTGTTTGCGTTCTTTCTTTCGTCCTTACGCGCCGCGGAGCGTTTGCGCTGCCAATATTTCAGCAGTCTTTAGGTGGTAGGCATCGCTCGTGGGAATTCGCTTCGCGGTCTGAAAGTATTTACATTTCATCAGCGACGAATCTGAAAGGGGGTGGAACAGGAGGAGACCTTGATGAACTCGGCTGTGCTTTGAAATATGATTTCTGGTATTTTCTTTAGTTAAATTTCTGTTTGTTTTCACATAATTTTGCCTGGTTCCTGAAATTTGGCTGCAGGAGCCATTGTTACGAGACTCCAAAAATACTTACCGACAACTTTCCCATAATTTGGAGACATTATCCTATCGGACAAGCATTATTCTAACGTTGCTTTCGAACCAGAATAGTTTGAAAACACTTGAACGAATTCTGTTATAAAAACACTGGTGATTCCATGGAGAGAATGAAATTGATCTTCAAACGTCCACCACGCCTTCGATGATGAAAAAAGTATTGACGCGGTATCGTGTTCCTCTTGAAGCAACTCCTCCCTATTAGTGAAACTAAGAAAGATATCGATATAGCGGATTTCCTTTGGGTCATTCTGTATATAATATACATTATCAATCACGTTACGTCCACGTTCTTCGGAAATATTAATTTCTTTCTTACGCACTTGCTTTCTTACTACCCATAATCTTAAAAGCAACAGCCTATTATAGATATTACTCTTGTAGGAGTGTGATATATAATATGAGGATAAGTGCGTGTGAGTGTATCCGTGAATGCAATGGTTGCGTGGGAACGCGATGTGATTCGTTATTTATAATAATTCGGAGTTCAGTTCGGTCGAGAAAGTTTTTAAAAGTCAGACAATAAAATATACGTTGTCAAACTGCAAATCGTTTGAAAGTCATTTGATTCCTACACTCTGGACATGTAACAGAGCAACTGTTTTCGAGGCAGCCTAATGCACAACAGTTTGCTGAAAAATAGCCTCGATTTTCAGCGATAACAAAAGGAAAGAACCGTCGCAAGAACTGTACGGGCTACGTCGTAATTGATCCAATATTCGCGAAAGAAAGACGTTTGCGCTTGCAGCAATCAATGAACGTCACCGCGTTTAACAAAAGATACGGAAAGCGTTACACGCCGCCTACAAACGAACCAGCTGTCCGACAATCGAAAAAAGGGGGTATTGGTCGCGGGATATCAGGCTAGGGTTGAAAAGACCATGTTCTACGTCATCAACCAGCGGTGGATGTTGAAGCATCGACGCCTACGCGAGAACCAGACGTCCACGCCTACTCGAGGAAAAACGGCGCATGATATAGCTGACACCCGATACAGACGCCAGCTCAAAACGGTCTAATTTTCTCGCTGAGAGATACAATCGATAGATTCGGACCTTCCTTTGGTGATTTCGTTGAAAAGTTTGCTAAGGATCTAATAATATTTATTACTTCTTTTCGAAATCCGAAGAGTTCGATGGATCTCTTCAAAGACTATGAATGTTGGTCAGGTCTGACGATGGTCATTTCTCTTGATAGCTTCCGCAATAGAGAATTTTCTGCACATAGGTCGGAAACTCCGTGGCTTGGACGCGTTTTCGACGTATCGACTTAGGGAGTTAGGATTATCGGCACCTGTTCAAATTCACGAGCTTCCCTGTTGCGACCCAGTGGGCTGATAGATGCTTCAGCGGCGTCTTTTCAATTGATATACGATGGAGGAATTTTTTCTGAGAATAAATTCTTTCGATCGGAGCCTAAATAAAATATTTTCATCGCAACAACGCGAAATTTACGATTTCCGTTCTCAGAAATAACGAGATTCGACAAGTTCAAGAAACATTAAATTGTTATCTGATTTTGTACAGCGCTGAATCATTGCTTTTTAAAGAACTCGGGAATGCTTTTTATCCGTAGCGTTTTATTTGAGAAATGTTTCTCTGCTTATCAGCTTGCTAGGTCGAAAAAAAAAAAAAGAAGTATGGCTCTAGGTCGTCCCGATACTCCTCCTAGTACCTACTAAAATATTCTTTTATCGGGTAATTTTATTTTATTTTCTTTTCCAAGAATTGCTTCTCGTTCCGGGTGGAAAAATTGGAGCCTCCCTTGGTGCACGTTTCGCTTCTGTAATGGATCGTTATCGATGCGAACGTGGCGCGTCAGGCGTACGAGGATCTCATTGAGGCTCGACTAATTTTAACGCAGACGAATCGGTGAACGACTTTTGATGGTAAAGCAAATATTTCGCAATTCGTTTCCCGAATGGAGCGATTTCGCTGATCTTTCACCCAATCCGTGGGAGCTTGAACGTTTGCGGCGCGCCGCGCAAATAAACATTGCTAAATTTATAGAACTGGAATGGAACTGGTCGCTTCTTAATCCCCACCGAGACAGCGATAGTCTTCGAGCAACCACGAAGACACATCGATACCGTCTTCGACGTGAAATGTCTGTGAATTCGAATCGCGAAGTGAACATCATCGTAGATCTTTCAAACAAGAAGAGTTTTATGAATGAAAAGTTGCGGAATGGTGTGAAATTGACGAAGACATGAAGCCTTCGTTGACACGTTCGACGCACTGTTGGTAAGTCAAGTTCTTTTAGAAAAGAGTTTCTTTATTTACCGGGATAAATTCCAATCTTTGTTGGCACTAGATGGTTCTCTTGTCACACTTTGCTTTCGAATGAAAATGTTTCGTTTCAAACGCAGAATTCCAATATCGTTTGCTACATTTTATTGCTTTTACCAGAAATGGAATCAAATGCGATATGTATACGACAAATATTGACAGGAGCATGAAAACCACGGCTGTTGTACCAAACTTTGCAGCTTTGTAGTTTCCCACTTTTTTCATGTTTCTGTTATCGATGATAGGAAACATCGCCGCGTGTATGAAAAAAAAAAATATAATATGATAAATAAAGTAATTCAGGAATTAAGCGGTTAAATTGGAGTTGATTCGCAAAGAAATCAGTATAAAAAATTCGTTGAATATATGCTGAGACGATGGTGCATAGAGTCACCTTGGGTATCGAGTAAACGAATCTGGATATAGACGCCTATTTTTGTCATTTATAGAGACTCGTTACGAGAATGGTTTACATCGATGATTGTGGAAACTTACCGTTGTTAAGAAATGGAACAGGGCGAGTCTTTGAGGCGGTGTATTGTTAGATCGATTGTTCGATTGTTTCTGATCAAATTAATGGAATGTATTTGAGAAAATTCCAAATAGTAAACATTCCTGACCTATTAAAACCATTATTTGTATTATAGATTCGTGATTGCAAAATATCTATAATAAATTCAACGTGCTTTTTAACATGGCTATGAACTTCAGTCGTCGTTGTTTACTTCTCGTTTATTTCTTTTATAATTTACATTTTTTTTTTAAACACCTAACAGGGTTAACAAGGATAAAAAATTACTATTTACGTATAACAACTACAGTTCTACGGTACAAATATATAAAGTAATTTAAGGGAAATACCCTTTAAACATTTGTGTATTCACAACATGTTCATGTGTTGTTTATTCGACTAAATAGCTACCTATTACACAGTTGATCGTATCCATAGTTACTTAATGTTTCTTTAACTGATTCAAATTCCGCGCGGTTAATTAGGCGCCATCTATCGGTGAACAGTCCGAACTAATTTTCGAAGTATCGTCAGCGCGTTTAGATGGTAATTACCGACATGATGGTAATGTACCGATAGTTGTCGGTAATTTACCATTGAGTGGCGCCATCTAGACGTGAAAATAGGAACTATTGAGGACAAACTTGAGTCTTTTCCCGATAGAGGCGCTGATCATACTCCGAAAATAGTTCGATATATTCACCGCTAGATGGCGCCTAATTAACCGCGCGAAATATGAATTACTTATAGAAATATTCAGAGTAATTTGGAACATACATACGATCAACCGTATAATAATTTTATTTGCGTGTATTTTAAAGCTTTCCATGCATATTCGAACCAATAGAAAATGTTTCCAAGTGACGATTTAGTGAACCTACTATGTATAAATGTAAAATATTCCGAGCAATCATATAAAGAGTAATTGTATTTTACGATTGTAACAGCGTGTGCAATTGTGGACAAACAAAAACACTAAACTATATTCGAAATCCGTTCATAACTCTCCATCAATTGTATATACATAGTTCAAACGAATTTGTTTCGTAACATATTTCTGCGAATACGGTTTAAATTTTCATTTTACATTTTCGAAATTCTCCAAGTTCGCGGTAACAAATAGAGAGACATTCTGTCACGTTTTCTCTGCATTTCTCTTTGAGATGCGACCCAGTTATGTTTTTAAAAGATGACTATTTCTTTGCTCCGAAATCGTTCACTCTTATTCCACGATTCTTCCAGTTCTGGCGCGTGACATAAAAAAGAAGCATTTCCTTCTACCATGTGATTCAGAGGAATTCGGGAGGATGAGGAAACTGGATGACAGCAGATGGAACGACAGAGTGATCCTAAACGTTGGTGGCGTACGCCATGAAACGTACAAGTCGACCCTCAAAAAAATACCAGCCACCAGGCTGTCGCGTTTGACGGAAGCATTGGTCAATTACGACCCAGTTTTAAACGAATACTTCTACGACCGGCATCCAGGTGTTTTCGCCCAAGTGTTGAATTACTATCGCACGGGGAAGCTTCATTACCCAACCGACGTTTGCGGACCACTTTTCGAGGAGGAGCTCGACTTTTGGGGATTGGACTCCAACCAGGTTCGTTTCAAGCTCACCGATTGCATTTCTGTTAACTTAACAGTCATTTCTCTTTGTACGTCCCATGGAAAATTCTGAATCGATGTCCAAAGATCGTTTTATCAATTGGAATTTACATCAAACATCATTTCTCCATGTATTATAGACGTCAATAAATGAATTTATAGCAATGTCAACACTGTCGCGTAACGAACGTTGTTTGCCTGTCAATTTTCTGGCTGAGAGTACGATTGTGCTTTGATCCCGTGGAAAATGTCTCGCGTGGAAAGCACAAACCGTGCAACCGCTGGTGAGTCAACTGGTCGGAAATGTTTGTTCGACGACAGGTTGAATTACACAAAGTCATATTATTAGCTTTGATTTCGCATTCGGATGGGCTTTATGCGTCACGACCTTTCGCGGAACGAACCTCTCCTCAAATTTTTCATCTACATTTAAGATTAACTAGTTGCAGGACCGTGTTATAATTTATTAATTTAAACACTATCAATTTTCCAGTGCATTCGCTAGTACTAATTGTAGCATCGTTATGGTTCGCGATCGCTAATAACTAACGAACTGGTTGCGTCAGCAGACACCCATCTCGGCGAATCGCGCTTTGATGAACTCGCTTTTTAGAAAGGTATCCACGTTGATGTAAATAACGAGATCCCTGGAGAAAATCCATATGACGAAACCGCCTGGGTGATGCACTCATAGATTCATCCGATGCGAATGTAATTCATTATACAAGACCTTCCGGCATTGTAGAGGAGAAAGCTCCGTTTATTAGTTGACTGTGACGCATGTATTTTCGTTAGGAGGATAACGTCGGCTGACAAAGAATTGTTCGCGTTAATATTTCCTGCACCTCCGCGAGATGTGATAATCGAATCGTCAAACTAATACCGAAAATGTCTTTCGAACGTATGACATTAATTTCTATCAATTAATCGATAGACATTTACCCCTTCTTTATTTTTAATGAACGAATCGTTGAAAAGGAATGGGGTACGAAATTAACGAGATTGTAAGTCGAACAGATTAAAATTGAGGATGGTAGGTAATTCAATGAATGGCTGTGTGTAAGAGCAGTGTTCGTTCACAAGGTGTAGATTAGTAGTTACTTACGAGACTAAATGTCTTATTAACCTTTGAATATGAAATCTAATATAGTTCTCCAGTTACGGAGTAAAGTATATTGGATAGGAATCAGATAGTAGCAAAACATGTATAAAAGAATTCTGCGCGTCTGACCGGATACGGTATAATTCTACTAGCCGGACAGTGGAGTAGGTATGGACCGTGCCTAGTCGGACATGTAAAACGGTACAATTGCTCGGCAGACGGTATCTTGTACCAATAAAAACTAACTCGGTTATTAAGGTACACGATCGATAAAACAAACGTGTACTATCCAGAAAATATTCGTGTACATTGGTCTCATTGCTTATCTTGTACAATGAGCAAGGGATGTGACCTCGATGAACGTTAACATTGCAGGTAGAACCGTGTTGTTGGAGCACGTACAGCATTCACAGAGACACTCAGGCGACGTTGGCAATCCTCGACAAGTTAGACGTGGAAGGTGAGAAGCTCAGCGATGAGGAAATCGCGCGAATTTATGGGTTCGAGGAGGCCTACAACAGAGGGACGTTGTCAAAATGGCAGAGGCTGAGACCAAGAATCTGGACTCTCTTCGACGAACCGTATTCCTCCGTCATGGCGAAGTGCATAGCCTGCGTTTCTATACTCTTCATCTGCCTCTCGGTTCTCTGCTTTTGCCTGAAGAGTTACACGGCCTCGAAACGGTCGAGGAACAATCAACGGTACGGTGAATTGTTGCGATCAGAATCGGTTTGGAGCGAAGATGACGTCGACTCTTACCCCGTGCTATTTTACCTCGAACATACGTGCAACGCGTGGTTCACTTTGGAGATTACTCTTCGCTGTTTGGTACGTATCAAACTCTCGCTTTTACGCTTCGATAGACTGCGAACACTTGGGCTGTCGAATGACTAACACTAAATGGTGATTGATCACGATGATACTTCGATGCTTGAAGAGTCGTTTCAACTTTCACCTGGCATCTAGTTAAGAATGAAAACTAAATAAACGGGTAAACGCTATATTTAGTTAAAAGAAAGAAGAAGAATTTGTTGAGAAAGCTTCCATGCATCTGCGATAGTTTCCAAGATAGCATTAAGGCTTGAAACTTGTTTCACTTCTTAAGATCGAGTTATCGCAGCTAAAAGAGATACGTGTCCCTCGTTTTAGATCGCTCGATCACTGTCGTAATTACTCTCATTTCTATCAGTGCTTTCTTTCAAAGTAATGAAATCTATTTCTTCCCCGTCGATCATTTCGTCCGGCTGATCACGACACACCGTTGGCTCCTCGAGGACCAACACGATCTCCGACGAAAGGCTATCTTTCATACCGCGCGAAGGGGAACATAAGCTGTTCGTGATACTGTCGGGCGGAACAAGGATCACGCGTAACAGACCCTCGTCTGTAACTATTCTTCGGCTTGTACCCAGGAAAATTTCGGTGAAAACTTTTCGAGCCATTGTTTCTGGTTACGCGAACTTTCTCGGACAATTAGTAAATAGGTAGGGGAGCTTGCAATCCGACAGCAGGCTCCCGAATGAGCACTTTATGAAACAAGACCACGAATCATCCTTAAGATATGGTTTGGTTATCTCGCGAACTATCTACGAGGTCCTTCAACTATACGAGCTGTGGTTAAATTTCTCAGGCTACGAGGCAATTTTCTGTTTAAAAAATACGGAGGAAACTCGTGGAAAGACAAAGCTACCTAACACGAATATTACTATCGCCTATAATAAATGATCAAACGCAAAGAGTATCTTGGAAGAATAATTGAAATTCTACGGAACGACGTATCGGTTACAGTTGACAGTAGGTACAGTGGGTGTAGAATGTATTCGTACACCGATCAATTTCCCAAAAAACTTTTGTGTGAAATTGTAGTTTCTTAACTTCTTTTTGTAATCTATCTTATTCTAAAGATTTCCAAGAATATGTAAAATGTCATTGTTTATAAAAAATAAGTTAATAAATTACAATTTTACATAGTTTTTTTTGGAAATTGATCGGTGTACGAATACTTTCTACACCCAGTGTATAACTTAGACTGTAACGAGATCTCGAATCTCTTTTAATTCATATGACATGTAGGATTCAAATATAGATAGGGTCGTACGCGTCCAGTAACGGCGAAGGGAGCTTGCAAACCCTCCAACTTCCGACCCCAACACTCAGGAAAAAAGACAGACGGTCAGGGCTTAACTTCGATTAGCTAAGCTCGAGGCTGTCAGATCTCCGATTCCAGTTATCCTCGAACACTGTTCACACATACCTGCAGGCCAATCTGGCTGGTCTGCTGGTGAGTTTCAGTTTGATGGGTGCTCCATTCGGTCGAAAGCGCGCCTCTTTCGGAAGTTAACCCTCCGGGCCAGGTCAGAAGTTCGTTACTGATTCATAGAAGTCAATTACGATTTATCAGGAAACGTACGTGTTTATTGTTCAGAACTAAAGAATAATGCAATCGGGTGTTGCACAGATCTCTTGCATTGATTTTTCGTTTATCGAAAATCGTGTCCAAGCGTGGAGAATTGATACGACGCGAATAAAAAATGGCTTGGTTTAAAGAATTAAATTGAAATTCGTTAGGTGAGCCCCAGTTTGAAGCGATTCGCCGCGTCGCCAGTAAATGTGATTGACTTGACCGCGACGCTGAGCTTCTACACCGAGTTCTTAACCAAGTCTAGCCTGTACCTGGAGGTCCTGTCGATAGCCCGAGTCCTGCGGCTCTTCAAGCTGACGAGGCACTCTCCGGGGCTTAGAATCCTCATTCACACCTTCAAAGCGTCCGCCAAGGAACTGGCGCTATTGGTCTTCTTTCTCGTCTTGGGCATTGTTGTCTTCGCTAGCCTCATCTTCTACGCTGAACGTCTTCAAGTAAGTTTGTTTTAAGAAAAAAGAATTAGCACGATGGATAGACGCTATTTACCATAAATATTTGAATGCTTAGAAAAATATGAAATCGTTGTCGTGGATTCGTAGAACACATACACGGTTAAACGTGGAAGTGATTACGTAATGATTTAAAAGTGTTTAAATAAATAAAGCACAGAATATGGAATACCTTAGGGAGAATAGTATTTGGATACTCGTACAGAACATGCAGTGTCATTATAAAAAAAACTTGTAGGAGAAAACTTTATTTTCTATGTAAAATAATGAGCCCAAACATACTTCGAAAGTATGTCAGGCTTGTTTCGAACAGTTGGAGGACGAGGATAAACTTCAAATAATGCCTTTGCCGCCACAGTCAATCCGATTCAGAAATCGTGGAATTAAATAGATTGTAAAGTGAGACGGAAGTGTCCAGAATCAGGGGAACGGTTATGTATGCACGTACATTTTCGAAACACCTGAAGAAATATTATTTATAATATAAGAAATGTTATATTTTTATTTCATTATTCGCAATATATTTTTGTATCGAAGCAATTCATTCGGGACTGACCGGGTCAAGTTAAATTAAAGAAAATGCGAAATCATGATTCATTCAGTTGGACCATCGACGCGAAATTTGTTAGAAAAGAAAAAGTAACGGAGAGAAACGTATTCCACAGTGCTGACATGTAGTCCACTTCCTAGTTTCATTCCCGTCACCAAACCACTCGACGCATTTGCAAACGCTACGTCTAAAGTGACACGTAATTTTAGATAGAACCCGGGAAGCTTTGATTTTTCGTGTCGGAAAAAAATTGAAAATACCAAGTGAATAATACCTACCTCTACGAATTTTTATCTTGTAATAGTATTTTATTCGATTGCAAGCAGTAGAAACCGTCGTCGATTTTATCACACCCGCGTTATGCTGACGCAAACCGTCTCCGCTGCAACATTTTTATTTTTCTACTGCTAAAATGCTTTCTCTGTTCCATTTGCTCGATGCATCCGGTATCTTCAAAACAAACACCCGACTCGATACGACTTCCTACATAAAAACGGAAGAACTTTTTCCATCGGGTCAAGTAACACGTACTCTTGACGAATATTTAGAGACTTTCTTCTTGAAAAACGAAGTCATCTCAGTGCTAATTTCGCTCGCAATTTACGAGAGAAAAGCTATTTCATAAATCACGGCTCACAAAAATAATTTGATATTTTTGAAACATTTAACAGATCAGGTTGTTTATTCGGAAATATCCAGCTGTAGATTGAAATGGTTCGCGGTGCACAAGTTAGATTTCGGGGTAGATCGAGTTTCGAGCTGGCCTTTACCGCTATGAATACCGTTGATATATTTATGGGTGCTTTTAACTAAATTTGTTCCCGAAAAATATAGGTCATTGTATATCTTACCGAAAAGGGATATTTCACCGACTTATTTTTAGTTCCAGTGAAAGTTCATTCGTATGTAAAATAACACATTTTAGTCTCATTTTTTCGGATATCACACTATGTTATCTTTGGCTGTAGGATAACCCGGAGAATGACTTCGACAGTATACCGCATGGTCTCTGGTGGGCGTTGGTTACCATGACGACTGTTGGTTACGGGGACATGACGCCAAAAACTTTCCCTGGAAAGTTCATCGGTGGACTCTGCGCCCTTACAGGAGTCCTGGCCATTGCCCTTCCGATCCCAGTCATCGTCAGTAACTTCTCCATGTTTTACTCCCACACTCAGGTTTGTATCTCATCTTCGACTACACCTTATTCGATCTTTCAAAGTATCAAAGAGTAGAATTTCAACTTATCGCGTAAGTTGGGGTTAATCGAGCGGTACAGCGTTGCAGAGACAATAGTGGTTCAGGAAGCTTTCAACGTCTGTGTATACACGAAGCTTCCAATCCTCTACCATATTGACATTTCCCACTACAAACGTTTGAACTCGCCGATTGTTTTCGCTATCCTGGATGCTGGTACAGTGGACCCGATGCTGGTCTACCGGTACCAAGAATTCCAGCACGATTCCTCTGCTCGAAGCGATGATATCAAGCGAGATGCGAGAGTGTTAATTCGTTTGATGGGGTTCCTTTGATATTGGTCCAATTACAAACGACTCGCTATGTCCAAGGATTGATAATGTCGAAGACATCGAAAGTATTAATTCCTGTCCCTCCTGTTAGGATTAACAGGGTACTCGATTTCCAAGATCTTGATAGCGTTTCCAATCCTCCGCTATCAATCCAGACCTAAGCCTGTATGATATCGACATTTTCCACTACAGACGTTTCAACTGTTCGATTATTTTCACTATCCTGGATGCTGGTCCAGTGTTACATGAAGCATTGCAGGGCAATTTGTATGGTCAAGGCGATGATATCAAGCGAGATGCAGAGACTAAGAGTATCAATTCATTTGACGGACTTCTTTATGCCTAAAGTGACATTATCAAACCGAACGAAGACATCTTGATTTCCAAGATCTTGATAGCGTTCCCAATCCCTGGTCCAGCCACTGAGATAGTGGACCGTTACGGTGGCAGTTCTGTAACCCCATTATCGCGATGTAGACTTTCGACCTGTCCAGCGAGTTACAATTAATCATCTCGTCCGACGTTCTACATAGACATTGAAGGAATAGAAAGGTTTCGTGCAACTTGATATCACATCAGCAGTTCAACGCTGTGTGCCGTCGCTGATTGGGTGTATCCCAGTCGCAGGTCCATTGGAATGTTTGTAAAGCCCTCACGGCGAGTGCAGGCACGCGAAACACTCGCGAGCGAAATGGCCCGAAGAGTCACTGAATCAAATAGCGATAAACAAACACGGTAACTTTGTTACGATCACACGCAGACGTCGCCAAGCTGTCTGTTATTATTTATCGCGGATCTGAATCTCGCGACGAGGAAGCGTTCCGAGAACGTATCTTCGCGATTCGTTCAAAAAAGAAGTTTTAGCGCGATACAAAAATAACGATCCATCCTCGCACGGATTTTCGCGACCTATTTTTAATATTCGATACACGCGCGTATAACGTGCACCGCGCGATAGTTGTTCAAGTTTTATTATGTTAAAAAGTTCGCAACGGCGTTAAGACTTTCCTTTTTTATCGGATCAAGTTACGGAGACTCCCCGAGATTGTACACAATGAATATGTGCCCACGGAGAACGCGGGAGCGGAAGTTCATTCCGACGCAACATGTAAACTTTGCTCTCTTCAGTAGCCAATTTGAAACTTTTCCCCGCGAAGAAGTTTCATCCGTGTCAATATTCCGCACGTATTTCGAACCGCCCCGAGTATGTATTCGAGACTAGAACAGTTCCATGGTGATAACCAATTAATTGACGCTGGAGCATTCCACGTTATCTCCAGATCGCTAACGCGGTCCGAAACCTTCACCAAGATTCCCTTGGGGCGGAATTCGGTACTCGTAAGCTCGGGGCAGTTCGGAAGTTCCCGTGCGAGGGGCACTTGGAGAGTTCTTCGGAAAACACCGTCAAAATTAAAGACCGGAATTTGCGTGCAGCGTTCATATCCTTTCGTTTCTTGAAACTACGGTCGACCGCTTGCAAAGGAGATACCATGGACAATGATAATTTATTTGGGGACTAAAAAAATTGGGTGCGCAGGCTCGCAGCAAGTTGCCTAAACAAAGGAGAAGGGTACTTCCGGCGGAGGTGCCGAAACGATCAAGATCTTCGATTTATCAGATTCAGAGTGACGTTCAACACGATCTTGACCCCGGTGAACCGTCCAGCCAACTCGCACCGAGGCCAGCGACCATAGGATTCGAGAATGTTCTACACTCGCAGGTACGATAAAGAATACTAATTAACCTCTAATCGAACGCTGTACGTTCTCACGAAGCGCGATAATATTCTAATAATTTTTGAAACAGCCTAATATAGTAATAAATTTACCACGAGACTCAGCCGTGACGGGAACCATAAATTCTGACAGAACGGGCTCTCCTCGCCTCGCCGCCGACAATCCCGTGAAAAATGGTAAAGCAGTTGATGGAATCGTCGATAACGCGATGGAAGTGGACGCCAAGAGAAACGAAAATTCGTTCATGGGAACCTGCAAGGACTTTCCTCCTGCTTACGTCGCCGTGCCAGGAAACCCAGAGTCGACGCAAATTTGATTCGAACAGTTTGTAGACAATCAAGAATTCCTCGCGAGATAAAAACGAAAAAATACACTCGCTGAATCTCTTCCAGCGTTAACCAAGGCACGTGGAAAAGATTGCACAAGATTGGCTCTTTCGGGCGAAAGGGGTTGAAATTGAGGGCGAACGGGCGCGTTCAGCATCAAGACAATGAGTCAGTTCAAACTCCGCTTACGGTGAAGCAGTTCTTGCCTGATGAACACATAACGGTGCAACAGCGTCCATCCAGCCGCCCCAAATTTAGCTGCTTGCGATTCCCCTGTCTGTTCTCCGAAGTGATATCTTTGCTCAAGGGGACACGTCTCAGATCCGCTCGAATGGTGAAACATAAACGTCGGCCCAGCTAACAGAGTTGACACAGGTTTCGCTCCAGCTGTGCTTAAACCAGCGAGAGACATAACGTAGAGGTTTGCACGCGCAGGAGGGAGGAAAATCGAAAGTAGAAAGAACGAAGTATTAATATCAATGTTATAAATGTAAGAGCAATCTGTTCGATTAACTCGATTGTATGAAATAATTAAGGTACCCGTTGTGATAGTCGATTTTTTCGAAAGGCTCTGTAAAAACGAAAGTAATTTAATTCAAATAAAAGATGGCTGAATCTAAAGATGACCACAATCGCCCGGGTCCCTGTATAACCGACCTATTTACCGAACAGTTAGTAATCAATCGTGTTGGAGTAAAAACGAAAGTAGGTGAAACGCGGCACAATGGGAGAGCGTAGATGTTGGTCGACTTGAAATTATTTGCGCTACGTCGTTCAATTCTACGCGGAGGTCCGTACTTTGTTTATACTTCGCTCGGCAACAGTACAAGTCTTAAACCATTTCCCTCGGAATTATCCTTCCTCGGAAATAAAAGTTCTTCCCAACAATAATGTTCGATTCAATAGCAGGGTTCGTATTTTACCGAGATTGTTGCAGCACACCCCTCAATTGTTCGTAGCCATAAGTGCGAGAGAAGCTATGCTTTTAAATAGTAAATGATAAATTAAATAGTAATATTAAATTAATATTTCTCAGACGCTTCTCCAGTGTCGATATCAGTCTCGAGTGTGACTTGGTAACATTATAGTTCAATTACTTGATTTATTGCAACAGTCACGGTGCCTCGATCGAGATCGAAATTTCATAAACAATGGGACTGACTGTATTAACACATTATGTATCGGGCTATTTAGAAAAAGAATCTTCTACAGTAGCATGTACCAATCTAGGCTGGCAATAATTCCTCCATACTGTTACTAGGTACATTGAAAGCCAAGTCTGTTTACAAAAACTGAACATTGTAAGTAGACAACCATCAACACAGTAAATAAATTCGAAAAGTTAAATACCGGAATTAAAAAGCTTATAAATAGGCTCCCGGTAAATAAAGTGTTGAGAGTCTCATTGCTCGAAAGGTGTAAACGCACTCGAAAACACCTCGAGGATTGAAAAATTGATAATTTCGGTTAAGAGGGGCAGGATGGGCGTTCGCCGTGCAATCATGGGCACTTCCTGCGCCGCGTTCGAGCGTTCCCATCCCTAACCGCGAAGGGAAAATACAAGAAAACAAAGGGAGCGAGGTGAAACTTTAATCACCGATTCAAACGCGAGAAGACTCGGAGCCGCGTAGACCGAACTAAGGCTGATGCTAGGGTGTCGTCATTGCGCAAGCGCGAGCCATCGACCGGTAGGGCAGTTTGCTCAGGGGCAGAGTGCCTAGCCCATCCTCTCTTCGCCCTTTAGACACTGCCAGGGGCCCTCGGGCCATACCTTTGTGCCTCTTTTAACGTGGTGCGCGAGTAAACGCAGCTTTCCCGCGCACGCATATCGCTCCAGACTCCTCATGTTTCGGTTATTTTCTTCCTTTCCGTAACCCGCGGTCTTCTTCCGCCGCACCCGGATGCTAACCCGGAAATGCGCTTCGTCTGGCCTTTTCTAAGGCCAGGTTTATCTTGGCGTTGCGTCTGTCGCCGTGTCCAGGTGAATTACAGGGACAAGGGGTGGATAAGAACGACCCTCGACGCCTTTCTTCTCGATTTTCTTTCACACAAACGCTCGCCAGACCCGTCACTGCCATCCGAGGTTTTCTCTGTCTTGCCACTCCGTTTCGCTCGCTCGATCTTTAATCCTTCGCGATCAGTGGAGGACTTTTGCTCAGATCCGCGTTGTTCGGGGACTCCTGGAAGTTGATACTCCGCTCCTTGTTAACCCTGAGAAGACATCTGTCGAGTTTGAATCGCTTCAGGAGTTCAGGAATCGCGAGAGATCACCGCGAGAACTTGACACTTTTTTAAGTTCGAACGGAGCAAGTTTTTAAAGTTACAGATGCCGTTATTTTTCCATCACATTTTTGTATTTGACAGAAGTCGCTTCTGTGTAAAATTGCCGGTCAACAATGTGTTAGTTATGAACAGTTGCTTGCCGTCGCAGAAAGCGCTCGAAATAACCTTCGACTCCCGTTACAAGCCTGCGAAGTTTCTGTCATGGAGATCATCGATCTTAGAAACGTTCCAGGTATCTCGTATAATTCGTGGGTAGCCTTCTGGTAAACGTTTTCGAGTATTTAAACGCACGGCAATGGGCGTCGAATAAACAAATGTTTCTAAGTGGCCTCAAAAATAAGAATCAAGTATTTACGTCTGGGGAACGAGCAGACCAGGCAATATATTCTACATCGTCTTTCAATCTATTTGGAAATCGTTCGTTCAACAGCTGCATGGTTACTCGACTGAAATGGGACGGTGCAACGTCATGCATAAATCACATGCGACGTACAACATCTAACGGTGCTTCTAATGATTCGCGCACTCGGTTAATAGCGATTCGTAACCGAGATATATCCTTTTAAATATAAAATAGCGACCCTGAAATGACGTGGGCACTTCCCCTTGGAACCAACAAAAAACATCGATACGTTACGTCCTTCGTAAAATCAAAGAGCTTTCGATATCGTTTATCCAGGTAAACTGTTTCAAATGCCCTACCCTGTATATGTACCGATGGTTCAGTTTACGAGATAATCTAATAGAGTAACATATCCTTCGCCCACAATTCCTGACCCAAATAAATAATGGTCTTCCCATGCATCAATATCGCGCTAACAAATAGATGATATTTCACCGTTTCTGGTAATGCGATCGTTCCCTCTTCTGTGCGATATTTCGCGTTCGTTTATTGTGATTCCTATTCAAGGATCTAAACGATAGAAAATAAAATCTTGTTTATTCCACTGTATCAACGAAGGTACAATTTTAATTATACAATGCCAAAGTAACAGCTCGCGAAAGTTGGAGCACTTACGACGAAAGGTTCTTTCTACCGTGAACAAGGTTCCTCGTGTCGATTATTCAGCCCCGAACAAACGACAATCCATTTTCCCCGCGCTGTTAGTGACACCTTGTGTGCTCGAAAATGCTAAAGGAAGAAGGATGAACGACGCGTAGACCCGAGCAAATATTTGAAATGATTCCTGTGTAAATACAGGGAGCATGCAAACGGGTGGGCTGTCTGTTTAACGAAATGGTGAAATCTCGATCGTCGTTTACGGAAGTGAAATCGTAAAATGAGGACGATATCGAATTCTCTTGATATGTGAAATACTTGTAAAGTCTGTGAACGGTACGAAACTTGTACGCGAACCCTTGCGGGATAATTGTATTTGGTAAGCCAGAAATTTCGTTAGAATTTTAACGTACAAATAAACCGCGATTTTTCTTAGACAGGCTGACAGTCAATCTCATAAACATTCGTATTCTCCATGTCTATCGAAGAAGATTGACTAAATTAAATAATAGTTTTGATATTACCAAATGAATTTTTCATTATAAATATGTATATGAATAAACTTATACATGTGTATATTTATATAAATTTGGAAGGATCGAACATCGTCGGCGCAAACCGAACGAATATTTTGCTCGACCTAATAAATACCTATAGAACTTTAAATACGCGATGCTACGTACGTAGTTTGTGCATCGCGAAGTCATCCTCGGTTCGGTACACCGTCGCTGCAGATATGCCAGCGAAGCACAGCAAATTTTTCGCCGGATGAGGAACAAGGGTTAACTAGCGTTTCGTGTCGACTTGTAATCGATTAAACGCGGCGTTCCGTGTCGTAAGCTGTCGCGTAGTAAGCCGGATAGCTACTCGTGAACGGCACCCGTTCCGTCTATAAATGCGGCACAGATCCGCTGGTTGACTTATCGACGAGTTCAGGCGATTTCCATAGACATTCCGGCTGAGTCTACGCGAATCGTTACTGCATCGACCAGACGCAGGTGCTACGAATACCGTCGTTTATACCGCAACAGTGTCAGCGAGGTAAAACTACATTATGCACCGAGTCGATATCCTCTGGATGATCGAGAAGAATTAACCCTTGGTTACATCGCAGGTACAAAATGGGATCAAGTTTTAGTTAGCTTCGGAATAAAGAGTATTCAAGCATCACAGACCACAACGCAAGATATAATAGTATAATGCATCAAGATATAACGATATTCTTCATGTAGCTACTCGGTACAATACAGCAATACATAGTAAAATTCACAACATTCCTGCAAGGTAGGGTGTAATACTGCTAAATAGAGAATTGTTTAGCAAAATGTAGCAAAATATTGCAAAATACAGAATTACATTGTTAGTTTCGATTTGGGGATCTAAGTGAACTACCCTTGCTCCGGGAGAACGGATAATGGTATCATAGTAGACTACATACCCCCGAGCTTCGTACTTTTTCCCTCCAGGTCCAAACTTCTCCTGTTCATATGGAAATGTTGCGAATTTCAAAAACACATGGACCCATATTAACCCATGTAGGCTAACCGAGGGTTCATAAATTTTCACCGAGAATATTGTGGGTTTATTACAGCGGCTACAGGACGGACACCGCGCCGTTCAGGTCTCAACGAGTGTTTTTAGACCCCATTCATTTCTATCTTTCGCGCATTCGTCGCAACTCGCATAAACAAACTGTCACGCAAACCAAACACTCTTTCCTAGCACCATGCTGGAATCTGGATGCGCGCACAGTGATGGCCCACCGAATCTATCCCAGCTTAGCGTAGTGCAACTATTAATAGTGATACTTCTTTAAAAACTGTAAAATCCGAGATAGAGCCAAGCCGGACGGAACGCGGGAACAACGAACGTAAATCGGAAGTGTTCTTGGTAAGCCGGAATGTGTGGTCATCGTACCTATGAAGCTTCGAACAATTATTTATTTAGCCGTTTCTTTAATTCCTCGACCGCACAATTTTTTGCTGTGTACCCTACGCGATATAGAAAAGCGATATTTACAATGTTTTATGTATCATGCTTCCTTAATTTTCATTAAACGTCATCTGTCTCTGAGATAGAGAATTTAATTCAACCATGCAACGATATTTCCGTTTTCTCTCGCCCTTGTTGTAACACGACCTTTCTGTAATATTCTTGTTTACCGCCGAGATATTGCACTATTTACGTAAACGAAACGTTCACAGCAGTAGACGGAATCGTGACGAATGAAACACGCGTCGTGCAATAGTTTACAGACCTAACCCTGTCGTTACGAGGTGTTATTCACGCTGACATACATGTAGTAATTAAAATCCGTCGAACAAAAATATTTCGAGTAGCTCTTGCGAGTGCATCAACTTTATTTAAAAAATTTCATTAAACCAGAATATAATACAGAAAATAACGTTTGGAATGTTCTCCTTCGTAATACAAACTCACTTTGAATTCGCGATACTTCTCAATCATTTCTGTTAAATCTCACAGTTTCGTACAAATATTTTGATCATTTCACCGTGGTATTTACACGAACCGATGCTTTTATTTCTCTGTGAATTTAAACATTTAAACAATTTAAACATTCGCATTGTTTCGCGTGAAGAATATTGCGCGAAACGTGTTGTAACTTACGAACGGCTGATAGTACTGATTTATAAGCAAAACAAGTGGTATCGGTACGCTGAGACCGCAAGTAGAATGTGCCTATAAATAAGCCAGGCGCAGACCAGACGCAGATTACGTTCAAGAGTTGTGAGTTATTCAGCTGCGATTTTTAACTTTCAAGATCAAGTTCTCACGGTGCAACGGAAACAGGTGCTACACCGAAATTACCGTGCACCATCTTATCCGTCTGTTGCAATAAATTTTCAACCGATAAGCCGTATTCTCGCATCAATTCGTCTACCAAAAATAATATCGAGCATCATGATAAAGTTTACAACTTTCGATGGTCTACGTTGAGTGTAAAAAATTTACTTAAACGACTATCAATTTAAAAAAGTAGGACCGAAGGAAAGTATCGTTTCTGATCAATATTTATGAGCATAATAAATGTTGCGTTGAATTAAGAAATCGATGAAGTAACTCAAAGTAAAGGAGACTGAATTAATGGGGAGAAATCATCAGAGCAAGATAAATTACGGACTTCTGTCGTTAACAAAGAAACTGTGGTCGTTAATTTACGAGAATGGGGGAGGTGATTCGGTGGGGAAAGTAAGCCAGTTGAACTGTAGTGGTTCATTGGTGATCAGGGATCGTGAAAATTACAGCTTTGCTGACACTAGAAAGATAACTAGCCCGCGAACTGGCCAATTAAGCCCATTTCTCGATTTAATTGCCATATCCATCGATGGTTCGATATTCAACCAAACCGATCTTCTGTCAAATTTCTTATTTCACCGCGGATAATTGATTTTCGCAAGTTAAATTACTGAAAACGTCTTTAATCTCTTAATTGCTGTCTTATGACGTTACATCTTGAGGTTATCCGAAAGATTCAGTCTAACCGTCCACCTAAGAACATGAAAGGCAAGAGAATCCTTTTGATTCTAAATGGGGATCAGCCTGCCGTCTTGTCACGGCTACGTCGCGTTACTTTCCTTAATTTGATGCTGCAGCTCGAGTTCTGAAAGCTGCGCTTTTACTACTGTTAAAGCATTCCAAATTGAAACGCTTTCAGAAAAGTGCAAGAGGCACGGTTTATACTTCCTCAAAAGTTATCCTCAATTTGGGTTCAACGTTCCGACAATTTTACACTTTACCGTCGACTGTTCGCTATTTTCGTTAAGTACACGTGTAAAATGTACACGTTATAAATATTCTTTGAATAGAATTGTTCGTAGCCGTAAGTGTGAGAGAAGCTATGGTTTTAAATAAATTAAATAGTAATATTTCTCAGACGCTTCTCCAGTGTTGATATCAGCGTCGAGTACGACTTGCCAGTAACATTATAGTTCAATTACTTGGTCTACTTGCAACACTCACACAGTGCCACGATTGAGAGAGCCTAATAGAAATTTCATAAACGAGTCTCTTACTACCCCGATATACCCGTGTCTGTCGAGTGCTATGAATACGAGTCAATACTTTCACCTCGGGTTATTAACCCTCGAGCAGCGAGGAACCTTACATGCCTGGTCTTTGTACACAAACTGATCAGCCGCCTGATTAGTTTCTCCGTCATTTTGGAATTACTTTATTTTGCAAAACGAATAAAAATTAAACGATCAATAAATTAATATAGCTAATAATTAAATATGAAAGAGCTTTTCAAAAGCTACAAAATAACATATAACACTTGCATATAAAATAACTTTAATGACTTCGGAAAATTGTACAAACTGAAGCAACGTAAAAAACGCACGAACTTTTGGTTCACTTTAATATAATAATTGTGATACAGATACAGTGTCTGCGAATGACTAGAATAACTTATAGAGATAGAAACAGGAAAACGGCCTATAGGAAGATTTCATACTCTCGAAATGGTCGTTAACCGAATGCACGAAACAAATCCTACCCTTAAGCCTGGCCTCGATCACTTTTCAAATGCCCCAAATTCGTTCTGAAGCTTCTTCGAATCCGAATCCTTACTGGTCTCGAGGCATAAGACACAGGATGCCTATTTCATCATCGATCGATTCCAAAGGACACGATCAATTTTATCGAATTCACCCTTGTCAGTTTCTTAACATATTAGGCGTCCTATTTATCACGAACACTTGAATTCCTTTATTCGAAGGACTCGCACGAATACCGTTTTGCATGCGTTCAATGAACTATCGAATGGCATTTCTGATTATCCCCCAGTTGACATTACAACATGCGCTAGTAATACGTTCTCGCATATTGCCTGACATTGTAGGAATATCGCTGTACATTCTTGGTTTTAAAGTTCCACGTAGAACGCAATTAAGCGATGATAAATCAGACGACTGTTTGCACCTAGTTCGATCCTAAGATCGGTGAGCACGCTGTCTAATACTTTGTCGTCTCGTGGATTTCGCTCGGAAGACCCTGTACACAGTTGAATCAATTATGTTAATAAATTTTCGACATAGCATAAGAGGGGTGTGCTGCGACAAGGAGGCCATTTCTTTATGGTTTTGAGATTAGAACATAATCACGGATTTGTTTAGCCATTTCCTGTTTAAATTTCCGACGAAACTATTTTGGAAGTTACCACAACGAAGTTCTCGATGAAGTAAAACGAGAAACGGTTGTGAATTTATGGGACTTTAATATCCGCTGACGAATTCGCAATTCCATAGTACCGCTCAATTTGCCGACAACTCATTTACGGATTGTTTGCGACTGTTTCCATTATAGCACCGTCTGCTACTTCATCAACGGCGGTGTTACTCCTTTTAGGTTTACGCGGATAAATGCTGGCTGTCGCGTAAAACGAGTTCGCGAAATGTTGCACGAGAGAGACGAGAAATTTTTATTGTGTACAGTATTTGTATCGTTGATTTTTATTGAATCAAAAATATTTTGATTGCGTAATTGTAAAGTAGAAAACAATGGATAACAAAACGACTGATCGAACAGAGTGGCAAACAGAGCCGTGAGATTCCGTTCGCTCGGTCCCAGAAGAAGCAAAACACCTTAAACGGTGAGAAAGTAGCGAGAAATAAGTAGGGGAAGCTTTATTTCGCAAGCGTGATTCCAGTCTTTCTGGACCTGATACGAAGAAAGCCTAGAGAATCGATCGTTGTCGTTCTCGTCATCGAGCAAGCCTTATTCGCAGCACCACCCCTTAAGACGTTGGCGCCTCGTTGAAATGGAGACGGTGGCGAGAAGGAGGGTTGGAGGAAGTGAGAAAAGTCGAAAAGGGGTGAAGTAACGACTCGAATAACAGAAGAAAAAGGACAGTGGTATACATGTTGCCTGCGACGGTTAAGAACCTCCAGCGCTGTCCGACTTTTACTTTAAAGAGTTAAACGTGAAAGAGGTTAATTTACGGAATCTTTGATAGTTATATGTATCGAACAAAAGCTGTGACTCTTTATTGAAAAGACTCTCAATTTTTCGAAGAACACATATCGCCCCCATATTGCAACCAATACGATTGCGAGGAATCGTTCAGACGCAACTACCAATTAAAATATGGAAATTCCAGCCGAAATTTCGCCCCAGAACTCCGAGTGCCGCTCGCGATGAGTTACGAAGTCATCAATCAAGATGGAAGGGTGTCTACGGTCAAGGGTGAAATTGTGAGACGCAGCAACTGCTATCAGACACGCCTATCAAATCAACGGAATCCTATCCCCCTCGAGCTTATCGCACCCTATAAACCACTAGAACAGACCGAAAAGGCGCGACCCGTTAGATTTACCAAATAGATACTTTACAAGCGATCTTTCGTACAGCAGCAGAGTTCGCGTCGAATGAAAATAGTCGCGTTAAACGTAGTATTTCGCGTTATAAATAAACGTAGTGTATGGTTTCAGCAGAAATCCAGTGGCTCTTCGAAACTAAGGATTCGATCAGAGTCATTCAATTTGCTATCGAGGTTGTCCCTAAGAAATATTATTAGAACATTTACGTTGGCCGTATATAAGCGTCTGTAGAAGAGGGGCAGGCTATCTCCTAATACGCCAAGCCGTAAAAATTGCCTCTGAGCGATGTTCGTGATATTAGAGGTATCAGACTTATCGTCCATAAAAATAGGTTATCACGATGGCAATAGTATCAATCATTAGCTCATGTGATACGATACCTTGACCAATGGCGGAATAAGCTTGTCCGAAAATTCTTATCGCCGAATCTAAATTTCATTCGGGGACAATCTCCCCAATTCCATGCTATACATCTGAAACTTTGCCACGCGAACCATAACGCACCGATATCTCTCCTATCTGTTACACTAATTACATCAACGCTGCCCACAGAATTGGAATATGGAAAAATACGAAAATAATAGCGTTACGCAATTACCGTGTAATGGGAATGTTCGTTAATGCGAACGATGGATGATGTATTTATATAATTAAAGTTACCGGTACTAAAATATTCATGGAAGAACGCTACTCTCGCGAATGTTACAAATTTCATCTTCCTAGGTAAAAGCCGCGAGCTCGAAGCACTCGAGCGTTAGGAGGGATTCGAAGCAATAACTCGATTCGCTTTCTTTACGGTTGTGTTTTTAATTTCGGAAGGTAATGTCATTATCCGCTTTCCGAGGTAGACAGATACCCCGATAGCGACACAAAAGACGCAATTAGGATCCTGAAATTCTTTGTCTCGTAAACGAATCGGCCAAATAAAGTTGTTTATAATCCGTTTACGTGTTCTCGTCTACAATTCCAGGAAAAACCGATTCCTATGAAATGTTTAAAAGAAAAGGCTATTCGATTCGCAATGCTCCGATAACTGTACTACAATCTCTTTTGTTAAAAATATTTCAGTTCTCTGAAACGGCTAAATAATGTCGCCAACCGTACGTATTTCGTATTTAACGTACCTATTTAACGTATTTCTTCCGTATCAGAGGATTTAACACGCGGAAAACGTAAATCCGCTACTCGGGGAAAAAACAGATCGTCGCTGTCTCAAACAGACCTTGAAAGAATTGAACAATGTCGCAAAAAGCCACATCCATCATAATTATCTCGAAACAAGCAAAACCGCTACATTACCACGGAAACAGGACAGCTAACTTAACAGAAGCAGATTCTCGTTCACGGAGCCTCTAAAGAACCTCCGCAGAACCCAACACACCTTTCATTGAAAAATTACCGTCACGTTTGCTATTGGAGGACTGCACGATCCAGGGAAGGTAGAACCGCTACACAGGGTAAAACGAAGCTGTCAAGCTAATCGCGAAACCTCTCAGGTATCAGTTGAAAATTTTCCCGCTTTAAACAGTCAGAACTTCTAACCAAACGGAATTCCTGTTGGTTCGTTCCTGCCTCTCGATATAACTCTACATCGCGAAACGAAACGCGCTACTTCCTATGTCAATATTCCTCCAACTACTCACCGAATTTCTCAGAAATCTCCAACGCTCTACGAACTTTCACGATTTCCATGGAAACCAATTCTGAGATACATGAAAATCAAAAGAGAGGGTACATACATCCCATAAATATTCGTACCCTCTTAATTAAATAATATGATAGTTTTGATACTCTCAAATGAATTTTTGGTACACTCGGAAACATTAAACCCACCATTTAATTTAAACAAATTTCTTCGATACACAGAAAGGGAACGAGTATTTACAGAACTGACTGTACGTACACGCGTGTATAGAGAATTTTGTATAAAAGTTGTGCTGGATGCCAGAGCTCTCCGATAAACTACTCCAGAAGCACCCACGGAAATGTTGGAATAAAATTGTATCCGACGAAGATCTCTCCCCTCTGTTACATTCAGCCGAGACAGTGGCGGAACATTTCCAAAAAGAATTGAACGAGCTCGCAAAAAAGCAGCAGAAATCCTTCATAATTATCGCGAAACAAGGAAAACAGCTGCATTACCGTGGAAGCAAGGACCGCCCAACGGCTCCGAACTGGACAAAGGCAGCATCTCCTTTCCAAGAACGCTAAAGAACCCGTGCAAAACCTCCGACAAATGCGCGGCCCGTGTTAGCTCGGCCAGAAGGTGTGCATCCCTCGGAGGAAGCGCAAGTGAAGTAGATAACCGGGAACGGAGTCGCCGAAAAAATCGGTGCTCCCGCGTAACCCGAAAAACCGCGTCCCCTTTCAAGCCCGCAGCAACGTGCACACCGTTCTGTCGTCGTAGAAACTACCCCTACGCATACGCACTCGAGGCTCTGCGCGCGCCTCTCGTCTCCCCGCCCTTGCACGGTCATCCCCACACCATCCCTTCGCAGTCACCGTCTTTCGACAAAAACGGCGACTTCGTTCGAGGTCAGTTCAGTCCGCGCACGAGTCGAGAGAACCCGAGCCCTCGTCCCGAAACCATCGTTGGGACATTCGTAGTCGTGACACGAAACGGATAACGATGACCTTCTGGTCGTGTCGGTTGATGCCACGATGAGAATCAACCGGTAACCGAGTCTCCACGTAAACGAGGTAACGAACGCGCACAGATTCGCGTGGTGATCGTACGTTAATAGTAGCTAGCCGGCTTCGTCGAAGCGGAAACAGCTAGTGTCCATTGTGCCAGTCAGCGGTGCACCTCGATCAGCGCCATCGCCGCCGCCAGCATGGAGGATGCGGAAGCATAGTGTCGTTGAGATGCCGCCAAGGAGTACCGAGACATGAAGAGAACGCGACCGAGGGTAAGTAGGCTTTGCACTTACTTCCTCCTGACGGTATCGCTCGCGTCCTGACGGGATTCCCTGCCCCGAGGGATCCTCGACCGCCGAAGTCTTAGCCAGAGCGTTTCGTTCCCGTGTTTTCGTGGGACGATTGCTTCGCGATCGTTCGAAGGGCTCCTCGAGGGTCTCGAGTGCCCCGAGTCCGAAGTTTGGAGTCGAAAGTTAGCCCAAGGGGGAGGAATTTCTGTACGCCGGAATTCCTCCTCGATCGGGTGCACCTTTGTCGCTGGAACCTCTTGTGTAGCAGAGGTTAACGAGGATTCCCCTCGCGAGATTGTCTGTGATACGTTGGAGCGATGTCTCGTCTTTGCGCGAAAGTTTGCATCGATGCTACAGCGATAAGCCACTCGATGGAAGGTGGCTTACCCCGATACCAGGGGGTGAACTATTTTTAGTGTCCCTCCATTTCGCCATTACTTTCTCGACCTGTCGAACGGATACTTAGCCGAACGGCGCCTCTAAAACCCCGCGGAAAGAACAGAATGCCGGGAGGGAGTCGATCATTGCCCGTACCCCTATCAATCTTCCAGCAAAGTACTGGTTCGATGCACCTGGTCGTCGCAACTTCCACCCGTTCTCTTACCGTAGACTGTACCTACTTTCTTCCGACGCTCGCATAAGGTATTTTCGTTCATTGATTTATCGGATTCACCAGTTTCTCGCTTTCTCGCTCAATTGCCTCCCCCCTCCCCCGTGGCCGCCCTCTTCCCGCGAGGCTTGTTGGTTCGATTTCGTTGCTTCGACAGGCTGCTCCTGGCTACTTTCTCTTCTACTTTCTTCTTCTTCTTCTTTTTTTTTTTTTTTATCAATCCTTCGTTCCCTTTTTTTCCTTTCTCGAGTCTTTCGACGGAAGAATCGCGGTTGGAATGTCGCTGGGCGTACCGACTGCTTATCGAGGTTTCGTGCACACAGACTATCGATTCCCGCGACAAGGGGTCGACTGCTACTGCCGCCGCTCAGGCTTACTTGTAAACCAGCTAGCGCGAGCTGCTAGAACACTTTGGGACTCGTGACAGCACGCGCGCACTGTCATGGTGGTCAACAACCTTTTCGAATGATGTCAACCTTCCCCACCCGGTGTCGTCGGGGCCAAGGAAGTCGTTTTCGAGGGGGGTCCGAGGAGTGTTCTCGAGGGTGGCCGTCGCGAGCAACACGGTTTCGCGAGCACGGTCGTGATTTTGCTGATCGATGTTAGGCAGTTCGAACGGTCGGCGATGCGCTATTTCAGGGTGGATCGTTTTCGGGAGAATTCTTGCCGGCTTTATGGTTATCGCCGAGTTTACAGAGTTTGAGAATTTACCGGTAGGATTCGAGTAATTGTACTGCTCGAACTTTGAGATCGGCGGTTGTTAACGTTTTAGTTAACGCTCTCGATTATTCCGGCCCGAATCGTTTAATTCGACGAGAACCAGATTACCACTGTTACAATTGCCTCCCTTCCTGAGTAGTACCGCAATTCCCTTCCTTCCTGCATGGGCACTACGTTTCCCTTGTTTCCTGCGTGCTGTTAGGCTGCTGCCACCTGAACGTGTACTTTCGGAATACGTAATTGTAGTTTGCTAAACGTAGTCGGTCGACTGCAACTAATGTCAACGATTGTTTCTTCTTTTACGATTGGCGAGAATGCGAAACTACAGAAATGTAGTTTCCATTTTCGGATCGCCAGAACAGGTTTTAATACAAAAAAAAGATAGTTTAAAAATAACATTATTTTCTGGAACACCCTGCTGCCGTTAGTTCTGATACATACAACTCTACTTATACTTCGTTTAATAGTATCGCCGTAGCCTTCATTCTACTACACTTTTCTTGATGCTTTTACTTTATCCTCATTTCATTGGCACGTTCTCTACCTCATCTATTATTTGCCATTATTGGCTGATTTTACATTTCCGTTTCATTTTTATAGTTTCAATTGCGTACCATGGCATAGATTATTGTAGCAATCGAATCGTGTCAGTTTTCGAGCAAATTTCATTTGATTTTACATTCTTTTAAAGCCTCGCGTACCCTCGGACATCATTCTAAAACTTTAAATGCTTCAAAGTGCCGAGATACGTCGTCATTGTCATTACTGTTACATTTCATTCCATTATTCGACGTACGCGCGATATCGCGTCATTAAGACGCCAACGTGGACGATTTCACTGTTAAATTTATAGTGTATTGTGTACACACATACCGGGTTTGTACATACGCTCTATGTCAACGTAGGACGGTCGAGTAACAGAGTGTTTGAGGAGTAAAGTATGCAGGCAGGAGAGATTACATTGTACACGAATTTCTTCGTGTATGCTTAATAAAGACAATTAATAATAATAATGATCATCATAATAGGAATAGTAATAAATAATTTTAGTAGTACAAGATGGCAGAAGAAAGGATTAACGCCCGTTACGAGAAATTCGAGAGAACGTTTCATAAATTAATGTTATAATTAGTTAATACGATATAGTCGGTGCGGTATTAACGGTGAGCACTTTAAAGCAACTTTAACTTTCCCCTTTTGTGGCCAGTAGAAACCCAGTACGAAAGCACAGGTACCTTCGTAATTAACATTATTTGCATTTCAACCAAAGTAGACGTTAGTTTTCACTTATTCGTAAACGAATGGGTAGAGTTAATATAATTGCTGCTCTGAAAGTGTTTCCTTCCTTTGAACTCGACACTCGTTGAACCGACAAAGAAATACGTACGCGTAAATACTTATTTTTATGCGGTCGATTGTATCTCTGAAAAAGCTTCAAAGAGTTTCCAATTTGCGAGTTCCGACGGTTTAATCATTGGCGAAGTATATCCTACGATATACATTTCATCTGGAAAATTATGGGAGCAATTAGAATGTTTCAAGATTGCCGCGCGCATTCGTTAATAAAATTTATCGTTGAACGAGAGCGCAGAATACAGTAACGAATCGAAATGGATATTTAATTAAATTTATTAACTTGATCATAGTGCGGGAATGATGTATGGTAATTGTTATATTTATCTCATTTACATTCACACCAAGTACACATTAATATCAACTTCTATTAATCGAACGCGTACTAATTAATATTCGCGAATGAATTCCTATGAAAATGCCGGTAACTTTGATTTAATATTAGAAAGATAAAAGAATTCGCAAAGAAAACGCAGAGAAACGAAAGAACAGGTATCGTTGATGATGGCAGAAGAAAAAACGTTTCCGAGTGGTGAACGATCTACGTTCAGCGCTCAACCGAAAATGGTCTACTAAGAAACGGAAGTCAGGGATGGCGGTTGTAAACATTTTTTTTCTGCTCCCTTTTGTTGCATGAATCTGAATAGATGCAGGAATATCCAGTCTCATTTTTTCGTAGTTATTAATGTTCTACCGTGATATCGAACCCTCTGCAAAGCAGCTTGACAAGAGTTATTCTTCTATCGCAAGTCTGTTCGTCGTGATTTATGATCATTCTCATTAGAATTTATAAGGTAAACAATTTCTCTTTCTTCTATATCCTCGAGAAAATTAAGATTTTCAGAACGCGTCTGCGGTTGAGTTTTGATTTCGCGACCATGTCTGACCAATAACCGTTATTTCTACTTGCGTTGACGCTGCGAACGTTGACGATAACGTCAACTGTTTTAATTGATGGTAACTAGGTAGAAGGTAGTAGATAGCATTAAACATTTAGTATTTAATACCACATTACCGTCAAATATCCCCCAGAAATTGTTTATTCGTCACAGCCTGTGACTCACAGGTATCAACGCGAGTAGAAACAGCGAGTATTGATCAGACACGTTCGACGATACTCTTAAAAAATGATTTCCTTGAAAGCGTGCTGAAAATTTTCGTGAAATATCTTCCACCCTTTAGATTATTAATTACACCTTGTCACTCCTCAGTTTTCTTTTAAACTGAGAAAATTTGCGTAGCAATTATTTAAGCACTTTAAGCGTTACGCCGAGTTTTTTGCTTGTTAGCGTATGATAAAAGTTTCAGAAAAATTCTTGCGAAGAGGAAAATTACTCAACGGTCACGTGTTACCGCGTCAGTCTTCGCAGCGTTAAGCTTTCCTTTTTTTGTTACTTTATCTACGCGTTCCGACGTAATGTTGCTGCCCTTGGCGCAATGCCACGACAATATCGCATGCCATACATTATCACTTTCAGAGCCATTTGTTGTACTAATTACACAGATGCGCATATTTTTTATGTCCTTTGGTGGGCATTCATTGTTGCGATCTACCGTTCGTTGTCTTTCACCCACAAGTTCCACCTTCTCTCGATAATATTATATTTTCAGTTGTGTAGTTTTCTAAAAAAAATCTGTTGCTATAAATTTTTAAAAGTGATATTTATATACGTAAAAATGTATTCATTCGCGTGTTTTTATCCTTCGCGATAGAGACAAATGTTTGGCACGATCGTGAAATATTGCGGTGACTGTTGGTAGCCCGTACTCTTTCATTCCTCTATTTGATTAATGAAGTACGTCCCTTACTGCATGGAACGTGATAGCTCTCTGTTTACGTTCGCATCTTCGTACATTGAACGACATTCGTGTCATTAGAAGTCCCTGTCATTTTACTCGTCGGTCTATGCATAGTGCTACAGCCTATTATTATAATTCTCCTGTGTTTCGGAACACGCGAATGCTCCTATATATCTCGCAACAACGAAGCATGCATTTTGCGATTCACGTCGAGAAGATCATTCGTTGAGTTTAATAGCTTACCGATGAATGAACAAAGTCATCCCTGCTGCCCTTACTTGTCTCCATTTCAAGCAAAGCGTAGCCCCGGTTAACAAACACTGTTCAACATCGAATCCGCTCGTAACTACACGCGTGTACGGCGGACGCATGCATGCGAGCACACGTGGATATCTGTTCGTGACGTCATGGATGGTGAACCAACGTAGAATTGAATCGCACCACCACTTTGCTAGTGTATTTCGGTGTTCGTCAATTGGAATACGCCGAGGCACGTGATACGAGAACGCTTATTCTGGATTTCCTCCACGTTCAATCGAAAATCTCGGGATTTTCTGCTCGGAGCAGTCGGACATTCGAGATAGATTAGATCTCTGTTTCGTGCAAACATTTCCAAAACGATTTCTTATTACAGTATTTTTCACGTTTCACTTGTCCCTCGACAAAAGAAAATTGTCGATGGATACCTAGGTAGGAGCTTCTAATTTCGCATGGTGCTGTCGTAGTGCGGTGTCATAAGGTACATAAATTAATGTAATGCTTCTACCTTACATGTTTAACGTCGCATCAGCTGCACCTAGGTTGTTATTAGCGACACGACGGTTTAGTACCTTAGGCGAACGAGGGTGTAACGCATCAAATACTATCCAGAGATTAACTGATTGGTTTTGTGACTGTCGGGTGTCGTAACTTTCCTGTATATGAATAAATGTTACTTTGCGTATGGACGCTTTATTATATTAGAAAGCGTTTTAACGAATTATCTGTATTTCCAACGTTTACAACTTTAACTCGACACCTGTATTCCAACAAACTTGAACAAAAACGTTCGCAGAGATCACGCTGTCAAACATGCATTGAATTTCTACGTAACGTTATTCAAATTTGAATCTCATGTTTTAAAATGGGACGCCACGGTAACCGATACATTACTGACATACATACATATATGCATGACGTGACTTTCCAGGTGTTAGCAGTTCAAGCCAGGTTAAAAAATGTCAAGCAAAATTCTTGATTTATCAATGAACAATTTAAATGAAATTTATGCACCGTTTTCTAAAGAGTTGACCGCTATGAATCATTATTAATTATTAGCACGATGACTGTGCACGGTAACGTATACTCGTAATGTAAGTTACGTCCACCATCAGATTTTTCAATCTAAGAAAACGCTTTCCGTCCACCTTTTCTCTCGTTCACCTCCGTTCACCTTTTCTTCTGCTGGGTTAATGGAATTTGTTGAAGTTATTGGATGTTAGGATACTTTCGCGTGAGAAATGAAGAAGATAGGACGGACTAGTTGAGTTATCTTTGGATTTGTTCGCGATATTGCAAGGCTTCTGGCTATCACGGTGGATTACTCGCTCGGGTGGTCAGGGAAGATTATGTTGTTAACCAGATTCACCCGAATTACGTTAGCCGTATTGAAACGTGGGAATCGACAGTATTACACATTATATCGTTTAGGCTAATACTCTCTAAGTGAATTTATTAATGTGTAGTATTGTCGGCGATAGAGTCGATTCTCACTTTGCAAATATCGTATCCGATAAAATATGATAATATACGCAACCCCGAGATAAAAGCGTGACTGATCTTTATTAATGATTTAAACAAATTTCTGCTTCTGAAAAGAATTCTGAAAAGAATGTCTGCTTTTGCTTTTATTAAAGAAATCACGACACGTTCAACCGCGTCCTGTACATTTCATTCTAATCGTAAGAGTAAAATTCGTCTGCTGACGCTACGGTTCCGCGAATGCGAGGCACGAAGTCACGTTGACAGGTGGTTCGTGGCGAACATTGACCGAGAACGAAATACCCTGAATGTTGCTAGGGTTGCTACCCTCTCGAGTACCGTGGTTGAGGTTAAGACCACTTGTAGATTATTTTCTTATCGTTGGAATCATCGCCGTTTTATTCCGAGTTTAAACAATAATAAATCTGTACTCCGCAACGATTACGCGTGACTTCGGATTAGCGTATCGATGAGTCTGATTTACGAGCAGCTCGCGCTTCAATAGTCGAATGCTGAGAAAAATACATAAAAAATTCATAACATCGAGTTGGATACATATTTACCTAAAGCGATAAATAATGAAATCGCGAACTGTTCTTACCACCAAAGGAACCACTAACTTAATACTTTTGATACCACCATACGTTAGTCTCTGCTTGTTAATACGAAAAAAGACAATAAAAAACTTCCACTGGCGTTTGCTTATCATTTGTAGGTTATCATAATGGATTCTACGGGCCTTGAATAATCTAGTTCCTCTTATCTCGAAATGAATGGCCAGACACAAAGCATAATTCTCACGTCCATTACTACGCCCTCCGAAGATTATGTTTCGCTATTTTTTCCTCCAATTATTACACATTTCTAAATAAAACGTTAAACTGTTCTCGGCCGGTAACGGCCGTTAATAGCCAATAATAATCTAAATCTAATAATCTGTAATTAGTTGAAAATGAATTTTGCACTCTCGAAGGGCCGTAATTAAAGATGGTCAAGAGCTGGAGAAATTCTAAAGGGAAAATCTAGTATGTAATCTGATAACTGCTGAATAGAGTAATAAAGTAGATAAGCTTTTAAGTAGAAAATAGGTTTAACGTATCGGTTGCATGCGATGCTTCGGATTCCATACCTAGAGTTTCACGTTTAAGAAAACGCTGAATATTTCAGAAGAACTCGTTTCACTTTATAGACTCTCCGACTGTAGCTCTCATGGAATTTATAACTGCATTATATAGAATGCAGCAGTTACGACGGAGGTATAATTATATCTATTTTTCTGCTTGAATTACTTTCGAATGTATAGGAGTTACAAGTATCTAGAATTCTATCATATTATAATAATCACAGTGTAACTAATCCTCTTATGGAATCTGTAATTATAGATCCAGTTTTGCATCCAAAGTACATCGTGCTTGAAACTTCGCTCGATTTAAGCCACGCGTTGAACTAAAAACCGCAGAAAGTGCTGGCTATATTGATTTACGCGGCCGTTTGCATAAGGGAGGAGACCGCGAAGGGAAACAAAAAATAATACGGCGAATAAGCGAGGAAATTTGGAGCGAGTCCAAAATAATTTTTCACCATACCATTAACTCTCATTTACCGCGCCAGGTCGGGACAACTTTTACAAAGGTAACGGAATCTTCCACCGAAAAGAATAGGTTTCTTCGCGAGACAAGAAACAAACGATTTCAACGAAACAACGGCGTTCAGGTGTTACAGAATATTAAGAATCGTCGAATAGGTTCCAATTAGGTTAACTCTCCCCTACATTCGAAGGCGTAATTGCCTCTACTCGGTACGCCGATCGTTGTTGAAATGGTTGGAAAATGTGCAATTAATCTCCAGTTACGACGTCGAGTAGGGGATTAATTCCACCTTCGAAGCCTCGAAATTGCTGATGCCTGCCATCGCGATAGCATCAGGCGAAGGACACGAGGCGCAAACCGCGTGAACGTCGTTATCTGGTGCTATTTGCGAAATCAGAGGTTGCTTTTCG
This sequence comes from Hylaeus volcanicus, assembly GCF_026283585.1. NCBI lineage: Eukaryota > Metazoa > Arthropoda > Insecta > Hymenoptera > Colletidae > Hylaeus > Hylaeus volcanicus. The sequence continues at coordinate 19,018,631 of NC_071981.1, forward strand.
GGGGAATTCCCCATCGGGAATTGATTTCGAATAACTCGACATCAAAGTCGAACTTTTATTGTGGAAACATCACGGATGTATTGTTTGGGTCACGACGCGCTCCAATTAGCTTTAATTCGATTAACTGGCGTTGCCGAAACGAGACTGAAAAGGCGGTTGCATCGCGACTTTCGATGTGAAATATTCCAAAGCTGTCGCATTGACTCGGCACGATTCGTTGAAAATTTAATTAAAAAGAAAGGTTGCCCCGTTTTGCAAGAGAGAAAATGCACCGCGGGGAGGGACGCCGATAAAAACTATTCCAAATTGTAATTTATCTTTGACGTTCCAATTAAAAAAGTTCGGCGCGAAATTGGAACAGCATCGATTTTAATTTTATTTTCTTCTTAGAACTTTATTTTGGACCGAAGTAATATTTTTTATCGCGTAAGACTATACTTTTCATCTTCGATGAAAGTCGTGCGTACCGGAATAGTGCTTTCACGAACGAAATATTAACATTTTTACCCGACCCTCGTTTCTCCTGAATTAATTACCATTGACAATATGTGGGTATCGCTTTCAAAACAGACTCACCGTGGTGGAAGGCAATATGAAAATTCCTCCGCCTTTATCAACGTTATAAAGGCTACTTGGATGAATATCACAAGGGCGCATTTACATTCCCCGTATAATTCGTTTCCCTGTCGCATTTTTGAAGTTATTAAAGAGCAGAGTAATGTCAGGCCGCGGTATCTGTTGAAGTTTATCTGGAGGCCTGCTTTACATTTTCCCGGAGATCGCCAGATATCGAGCTTTACACGTCTCGTTCTCGCTGTGGCTATTGGCCAATTTCGAGCTCGCTTCCATGCAAAATTAGCCGAGTCGGAGTAACGTGCATTCGAAGATGAAAAGTTGGACACGGAGGAGGAATTAAAGAGCTCGTATTTTTAGTCGTCCCAGTTATGTGCAATTGTTAAATATGCACGCGTCAATGGCGAAGTCACGAAAGCGTATAATTAGAGAAATGTTGGCGCGATTCAAAACATCGAAGGAAGTTCGTTTCGACGGAAACTCAAGGTTGATCGTACTTTATTAGCGACAAATCTTCTGATGGAGTAATATATATAAAAAAAAAAAAATATTCCACAAATGTGTATAAAAATGAAGAGTGGGTAGAACTTTATAGTACGATCGAACCTCGATAAAAGGAACCTCCGTGGTTGCACGAGCTTAGCAACGAACGAGTAGTGGAAGTAGATACGTAGTAAAGACCATAGGTTGCGAAGATATTTCCTTTAAGTAGAGCTTCTTCTTATTGGATCGATTGTCTCGATCGTTGCACGAGTGTCGATACTTGAAAAGATATTCAGTCCAGTATTCCTGCGATTATCGAGGTTCTATTGGGCCGAATAAAATTTCTAAAGCGGGGCAAACAATAAAAACGTAAATTTTCTTTTCTCTCTTTCGCTTATTTATCATCGATTTTTGGAATGGTCTGGAAAGTGTGTCGACGGTAATCTAATGACGGTCAGGTAAAAAATCGAATTGCTATTTCTCACGCATTAATGTCCTGAAAATACTCACGATGTCACAGATTGTACCACACTCAACGAGGACCGCCCTTATCGAGCTTTTTAACGAGAAAAACTCGGCTTTTAACGACAGCGAAAGTGCGGTAGAGTTTTCGATAAAGGGAACAAAAATTAAATCGTACGTTATGGATGACCGAAATCCTCATAAATCAAACGAATTGACAAAAAGTGCTTGGTCCCCGGAACCGCTTCGGATTTTGCCAAAATTTTCCTGCGTTTAAATTGCCTCTCCGCTGTCCCGAATTGCACATTGTAAACCGAAAAAGCACAATTTTCTGCGCTGTCGAACAACGTTCGATAATGTATTTATTTTCACTGGGCGGACTGGTAAAACAATGTCGCGCACATTTATAGATACTCCTTAATCTCTTACGCTCTTCAAGTACACGAATTTGGGATGCAGTTAATAAAGTTAGAGAATTGCTATTTAATGAGATGCTCTCACAAGACGGAGCTATAAATAAAGATTCCACTTTCTAAAGTAAGTAAGCAACTGCGTTCTGTGCTGCTATGAATTTACAGTCACGTCGTAATTTACGCTTACGCAAAGCAGGCAGCTCTTCCACTACTTTTGTACTTTTAAAAACCAATAAATTGTTTAGGATCCCAGATAAATATGAATGGAGCACATTTACGAGCATCGAGAACCGGCGTAGAAGTCATGGTAAACTCATCGTAAATCTAATGTGTTTTGAAACATTAGCACCTGGTTTATGCAAAGGTGCAAAGTCGTACATAACGATAACGAAATTGTTCCTTTTTTTGCATGAACAATGGAATGGTACAGAAGTTTGGACAGGGATTTTATGAAAGTGAGAGAGATTTCGTCGACTAGAATCACTGTTGTTTGGGACAGCCGCTTAATAGGAAACGTTGGCGTTTTGTTCGCAGGCCGCGTGGGTTTCTCTGAGTCAGGACCGGCGGTAGCAGAGCCGTGATCAAAATGAGTCTTCTAAACATGGATTCGGAGAACCGCGTGGTCCTGAACGTGGGTGGAATCCGGCACGAGACGTACAAGGCGACCCTAAAGAAGATCCCCGCGACGAGGCTTTCGAGGTTGACCGAGGCCCTCGCGAACTACGACCCCATCTTGAACGAGTACTTCTTTGACAGACATCCGGGGGTCTTCGCCCAAGTCCTCAACTACTATCGCACCGGAAAGCTCCACTACCCCACGGATGTTTGCGGCCCACTGTTCGAGGAGGAGCTCGACTTTTGGGGTCTCGACTCCAATCAGGTGGAGCCGTGTTGCTGGATGACCTACACCCAGGTACATACGCACCGAACGGCCTATCCGCTTCTCTTCTTTGCCTAACCCTGATGTAATCGGTCGATGCGGTTTTTACTACTTGCGGATGCAGATTAACGAGAACGAGCAATGGTAACTCGATTGTGACGTCGAAAGTGGACCTATGAAGTGTTTAAAACCTATCATCTCTCGATTCTGGGGGAGTTTGAAGCTGGACGAGTATTTTCTCCGGCATACAATCCTCGCTGAAAGTTAGAAATGATAATGCTCGCTGCGTGGTACTTGAAATTTTATTTTTAATTGGGTAACTATTTTGCGTTGAAACACTCGAAACAATTAAAAAAATTAAATAGGTTTACTTTCAACGTCACGCAAATTTAAGTGTGGAATAACATAACGATGTACATTATGTGAAAAGTATTTAATTCGTTTATTCGTCGAGGAAATTACGAAGTGGTGCTCGCGTTGATCGAAACCGTCGAGAATGAAATTAGAAAGATTATGCGGCGCTTAATCTGCATCGGCAATGAAATTGGTAAATGCTGCATTATTGAACGGTATAATTGGAATGTGTCTGTTTCATCTGTTTATAATATTGTTTTATATTCAGCCTAGATGAATAATCACGAACACGAAACATTGCACAATGCAAATCATGTGACATAATTGGCGTCGGTTTTCTTTCGTCATTCGCAACGCCTGTCGTTTTTCATATATAGTGTATATACACTACTAACCGAATTACCGATTATATAATGCAAATTGTGTAGTATAATCGGCATGCATCTCTTTCGTTCATTTGTCACGTTATCACTAATTCAATCTAACGTCATCGGTACAGATCTGGGTCATGTAATGCTAATTACGCGAGCCTGATCTTCATAATTCATGCATTACGTGTACAGGTGGATCGTATAATCTTTAAACATTTAAATGGGACGAAAAGGAACACGCTGTGCAGCGAGTTTTGCTAAAAATTCCGCGAGCTCGTTACTTTGTTCGCGTTGACGTTGCATAAAATATAAATTTTCCGAACACTCGGACAAAATGCAATTAACTCGTGGCGCGTCGTTTAAAGATCGATCCCATATACATAGATATTTTTTAAATTGTCTAGTGCACGCACAATTATCGATTTGTGGAAACTAGCGCATCGTGTACGAGACGAACGAATTGATGTATGTATATATACCTATATTGTGTGGTGCACACGCACAGGATGCAAGTATAAAAAGATATAAATATTTAATCCTTCGTTACAGGTTACTTAATTCTCTGTTCCGTAATCCCCAGCTTCTTGGCATAGCCGGGCATTATCGACTGTAGGAAATAGTTGTTTGAAGATTTAGTGTAAAAATGCTCGAATAGCAACGGCGAATGAAATTTAGTAAATTTTTGTGTTTCGAGAAATGCCCGGCTATTCTGTAAAAATTGGTTTCGATGTCCCGAGGCGTAAAATAAGTGTCGCTTCCATCTTCGTGTGAGTAAAAGAGAACAGGCCGAATAAATTGCGTTCTTTTTTTCCTTCGTCTCACCATTAAGATGCGAAAACTGCGAAACAAAATCGAGTAAGAAGTCGATTATCATAGCCCAATAATTTTCTTCATTTTCCTTGGAAATGGAAGGAAGAAACGTAACCCGACTTGGAACATCGATTCTTTTCTAATGTCCTGGAAATAGTAAGGCCAGTCGTTTTTGTCCGAGGTAAATCTTTTTTCACCGATGAAAGGCACTCTTCTCCGTTTCATTCACCACCTTATGTGTCTCCCGGAAAAAGCGAGACTATCCTTTATGTGCTTCTTCGTCGCTTGTCGTTTCCTTTGAGGCTCTATTCTTTCAATGCGTTCCGATCTTTGTTGAATTCGTTATACATTGTCGAGAGTACGTGTAACCGAGAATTTTTCAGCGATGCTCTTCTTAGAAACGGAGGACTGCTTGCGAAGATTTTATTCCGTACCTTGGGCCTATATACACGACAATAATATTTTATTCGATACTAATACGATATAATAATCTTTTCTAATTTTATGTCTAACCCTGACGAGGAACATGTGGCCAGCGTAAAATAAATATCCCAACCAAAGATGCACTAAGTTATATCAGATTCGCTGCTATAATTAATCACTTGACGATCGATCGCTTCATCACCTGTCTAGTAATCACTGATTCGATGAATTCTCATCAGCATGCTTGCATTATTCCGCGATACTTTGAATATCGATCGATGCAGTATCGTTATTTAATAATGGAAATTCGAAGACAATCCTTCGAAATTTGTTGAAATTTATTAGATATCCATCTTTCTATTCTCTAGTGAATTGACGACGAAAGAGTCTCATAGCTATCTCTAGTAATTCCCGAGAAAGCAGCTTGTAAAAGCTCACGTGGGTTCCCACTGTGTATAATTTTACGGCTCAGCCTTACGGCACATTTACTTTGTAAAATGTAAAATAACAGAACCAGAGAATTATACGTGTACAAGGGTGACCCACTTAACATTACCATTTCGAATACTTCTTTTATTACACTTTACATTAAAATGAAGTTTAGACAAAAAAAAAATTGAAACAAGTTTCGAAGAGGAAAATTGTTCCACGAGATAAAAACTTAATCTCGCGCATATATTACGAAATGTCAAGGGAAGCTTTTACGAAAAACATTCGTAGTCATGTTCCATGACGGATATTATAGTGAAAATTGCGAGGAATTCGAGATGGAGAGATATTTTAGGTGGCGTAATATTTTTCGGAAATATTTTGCACGAGGTAATACGATATTTTTCTAAAATTGATTGAGTTTCGGTTACACGGAATGTATCGTATCCGAGAAAAATCTCATTTGTATTCTACCTTCGTTTGATACTCGAGAGCATTTTTTATTCCATCCCGTACGATGAACGAATCTCGATTTTATACTCCTCCGGCATCTATCTTGACCCATTTCAAATCCAGGATCAAGTGAAAGACTGAAACAGGGTCATTTGCAATGTCGACCGTGTTCGATCCCAAAGAAGAAAAGGAGATGAGGAATTTATGTTAGGGGTTCCGTGGAACGAAGGGTCGTCTGCGAAGGACACCCTCAGATTTTGATTAAACACCATTGATTTGTAGCGGGGAATGTAGATAAATTGCAAGAGCACGTCTCGTCTGGCGTTGGTGTTTTATTGAAATTTATGTGGCTATTTATTTCTCGCGAAATAAATAGTTCTTTTACGAGAAACAATAGAAAAGCCTCTTGAAGATATCGAGCCACCGAAGCAGAGAATTGTTAATGAAAAGCGGCAAAGGTCAGGTTTCAGGAGGTTGATATTTAATAATCCTCCGAAAAAGTCGTCGATTTATCGACTGTCAAATGAACAAAGTAAGAATAACGATTTTAAACAATCAATCAGTCTCTTCTTTTGGGTGGACAAGAAAGATCCTCGCGAGTGAGTTAATCGCGTGTTTCCATTGCTCTTAAATATTTAAAAATCTAATCTTCTCGGTTAGGCGAACGTGATATGATGCTTTAAGGGGATAGCACAAAAGAGCTTACGTCACCCTTGGCGTAACCCGATTTCTCAAAGGCGATTATAATTAAATCGTGTACATACGCAGTGAGCGCGCACCAGACTTAAATTGTTCAGCGACAAATCGAAATACAAACAGTCAACGAAGAACGATCTCGAGATAAACGCACCTCGCATTTTCTATCGTTCGTGTAAGTTCAGTTTTCAAAAGTCGCGTGTTCGTAAATGGACGATTCGCAGGGTCTTTCGAGGAACGCTTTCATTGGAAATGTTTCAGAATGATTGCCTTCGCGATCACGCCCGTTATATCGCGTTTCTAATTGGGGTCGTGCATGTACTTCACGGTTTCCGGTTCTGATATATCGCATTCGCCAAAATCCAGTAACGACAAGCCTGCAGCAATATTCAAATGCACCACGCCGCAATGGTAGCATACCATTCCACGGGACTCCGATATATTGTACATTATCCAAATTGTCAATCGGCGTTCAATTAGCTTCAAAGTATGGCACAGACTTGAAATTATCCGCGGAATTGCGCGGTCTTGCGACCCTCGTTCTTTCTAACCGTCTCAGGTCGTTTCAACGAACAACGTAACAACAAATTACAGTAATTTTTCACAGACATTCAGCGACATAGTATCAAACTTTTCATACTTTGTACTTCCCGTCTGTCCTTAATTTTTTCTTGTAGACTTTTGCCGTATCAGCTGCCGTAAGCATAGAAGTTGCACGCTGGAAATAAACGAGGACGCATAATTTTCATTTTAAGACAAGTTACAAAGTTTCTGTGCGTGATTCTTCGGCGGAAGTTGTTAAGCGATTTAAACGAGCCGTTGAGGATTTAATATCCCCTAAAATCGATGGATTGCAAGCTCGGGAAATGCCTACTTTATTTCAAACTTCCTGCATGCTGTTTCGCTAACGAACGCCGAGATTATGAAATATTCATGTCGGGTTAAATTGTTGGTGCAACTATGCCGAAATCGTTTTACGATACTTCGTTTTCGATTCGTCCATTTAAAAGTGATCGAATTAGTTGCTGGAATGGTCAAATATTCCATGAAAAGTTGATTTATTCTGGATGAAGATTGAAACGTCGAAGTCTCGATTCCGAACAGCTGGGAAGGACAAGTCCGAATTCCCATTAGCATCGGCGAAAATCGATTAGTCTGGGAAACGAAAACGAATTTTCCAGTAATTAGTATTAATCGTGAGACGAAGGTGTGAACCCCGCGAGGGACAGTTCGTTGAATGACGCGATGAAATCCACCTTGTGTACTTGGAAACTCGATAGCCTTTGTTTGCAATCGGAATTCATTTCCTTCCGTTCATTTGCTCGGCCTGATTCGACGGTAATTTATTTATTATCAGTAACAGGATCGTGGACCGATCGTGTCGCACTTCAAGTGAAAAATGACGCTGCTTTCCTGGATAATCATCGAAAGTTGAATCGCGTTGCTCGTTATACAGTGCCATAAGCATTTGCGTGCCACTTTTGTTCCTCTTTTATGGAAACGACCGATATTAGCGTACTTTGATTCTTGAAACCGCACGAGGATTAAAGAAATCTTTGGTCTTCGTGTTCTCTGTGGATACTTTATTACTTATTTCGATCGTGACCTAATCGAATGCAAACGAAGTAGACGCTTCGACCTCACATTTTCTATCGAGAGTCTGACGGAAATCTACCTCGATAAATGAATAGTAGAAGCTGACATTTTTCGTTATTAATAAATAAACGGTTGCATGCCTTTGCCCGATTTAATTGGAAACTGGATGAATTGCAAGGAACTTCGATGTGAGGGCGGACGGTAAATAATGCCTGTGATGTTGGCGCCGGTTTCGAAGCTGTTCTGCGCTACTAAAATTTTTATCAAAACATTCCTCCGTTGTTAAAGTTAAATAAAGACAAAATATAAGAGCGTTTTCATGTCAAAGAAACAATTTATTTGCTCTAAAATATTCCTTTTCCGTGAATCTAGAAATAATATTAAAATTACATGTGCTAAACGAAAGCGCGAAAAATTGTGACAATTCGCAGCGAGCTTCGAAACCAGCAATTAGAACTAGTCGATACCTAAAGTCGCTAGATGCACAAAGTTTAATCAACGATTCGACCAACGCGTTTCTTGTATATTGCAATAAAATAGCGCATCCCTTCTGACTAAATGGCGGTCGTTAAAGGTCGGTTCACGTGTATCTAACGACGTTAGTCGTATCCGAAATGGGAATGACGTATTTGTTCCATATGTGGAGACTCACGTACGCTTTGCACGCGCTTTATCTGTCCCGAGGAAAGCACAAACAAAAAAAGCACCCTCGAGAGAGCGAGAGACTTTCGCAGGTACGAATAACGATCGTTGTTGCATCACCCCTCTCTTCCACCCCGACCCGCTCTTCTAGCATCGGGACACGCAGGAAACGCTGACAGTCCTCGACAGGTTGGACCTCGATACCGAGAGGCCGACCGAAGAGGAACTGGCGAGGAAGTTCGGTTTCGAGGATGCGTATTTCGCCGGCACGCTGACGTGGTGGCAGAAGGTCAAGCCCCAGATGTGGTCGCTGTTCGATGAACCCTACTCCTCTTTGGCAGCTAAGGTTTGTATGCTTTACGGCTATTCCGAAGCGAACACGAACGGTTCAGGTGTTGAGCGGTGCCAGGACAGCCATAGACTATTTCGAGCCTTCCATCGTAACGGAACCAACTTCTTCCGACCCTTCCTAGCTAATATTGTCTAACGTCGTATCCTCGAGGATGGTGATGCGTGACATGCTCAGTCCAAGACCCTTCGACCTTTCTTGATTGATAAGAGTCGAGGGGTTGCGATAGGGTGACCCTAAGTTTCTACAATTTACATTGATTGTAATTCTATTACACGAAAATCTTGCGTTTCAAGTCACGGGTTCGTTCGACACGTCGCGATCAAATTGATTTGACCCTACTAATATCGTAACAAATACTTGATCCTATCAATTGAGGTTAATCTCTGGTGTGGATATTAATTACCGCGTACGTTCAGTTTGATAATTAATCTGGATATTACTCAGACTAATTTCATTATTCATGTTTAACCGTTAGCATTGAATTTCGATGTAAATATATGGGAAGTACGCGGACAAAACATAAATCCGTTGAAAACAAAACATAAACGTTGTCATATATCATTTAATTATTTATTTAATATTCTAACGTTCGATACTAACACGTTGATCGCGATGTCACCCATGTATGGGTGACGGTGGTTTTCACTGAAGAACTAAAAAAATTAATTCTAAAAGCCAAAGAAAATTAATCGAATGAAATTCTTGAAATTCGATAAAGTTACAAATATAAATATCGCGATAAATGTTTGATTATGTAGTTTCCAATAGTCAGCAAATAAAATTTAATCACAGCAGGCACTTTTAAGAGTATTAGCGTGGCAGCTAACGTGTCAAAGGTACAATATAAAAATGACTGCTGTTGGACTCGAGACAGGATTCGTTCTTGCGATTGGGAATAACGTAATCAATTAAAGGAAGCTTTTCTGAAGCGTCCACGGTAAAAAGAACTTTTCATTTATTTGTGGTTCGTCGATTGTGACAAAGAAGTGGATCAAACTGTAAAACGCCGACTGTCGTACGTGCACGGCTGTCGAAACGACACAACTCCGTTGTAAACAAGTTTATGTTCGATGAAAAAGTTGTGCTCGATAACAACTTCACGCGAGCCATTTCAGTATCCAATGAACGACGCACAGCGCTCGAGAAGTGAAATTTGCTCGCGTTTGACGTAAGTGAAATCGTAAAAGCGATGCTCGATTTTGTTTTTACGGAGAAGAAGACAATAATAGCATCAATTATATATAGAAATATAGTTTCAATCTACATATTTGTAACGGAGAGATTTAATTTCAAATTCAACTTTCCACCTTATTTTATACGTGGCCGCTTTACGACCTTACTTTGTTTTAATTTGTTTTCGACACCAACTTTCGAGTTTGGAAACTTTGCCGCGATATATAAGAAAAATGATGTTGTACTCCACAACTAATATCGGATACAATGTAAACCTAACATTCCGCAAGTAGGATAAGTATTTTTAGCCATGACAATCAATATAAAAAGATAAGTGACATTAGAGGCGAACGAATTATACGAACTGTACGTATTATTCAAATTTTCCTTACGCTTCTCCAAATCTAAGGATTTCTTTTCCGCGGGGTGCTTCTTATATGTGTCATTCGTCTGATAAAAAGTGTCTCTAAGTTGAAGATAACAAGCTTTGTATGTTTTTCCTCGTAAAGGATATATTCTCGTATAACGCCGTTTCTCTCCGAAGAGTTAATAAAGGCAGTATCGAATTGCTGTCACTTATAAAGCCCTCCCGCGCGTCTTCTATCACTTCCTTTTATATATTGGCAGTTAGGACCTTTGAATATAGCCAACAAAAATTATATTTTTGACGCATTAAGATATCGATCCTGATGTTATTCTATGCAAATTGTTACAATAGGGAAATCGTTAAAATGTTCGAACGTTTTTACGAAATTTCTAACATCTCTTACATCGTAACATGTAACTTTGAAGTATACTTTGAGTCACGCGAACATCCAAGTATGAACTCCGTGACGGTTAACTTCCGCTAGCGTTTCTAAAAACCAAATTTTTAGATCTGGCAAGCTTATATCTTATTGGGCACCGTGCCATAATAGGTTCTATTATCTAGTCGCGTTGCGACACCGTAAGAAAAGGACTCGCTCGAGGAAAGCCAGTTTTTGAAGAAAATCAATTCGTAGAGATAACGACGGAGGGATCACGTGGCGTAACGTAACTTTTAACGTTATTACAAAGCCAGATCCACGCTGAATTTGCGGTAATGGGATTCATCTTCTAACCCAGCAAACTGTCGACAGAATTCTCGCGTCACCGACGATGATACCCTTGACAACGTCAGTTTTACGGTCCAGCGCTACTTCCCCCGAGATTTTATGGCCCGTTCGGACTTTTTGAAACTTAGGCACATCCTGACCGGCATAAAGAAGCACGGCTTCTAAACTGCGCCACCGCGTTAAGAGGCTTCCCGTGAACAAGTCGGGGAATTTAAACGCGACTTAAAAGTTTCCGGAATCGCGAAGAAGCAGCAAAGAAAAATTTGCGTAAATTTTTGTACGGTCGGGAAATATATAACGATATACAATACCGCTTCTCGATAGTTTGTCTCTATTACTCTCGCCAGTGCAGGCTCATAATTTGACTTTCTAAAAATGTTCCGCAGGTGGTCAGCATGGTCTAAACGAGACTTAGAAGTTTAGGGAAACGCGAAGACGAAGCAGTACGCGAACAAAAATGTGTATCAGTTTGAGGACGGTCAAGAAACTTGTAATAACAATATGGAATCCCACTTCTCGATCAGAGTAGATCGAGTTACCTTATCCCTGTTACTCTCGTCACCGCACGTTCATAATTTAATTTTCTAAAACTGTTCGCCAGGTGATCAGCATAGTCTCGGTCCTCTTCATCTGCATCTCGATCTTGTCGTTCTGCCTGAAGACGCATCCGGACATGCGAGTGCCGGTGATCGTGAACCGGACGGTGAACAAAGGGAACGAGACCTCGTGGACGGTGGACAAAACGCACACGAACGCTCACGACGTCTTTTTCTACATCGAGTGCATGTGCAACGCCTGGTTTACATTCGAGTTCCTAATACGGATTACCGCGAGCCCGAATCGCTGCGTGTTCATCAAGAGCTCGGTGAACCTGATCGACATGGTGGCAACGATGAGCTTCTATCTCGATCTGGCGCTGCAACGTTTCGCCTCCCATCTGGAGAACGCGGACATCCTCGAGTTCTTGAGCATCATACGTATAATGAGACTGTTCAAGCTGACACGTCACTCCTCCGGCCTGAAGATCCTGATACAGACTTTCCGCGCCTCCGCGAAGGAGCTCACGCTCTTAGTTTTCTTTCTGGTCCTTGGAATCGTGATCTTCGCGAGTCTGGTATACTACGCGGAACGCACCCAGTACAATCCGAAGAACGATTTCAAGAGCATACCGTTGGGCCTGTGGTGGGCCCTAGTAACGATGACCACCGTCGGCTACGGGGACATGGTGCCGAAGACCTACATCGGAATGTTCGTTGGCGCGCTCTGCGCTCTAGCCGGTGTATTAACGATCGCCCTGCCCGTGCCCGTGATCGTCAGCAACTTTGCGATGTATTACAGTCACACGCAGGCGCGAGCCAAGCTACCGAAGAAGAGACGCCGCGTACTTCCGGTCGAGCAGCCAAGAGTGAGAGCTCCAGGCGCTCCGCCAGGAATGCCGGGAGTGCCAGGGACTGCGGGCCCACCGGGTTGCGCTCCTCAACACATGCCACCGGGTGGACCTTTATCCGGGACCGGTGCTCTGGCTCCTGGCCTTGGACAGACGCCTGGAGTTGGCTGCCCTGGAGGTCAAGGGCCCCAGAACAGACGGATGAACGCCATCAAGACCAATCATCCCAAGGATGTTTCGTTCGCCACGAAAACAGGTAAGTCCTCGACGATCAACTATTAGATTGTTGCATACGAAATCTCTTATTATTCGATCCCGGTAAGTTGTCTTCACTTTGCTACGGCATTATGCTGCTAGATGCTACTTGTGATTCGTAAATTCGAAGAGTGTAATTTGTTACTTTCAAAAAATGCACTGACTCTGTTGCTGCTTATTATTTTATGGATACAGTTAATTTATCCAAGAAATACAGATGTTTAAATCTCTTCTACAAAATCGGACATTTCACGTGCAGCAACCTGATATTATCTACCCTTGACAGACGTTGATAGCAAAACGAGGATCGGTTGTCTTCGCTCGTTGGTCCTCCTTCGACATCCGAGGCTAAGTACTCGTCGAATACTAGTAAGGGAACTCGAGTGATTTCTTATGCTCGCGTAAACTCCATTTAGATGTTCGTCGTCATTTTGTCGTGATCACGATGAATTCAGAATAACCCAATCGAAATCTGGCGATGTGTGATTTCGCATGATACGTCGGCAGATCGAACCGTTCTATCGCGTGACCAACGTTGGTCGTTTTCCGTCTAGCGCTGACTTCGGCCGATCGAGTTGGTTCGCTGTAAAACTCGGTTATTATCCGATTACCTGACAACGGCTGATAGCAGATAATAACTTCTACATCCCATCAAACGGACGGTAAACTTTTCCGTGTCCCAGTTTTAGCTGCGTTACTAAAACTTCATCCCTATTAATCCATCGTGTTTATCGTATATTTGCTATTCTCGCCACTCCGCCAGGCAGTGTAGTAAATTCGTCGATATTCGGTGCTTCGAGAGCTAACAAGACGAGTCAGGGTACACCTTGTTCTGAACATTTACATCAAGAGCACACCAATTATCGTTCTCGGAGGAAACTCGCTAGGAAATGGGGAACCGGTAACCGTTCGCAACGTGTGCCAATTTAGTAGTAATTGTCACCCGAGCGCAAAAAAGTCTTTAGTGTCTTTGTTTTTCCTTTTCTTCTTGTACGGTGGGTTCCAGAGGAGGACCGGAGGAACTCTAACCTACGCACTAACGGGACCAAGACAGCCGGAGGTTTGGGTTAAAGCTGGTACCAAGGCTACTCGCCACTGCCGAGGTGCACTCGACCAGGGCGTTGGGATGACCGAGTCGTGAGAGGAAAGAGCAAGCGATCGAGCCGGGGGAAGGAGGGAAAATATCGCCGGAGAAGTGAGCTCAAGACGGGTATCAAGATTGCACGGTCTATAAGGGAATATTAGATCGCTACGGACGAAATGTCGGATTTTTACTGCGACGAATTGCGACGCTTTTTACGATGACGCTGTGTGAATTATTAGAACCGCTCTATCTTCTATCTTTCTTCTACTTTCCGGACGGGAGACGGGCTAGCCGAAGTCGGGACTAACCAGAATCGTATTCGAACGAGACCTCTGCTTAACACGTTGGCTGCCGCGCTAATACTCTTGAAAATGTTTACTGCGATTCAATTTTGTTCGCAGCCTATTGGAAACTATTAAGGGAACCGAAAATTTAATCAACAAAATAATTTCCATCATTTTCTAACACTTTTTGTCAGCGTAAAGGCAATTGTTCGATTCCCTTTTTAAGAAAAGATTTTCCCTGGGATCAACGTGTTAACAATTTATTCGCTTTTAGACGCTTTTGTTCCTGTAAATATCGTGGTAAAATAGAAATATTATAGCATCGATTACCTATTTTAATCGCGATCGTCGATCGTTGCTTCGATTAAAATTTGCCCAGCCCTGGCACGCATAATGAGACGAGACGGTTCACAGATTCCCATGAATAGGGAGCAAATTGCGCGTGAAATTCCCGCAATCTTCCGGAACAAATTGCCATCGCGAGAGCTGAAATGTTTAAAATGAACGCGTAAAAATCTTGGCAGCTTGACCGCTGAGAGCAGAGAAGCGGGCGGCAAATCAGAAACGGATAACGGTGGCAATTAATTGGTGCTTTTAATTAAAACGCGTCCAGCTGCAGCGTACGCCAGTCTCTCGGAAACGAAAAAACTCTCGCGTTGAATCGTCAACAGCCGAAAAATCGAGCGAATCATCGCGCGAAACGTCCGACATTTCGTGCGCACCGATCGAACAATGTTCAGGGATTTCTCGCGGATCCATCGATTCGACTGTACCTACATACTTCTCTTTTTCGCGTCGTACGTTCCTGCAATCGCCCCCCTCCCCCAAAATTCAACATTCCCCGACTTCCTTTCTTTTCTTGCCTCGTCGTTATCATCGCAAACCGAAAACCCGAATGTGTCCGAGTTCATACCGATGCCAGAAGTCGCGTTAAGGGGGTAGTCTGACTAGAAACTTTGAAAATGTCAATTTCCCTTTAGTTTTGTTGCATTTTCCGAAAGTTCTAGGCGCGAACCCAGAACTTTTCGAGGCAACGAATCGGAGTACGCCCTTAAACGAGAGTCTCGAAATTGAGACCAGAGACGGAGCAAAACGTTTATTCGAACGATCCAAGTATTTGTATCAGTTCTCATCCACGAGCGGCAGATGAAAAGTTGTTTATCCTTTATTCGTTATTCGAATGTTGTATTTGGATAGGAGTTTTGCCCATCTCTGGTGGGGACAAACGATAGCTGCGGAGAAGAGTTGGTGCACGGGGAGAGAGTGCAGAGACTCGTTTGAACTGACGGCGAATATTCATCGGCTGTCAGCTCGGAGGCACGGCCGGGTGAAAGCCTCCTCTTCGTCAAAGCCGAATAATTTATGTACCGGAGTGCACAGCTTCGCTGCCAAAAATTTCTGAATGTATCCGGTGAATGTTGCAAGAGGCGCGTAATGAGACTGGCGAATTCTCGCGGAGCTTAAATATTTGCGTTTGGGACGTTGGTAGGAATTTTTATCAGAAGTTCGACGTCATATCGACGAGATTCCCCACCTCTGTCGCTCGCTTTCATGAACAGAATAGAACATCTCCTAAAAAATTTGAAAGTTGTTTCGACGATTGGCTGAAATGAAACGCCCAGCCCAGGAACGATGGGAATTTTCATACCTCGTAATCTCGAGCAATAATGATAACGTCAAAATTTTGTTGCCGACGATTCAGAACACATTTGCAAATCGCACGGATTATTCCACGACCTGCCGTCGACTTTGATATAGAAAATGTATCGAGCTGCTTCGAACAACGTTTCCATGAAAATGGTGCACTCTCAGAAATGGAGCCGATACTTCTTAGAAGTGACTTTGCATTGAGAGGTATGGTTGCGGGATTTATGTCTTCTGAGAGCAACATTCGACCTTTTGTCCCTCGATATAAATATCCAATTCTCCTTCCGCGTTGCACTCCGTTGAAAGGTACGATTCAGACTCTTACGATTAAACATAAATATTAATTTAAAATCGCTCCATCAATCGGATAAAATCGCGTACCGTGAGAGGTAGTACGTCAATCTATAATCATGGAAACGCTTATCAAAGTACGAAAATTAATGAAAATTTAGCAACGTTAATTCGATGATAGTCTATATCGCTAATTGAAATTAATTCAGCTCCTGTCGTGCGCAGGTTAATCTCGAAACAGGAAAACAGTGTACAGATTGGAACGATAAATGATAAATCACTCTTGTTCCAATGGGTACGTGTTGAACAGAAGACCTCGCAAATATAACCAAATTTTTATAGAAAATCGATAACGGTTGAACCTCACCCAAAATTCGAAACGTCATTTCAGCCATTAGAAGCAACTTGCTAAAAAAATATTTGGATTCGTTTTTGTTTACACGTCGCTATGACTCTCATCCCATGCGTAGAAATAAATTAAAATCTGCCGAAGAACAACGCACACAGAATCTCGTTTTCAATGTACAAACGTGATACAAGCGACGGAAGGATGGGGGATCTTCGATGTACACGCACGCATGCACACTTATAACCCTCAAAGTTTACCACGCACATACGCCCACGTACGTGTAAATATTCGGATCAACCGTGATCCAGGTACGAACGATACAGGCAGCTCCGCACCTACCCGTTTCAACTGTTTTTCGAGGGTGTTTTCTATTTATACGATTTTCGCAATCCCTTTCGAAACAAGACGAATATAAAAGTTTGAAGAGGTAATCAAATTATAGATTACTTTTATTAATTTTTCAAGAACAAAAGTCGCATTTGCAGAACGTGTCAAATACATTGGATACACTGCCAATCACGTCAAGCGATCCTGGAAATAAATTAAAACAATTTTTTCAATATTCTTTTACTTTAAATATACGCGTTTCAGCAGCGTTAGAAGGAACAACTTCGACGGGTAATCTTCCTACAGCCCAAAGGTAAACAGTGTTAAACCAAGAAAGTTCAGAAATGTCCTTTGGCAATCATCGTGTTACCGCGGTTCCCGAGTTTGGATAATATTTTCGTACGTCGCTCGCTTTGAATCGAATAAATAGAAAACAGCCTTTACCGTTTAACCCTTAAGGAGCTCAGAAGTCCTGAGTTGTCATATCGATATGACGGCAGCCACGTTTCAGATCGAGATTCCTTTCGAAACCAGTGATATCGTTTCGCGAGTATCCACCTTCAAATTTCACGATACATACGGCTCTTTTGCACATTTAACGCGTGCAAAAAAAAAAAAAAAATTTGATAATTTAAGTAAATCAAATCATTAGCATTCTTCACGAAGAACGATTACGTTCTTTGGAAAAATCATCATCCTAGTCCTCGTAAACGCAGTACATCGCCATTGAATTTTCAGCGAAATTAGGTCATCCACGTAATCGCAAGAATACAAAATTGTAAAATTGATTTAATCCGTCCATCAGATAGTTCATAAATATTACCAGCGGTCTGGTTCTTAAATTTGAAACGAGCAAAATCCAAAGATACCGTGCCACGACGGGGGAACAGAAAATGTTCACGGTGGCATGAGGTGTTCGATAAACAGGAACGATACGGAAACGTCCTAAATATTGATACAGATGAATATAAAAAAGACTAAAAGTATAAGTATAAACTCACGAAGAGCTTGAAAAACTTGTGAACGCCGCGATACGACAATAATTTACTCTTAAAGGAACGTTACTAGTCAACGGTACTGTAAATGCGAAAGAAAGTAGCGAGAACGAGCAGGAAAGGATAACGTAAAACGATATCACTGGTATCAGGGATTTCCCGCAACGAACGAAAAGACGTTATGTAATATCGTTCGTGGTGCGTTCGAGGAACAATGAAACCGAATCCCAGTCGAGGATCGACAATTTCGATGGAAACCACTTACCGCAAGCACGGCCGCATCTAGTCTCCCACCCACACACGTACACGAACACTAATAACCGAATACACTGCAGTTGGTAGATACTTGCCCGTGCTGAAAAATGTTTGCCATTTGCCGTTACCATAAGCCAATGCAAAGCGTGATTTTAATTCAGAAACTGTGTCGATTGGTACTCGATCGATGTATGCTTTACAGTTGCGATTGTCGAGCGGGATTGAGAATTGTATCATTTCGTTATCATCTGCTGCACGAGTACAAGTAGAACGAGTTACTCATCTCCAACCAATCTCAAGTTAAAGTGGGCAGGGTGTGTCTTCGTTGGTTGCCGTCCCGGGGGATTTCTTCTTCCGAGTATTATTAAAGGCAGAGAATCCTTCGTTATTTTAATCGCGGTAATACGCGGCCACGTTCTTTTTCAACGAAATTGCAAAAAGGTCTTGGCACAGAATGAGATATTTATCCTTACCTAACTTGAATTTCATTTAGGCAGGGTATTTCTTGCTTTGCCGAACTTGGTGTCGGACAATTTTGCTTAAATTCGACTTCCTCGCTTTCTTCCCACGGTGCGCGGAATTTTCATCCCCGAGACCAATACACTCTGACTTTTTAACAATTCCATTGCCTTTAGAGTCGAAGATGGCTATCGGCAAATGTAGAGCATACATTGACGCGGGTATCGTCGACAGAAAGTGTGCTTCTCTGCGCGCGTGTAAAGAAACTTTCTCGAGAACTTTGTTACTTTCGCAGGAGATGGGAAGAAAAACGTGTAGCTGGAAAAATTACTCATAAACTTCCAGAAAAGGGAGCACATACACACACATAGACACGTTCACACGACCGTGCGCGCTAGGGCGCCGTACATAGGCACCAGAGGAACCGCAAACTCGATTTGAGGATCGACTGCCGCCCCAGGAGAGCGCACGTACACGGACACAATGGGTACACGTACGCATGTATATATGTATGTATGTATGTATATCGCACGATGCGCACCCTGAATACCAACGGGACCAATCGACAGCCCCCTCTCGTGATCCTCGAATTGCATTTCAAGAAAAATTACACTGTCCTCCGCTGCCTGCCAGAGCCTGCGATCCTCCGCGTCTGTCAACGTACACGTGTACAGCAGGGAGAAAAAGAGAACAATCCTAAATTAGGGGAATTATGCCACCACCGGAGAGTAGAATTCGAACAGCGACGAGACATTTTACCCACGAGGGCTGACTATTACTTTTCAACCCGAAAGCTCTTTTTTTTTCTGCGCAGAGAACGCATGTGTCACCCGTGGACGACAGCGTCCCTTACTATTTCACGTGGCATGGATATACAAGGAGACGATATTATCCAATAAAATATTAGATTCTCAAAATTTGAACTTCTTAAATCGTCGTCGTAAACCTCGCCACGTGGATTTTGTATACCTCGCCCACGAGTGCCTCCTACAGAGGTGGCTTGTCACATTCTTCTCACTCGCGCACAATAGATTCCCTCTGAGGCACAAATGTATATATTTGCACACCAGAGAAGGAGTATCGGGAAGATGGCAAAGCAGGTGGCCGAGAGGAGGACAGAAGGGAGCATAAAAGAGAAACGAGTCAAGCATATCATAGCAGCCAATAGGGTGCACCGATCTCGTGGATCGACGAGAAGAATTGTTTCAGGATTTCAGTAAAATTCAGGGGGCGAACCGGTGACTCGAAAAACGTCACGTGAATTTAAAAGAGCCTTCGGGAATACTCGAGGACAAACGGGGCACAAAACGACAGTAATACAGGGGCACGGTTCTCCTTCAATTTTCATTATTCGCAAATGAAAGACGAGCCGTCGTAGAGGCAACCTTGCAAAGAGTGAAATACATTTTGCGACTTGGAGAAATAGAAATCAGTTTGTACAGGAGTTGGATGATACCTAAAGGGTTAATGAAGAAAATATATAGAACTAAAGTAAAATAGTAGAGAGAACCTCATTTTCGACGTGTCATAATAAAAAAGGACGAAACAGGAGAAAGCTGTTTCACCTTTGATCGATTAGAAATAACAAGAACGGTAAGCTCTCTGATGATATTAAACGAAAACACAAAAGAAAACGTAGAAAACAATGAATAAAAAATTATATTACGAGAGCGAAACTCTACATTGAAAACACTGGAAGAGCTAACTCATCAAAGGTAAAACACGATTGACACAGAATATTGAAACCATGTACGCGATTAATTCACTTTTGTGGATGGAGACAAATTTTGTTCTCATCGCAGACAGTGCGTGTAACATTTAAAGAAATTTTGTACTCGGTGTTGTAATAGCCTTATGTCATGCGAACCGATGATTTATATGTAATTTTTAATTTCAATTTGTACGTACGATTTACAATTTATGCTCGCTTTGTAAAATGGTTATCGTTTAGCGTATGCAACATTTGCAGCTGTGATATTCTATGTTTATCGAAACGATTGTTTGTCAGCTATGTAAGTAAAGTTCATAGATTTTCACGTTTTTATAAAATTCGAATTAATTTCTTGTACAACAGGGTATACAATTAGTGTACATATTAAAGAAAGTTAATAAAAAGAGTAGATGAAAAGAGTAATGAGTAAACTTTTTTATATTCATCTGTTGAAGACGTCAACATAAATGTTCGAAGTAATACAAATTTACGTAACAATGACGTTACAAATCACGTAACAGTCAACGAATGGAAATATACAGTAATAACACCAATAAGGGACTGGATAAATTTGCGAAATAATGATAACGTACGGTAATAAATTTTGCAGCGTTTACTAATTAATTATAATATCAAAATATGGATATACCGAGGTGCAGTTTAAAATATGAATTTTTATTTCCAATGAGGACACACTGCTTTAATATTAATAAACTTCGAGCAATATTGCAACGAAGCCAATTTCAAACTGTAACGACTAAAAGCGTAGAATTGCGAATACCCGCATTTCATGTTTTTATCAAACAGCTACGACGTACACTCGTGGTTTCGTATGAAAAGGTAGGTAACAAAATTGTAGACCTTTTTAAAAATCATATGGCCCATAGAGACCATACACTGCTGCTCAAAAGACCTGGAACAGTCGCTTGTGGAATTGAAAACGTCACGTGTTACGTTGACGGATAAACATTCGTTGAAAACGACATTTGTTCGAAGAGTTTTGACCAGCAGTATGCGTACACGCGGGGAAAGCAAGCAGTCTGACATTGCATGCAAGCAAGCTTTGCGACTACCGATACATTGTTCCATCGACGATGAATAAATCTGCCGGAGGATCGGCAAACACATTCTGCATAGTGAAAGGAATCCAATCGCTGACAATGTGGTCGAGTGTAATTGACAGATCCGTAATTGACAGGATTGTGGAAACGGGCTCGGAGAAACGAATGATGAGATAGAACAGAGAGTAGATGGGAACGTGTGCTAACAAAGTTGTATGCAACTCAAATTATAAATATCACCTGAATTTTTCTTCTTTGATGTATGCAAGCCCTGAATTCACACTTTTCGTTGGTTATGCACCGAACGTGCGACATGAAATATTAGGTTATACGAGAGGAAACCCTTCTAGTGCACAGAACCCCGAGAACACGGTTTAACACTACGTAATAAACGTTGATAACCGTCGTATAGCGTGGATTTTCCACAACATTGTTTCACAGTAGCTTGAGTGGAACTAATGGAGGATTCCCCTTTTGCATAATAAAAGCTCTTCCTCCTAAGCACTGAAAAAGGAAACTGCAGTTATCGACAAAGAGGATTTACTCTCTTTTACAGGTAGTTTGTTTAATCCAGTCTATAAAAAGTATGAAGTAATTTGCATTCGCTTAAATTTTTGTTATAAACTGTACTTTATGAATTTTCATAGAACGAACCTGTCGTACAAACGAAAGAAACGAAGCTGTAAAAATGATACATGTATATAAAATTTCTCCTCGAAAAAGTAAAATCTACGCTGCATAAGTTCCAAAGCGATTGTATTTTTCCTCCGGACTTTTTAAAGCTGTGTGAAAACGCGTGATACGATCGAATTAATAGAGGCCTGTACTTGATAAATATTCATGAACATCTACTACTCTAACAAGTAAGTATTTGATCGATCTGCACGTGTCATAGGTAAAAATTAGCATTTAAATGCTGAAACGTGCTGACACATGTTTCTCGCGGTTCGTGTGTCAGCATTTCACCGCATGCTCGACCGGAGAATATATGCACGAAAGACTTTGCAAATCGAAAAATCGCTGTTACGAATCCGGGAGCAAACTGTCCGGCTCTCCCTTCGTTGTGTAATTTCAGAACGATGATAAGAACATTAATGTTGGCAGAAGGAACATCTACAAAGAGATTCTTTTCCATAGATGCATTTCCTTTCCAATATGTTATTTAAGCCGATATAAAACGTTGTCAACCCTTGTGGTTCGACCGCTTGCTAATAAACATGCAAATATCTTAAATACTTATTATATTTTCCAAGTGACGGAAGACGAAGTATTATCTTAATCACGATGTGACGAGAACGAGAGCACAATTTCACGGGAAAGTGGCATTAATAACACTGGAACGTAATAATAAAAGGAGGAAAAGTGCAAGTCGAGTGGCTCCAGGCCGCTTCGCATTATTCTCCGAAATATTAAATCAATCAGCTCGAAAATTACGATTCGACGCAAGTTGAACGCTCACTCGATGAATCAACAACCGTGCGAGACTGAAGGGTTAAGGGTTGCTATAGGACGATCCAACCCGTACGTCCACGGATCGACGCGACGAGACCTTTCAAAAATCGAAGAAGGCATGTTCACCGTCTAGAGGCTTTCGCGTTTGTCTAGAGGCCCTCGACATATTCCAAAAAAAAAGGGAACTCTGATTTGTATAATACGTGCAATTTTGATACAGAGTGCAGTACTATCGCGACGACGTGGTTATCATTCGTCGAATAGTCTCTACTCAAGAAATTCGTAAAAAAAAAAATCACGAGTCCATCTAGGAGATCCGAGTCAGGAGAAATATCGTTCTCCGTACCAACTCTCTGTACAAAGTAAGAGTGCATACAAATTTCTCAACTATCGTTTCCGTGTAAATTCGAGGCCCAGCTGGCCCGCCCTGTGATAGGGTCCGCAAGAAACCCACCACCCCCCCAAAAAAAGGAGGAAATTGCATTGTAGTGAAAACACAGTTCACCAAGTTCTCCTAAATAGTACACATATCACGGCGCTTTAAAAATCGAAGAGAGCCGACAATGGCGCAAAGTAGTTTCGTTAAATCGGATTCGCAGGGGTAAACTGTGTCCCCTCCCGGTGAAATAAGGGAAATAAAAAAGAAAATGAGAGATAAAGAGAGAGAGCGAGAAGAAGAAGAAAAAGCTCATTACGAATTAGTACAGTACGGTATCAGGGGAGCGACACGTGCTGTATCCGAGGACTCTGTATAGAAACCTGTACACAACTGATTCACACGAGCACACACGAATACACACAGTCACACACACGCAAACATATATCCAAGCAATCTACAGAGAGACACGAGTTCAATGACCACCGCCCTTTTACAAGTTTTATCGGTCCTTTTGACTTTGTAGATAGGGATTCGACTTTTCTTATACGGCAGCGACGCCGACGACGTCTGCGTCGAGGATAAAATGACTTCGTCGTTACGCAGAAGTCGTCATCGTTGGATCATAATTATCGCTAATCTCATTATCATTATTATTATTCATCGTTACGGTTACACTGCCAACCTTGGAAAGACTGAGCCCACCTGCTGTTACGTTGACGAAATTAAGGAGAGGGGGCTGGTCGAGCCCACGTTTTCCATATTTTTGTTCGGAAAACGCTTTTTAAACCTTTTAACCGCCGCACTGGGGTATACTCCGTCTAGAATAATAACATGCTACAGCGTTGTATCGTACGATGTAGCGCAATATTGTTCTAGATGTACAAATCGAAGAAGACGCCAGGCATTCGAACTTGTTGGCTTTTGTGGTCAATTCCGTGAGACTTTTTACTTCTGTATTTAATTTTTACATGTATTTATAAGTGTAATTGTTAAAAAATGAATAGCCAAGTTTATTCAACACGAAGGCTTTTCCTATCTCTGAGTGATCCAACAGCGAAGAGGTTGAGAACTACTATTTTAAGATTAATAATAATTTTCGCGCTTTTTAAACATCAATCTTAAACACGTAAGCGACAATAAATAATTTTTTTGGAAATATTTTGTGGCGAGAGGAATAACATGTTTTTAAGATTTTCTAAACGGTGAGCTCGACAAACTCCCTCCTCAGTCTTTCCAGGGTTGATAGAAAAGAAGAAGAAGCAGAAGAAGGTGATGGAACACAGATGATAAAATGATGAGCTCGTAACGTCACGCCGTAACGTGTTCTGGTCGGAGCGTGTTTCTTTTGAAATTCCGGCGTGACGTAACATTCATTATTGTATTAATAGCATTATAATTTATTCTTGTAACATCATTATCGTTATCGCTGCGATTTCCGTGATCATCGTCCGCGTCTGCCGCGCTAGTGGCCCCTCGAGGACGCGTTTTTTGGCTACCTTTCAAGCTAAACCCTCGAAAGGAAACGAAGGACACGGAAGATGAGACGTTTTCCCGGAAAAAAGGTAGAAACAGGCAAAATTGTATTTTCTTCATATTAAAATAAAAATCACATAAAAAAAAAATTTATATATTATATAAATAGGATTTTATTAGTTCAACGTGGTGTCCATTCTGCGTTTGAAATTTTTCTTTTTCCTGTGTCGATAATAGACAAAATCTTCTTTTTATCTTGCTCACATTGTACGCGTTGTTCTAGATTTGTGTCCAAATAAAAATTTTGCTCGTCTTCGAGGGAACCAGGGGCGAGATTTTGCGCGCGTATCGTGGCCGATGATCGCGACGTGTAATCGCGAGAAATGAAGCGGAAAAATAAAAAAGGCGAATTATATATCTATTATTGTATCGAGAGTTGTGCGCTGCGTTTGTGATTTAAGCTAGTTCGTTTGTAAATAAAGACTATTTAACTCTTTGACATTCGTGTCTCGCGCGAGTCTTCGATTCTCACTTGCACCTCCCAAGACGTCACATTTTACTTTACGATTATTCCAATAGATCTTGTTCTATATTACTTTTAATAGCCCAGATTAACATTTAACAAAAAAAAAAAAGGATTATCCCCGTTTTCTTTGGCTGTAAAGGTGGTGCAACCCCTGCAGACACAAACTACCCTTTGAGGCATGGAAACCGAGAGAACCTGGAGTCGTAGAATTTTAATTGGCTATTTCCACAGAGAGCAGAAAGGCAGACATTTGGTTTTGTAATGAGAGCCCCAACCCTCGCGAAAACATATTTTGAATTTATCTCAAGAGCTACTTAAATATTTTACTATGAATATGTCGGTGATTCGTTGAAATATGAATATATTTTCGTGACGTTTGCAGTTTTATTCGTAACTATATTTTTCTCTTATCGATACTATATAAATAAATAAATAAGATAAGAAATAAGAAAATATATACACAGCACACGTATCGGTCTAAGCTTAAATTAAACGTTGAAAATAAGGTAAATAAGTCAGATATATCGAAAAAAAAAAACGAGTATGCCACAATTGGTAACGAATTAATCTCCGTGTGGAACTGACGCACGAAGCTATGATCGATCGAACGAAGGGTATCAATGTTCGGATGACCTGTATGAATTTCAGACTCGTACCTTTTCACTAACCGAGCCCATTTATCATTAGCTCGTTCAAGACACGCATGGTAATTGTTCGTACACGAGACACATGCCAATATTGTCCTCCAGCGTGGTTCCTGTGTCCTGTCCACTACCAAAAGCCACCCTTATACGAAAGGGCGTTGCCCAAGTCTCCACGCGGCAGTTTCCTTCTTCGTCCACCTCGTTTTGATCGCACAGAGAGTCACCACAGTGCTCTAGGTTGCAAATTCCAGCCTCGTTGTTCCCAGGCTGCGGCAAATAATTTATGAAAAGCCTTGAATTACTGAAAAATAATTACTAACGCAAGATATAATTTTCCGCGTTGATAAAGCAAAGTTCTTTTGGCTCGGACGTTGCTTCTCCCATTTTTCGCCGTGTAAATCATAATTTTTCGCATTGCAGAGGTTGCACGGACCTGCATTATGCATATTGTCTCGAAAACTTCGTTCATGAAAAATGGACGACGTTAAGAGAGGAAAACAGGTTTTCCTATGTTACCGCAATGTATAATGCGGAGATTTCTTTTTACAATTTACAGTCCGATATAAGTAACGAAAGCAATCGTACTCGGTGTTTGTACGATACTCTTATGGGTGGTAACAATGTTAACACTAAACCTACCGGCGTTCATTTGTAACTATTTCTATCGTATAGGAATTGTGCACAAAAATTTGAAAACGGTCATTTGACCGGTCGTGGTAGATTCAGTGTTAATTGATTAACGTATGTATTGTAAAAAGAAAGAGAGGTCAGTGTTGGGTTAGAGAAAGCTTCCTATCGTAAATAAGAATATGGACAACGTCTAGTAGGTACTGTTTGCTTAGTCACAGACTCCGCAGAGGCTGATTAAAACGTCTCGCGCAATTCCCCTTACAACTCCTCCCAGGACTGATCTCTCTATACCCCAAGAATGCAACCTCATTCTCCAAGAGGAAAAACCGAAAAAACACAATTTTGTAAATTTACTACCTTCTCCAGATCCCCCAGCGTTCCGCCAGAAATAAACCAAAGAATACTACCGTGATAAATTCCTCGAAGTCACAAGGGATGAGCACCCTGTCCCTGCACCGTGGCTGCCCGTAAGACTCCGTGTTCGTCGAGACGGCTTCTTGCATCGTGGGACTCGAGTCGTTCATCGAAGCAGCAACTTCTTGTTCCATGGGATTCGTTCCTGATCCTTCCATATCCACCTCCATGTTGTTCACAGAATTGTCATCGTTGGTCGTGTTCTGGGCAGTGGAGTTTCCAACCGAGTTCTCATCAAGGGACGCGTTGGCGTTGGTATCGTTGGCGTTGATATCGTTGGCGTTCGTCGCCTGCATCCTTCGAGGACCGATCCGGAAGGAGTCCGGCGTACAAGGTACGTAGGAAATCCCGCACATCCCTCTTTCCTGGCGAACGCAGATCAGGTAATCTTGGTCCGCAAGGAATCTGCCGTTCGACAAGTAATTGAACGTCTTCAGGGTGCCGTTGACGCCATGGTAGTGCTGAAGACATCCGCTCGGAGCACGCTGCTCGAAAGCTAGTTGAACGATTCGCATCTCCCACATGCGAGACTGCAGATCGCTGGGTAAGCGAAAGTCCAACGTCAGGGACTGATCGTCTTCGTCCAAGTCTATGTATACTGGAAACAGGACGATTCGATTCGATGAAATAATTTCAAAGAGGATCGAAACGGAGATTGACGATGAAGTATGATCATTCAGATTAGTTTTCGCTAGTCTCGGAACGGGAGTTATTTATTACGGAACGTAACGTTTCGACGTCAAAGTCGAGAAAGTTTCTCGGAGGTATCGTTTTTCAGTGTTCGCTGCCGGTTATTTCTCTTTTTTTAAAAAAACGTTACGTTTTTGCTCGAGAGATTAATTGCTATTTCTCGCTTTTTCGTTGCAGCGATGTTACCAAGATTTTAATCATGATGTACGGAGTTCTCGCGAAGATTCATTACTCGGATTCGTTTTATTAATCACCCGGGAGGTTTGTGAAACTTCTCTGAAAAACTGAAACAAAATTTGAAAGCTGTTGATCTAGTAGTTTTCTTAAAATAAAATGTCAAACGTGGTCCCCAAAATCAGTGAGATACTTAATCCATAAATCCAAGGCACAGTTTACACGTTCTCGTCCGAAGTCAAATATTTGTCTGGCGACCGACGCGCGACGTTAGTACCTGCAGCCCCCGTGCCGTGCGAATACTTTCGTCCTTCTCCGTATATATGCAATTGTGGCGTAAATTATAAATGTTAATGCGAAGCACGAAGGAACTTCTACTTACGATGCTGGCCACTGTTCCAACCGCACATTTGAAACACGCTCCTACCATTTCTGATTTCCATGATATCTTCGTCACATACGCCCGTCCTAGCGTTGGGTTGACCCTACGACGATCGATAAGTCTCGTGAATGAACAAGCCGTGCAGTACATGCGGGCGATTTTTATCAGTCGACCAATACACGTATGTATGTACACCACGCTATTCGAATACTTAAGCCAGTAGATTGTGACCGCTTTTGATCCGTCAATGTATATTTTCACCGCTCATTAATTAACCATCGGGAGACTCGAGAAACGGGCAAAAGAGTTCTTTCGATGAATTGCCTCGTTTAGGAAAAAATGAGTACTTTAATCGAGACGTAATTAAATTGAAATGGTCTAGTATCGAGCGATATTTTACTCGTTGCCTGTGGAACGTTTACGCAGATTTAAGGCGTTCGAATAATCGAACCGTTTAAAGAATGCTAATCGAATAGTGGAACTTCAAACGATTGCCAATAACGAACGAATGCATTATACGGGTTTATCAATAATCGAGGGCTTTTCGCTCACTTCGTTTCAAAGATAAATGAAAAACTGAAATGTTAGTTTTTCTCTTTGCTCTTTTCCTGGTCGATCGGAATGGTTGCGGAGACTTTTATTAACTCGATTATTGAACGACGTTTGATAACTGCTCTCCGAATGTTGATATTTTTTCTTACGACCGAGGCTCTGTATCGCTTTTACTCGTATCTGTTTATAGCTTCCAGGCGTGTGCATTATTTTCGAAACTGTTTAGCGTAAAAGTTGCTTAAATTAACATGAACTCCGAGAAGATGTACAAGTTCGCTGTAAGTCCATTAAAAATTCTGAATTTATAACTTAATTTACCCTGTCGAGGAGAGTTTCAAGTTTCATCTGCCGCGCAATACAAAAGAGCCTTTTGTATAATGAAATATTAAAGGAAAAGTAATCGCGAGTAACCGCGCGAGAAGTTTGCAACACGGTTAACGAAACAAAATAAAATAAACCTTCCGTGATTCTAATGCGAGCGGAAGAGTTACGTTACTCGATACAGTGTTGTTACGCAGTTTATTATCAGTTTCTCATCGGTGATCGAATTCCGCGAAACTGGCGTGTTTTCTACGGCTCCAATGCGCCGCTTTTCGCATTTTTGTCGCGAACAAAAACGAATCCGAAAAATAACAGCTCTGCGGTTTTTCAGAACCGATGACCGTTCATGGGTCTTTCAATGGTCATGATTGAGTATTTAAATTAATACAAGTTTTAATCGAAAATTGTTGATCGAAATTGTTGATCGAAATTGTTGATCGAAAGTTTCTCATGCTCGAGGAGAAACGTGATCTTTTTTTACACCTGTAAAGGCTGTAAAACATTCCCATGTAACGAATTAAAAATTCATTCGTTTCGCCCCCGTTTTCCAATTAATTTCTAACGACCCTATTACTTGCGTCGACACGCCTGAATTTTCTAGCGAACACGTCTCCTCCCCCCTTTGGAGATCGTGAAATATCAACGAAGGGAGACTGTGGAGAACGATGGAAAGGTATTTCGGTTACCGAACCGTCGAGTTGGCAATTAAAGATCAACAATTCCGTCCTGGGAGCACATCGGTGCCCCCGTGTCGTGGTGGTCAGTGATGTTTGCTTTGGGGGAGGGAAATGGGTGTCGCTGAAATCACGAATGCGTAGTATTCTGGGGTTAACATGCCGTTAGTGGAGCAAAGAATGATAGAACTGCGTGGCTTACTATGTTGAAGTGGACGAAATCGATCCTGAGCTGGCTGACCTGCCTATCGATCTTCCGTACGACCACCGAACAGTTCATGGGCCAGTCGATGAGGTTGGGGAAACCAGGGCTGATCACGTAGGTCAGATTATTTTGCACCTCCTCCGCGCAACTTGCCGTGACTGATGACATAAGAAAAAAAGAAAAAACAGAAAACAAAATACTAGGGTCTACGCAAGGAATTATTACACGATTATGGTGTCAAAGGAACGGATAAAACTGAATTACTTGTCTATCAAACAAAAACTTAAATGTGTCAATTTTAATGTAAATTCTCTATTGTCCACAGATTTTAATAACAACTCAAGCCAAGAAATACAAACATCGACAGCAAAAGTATGTCTTTCTCTGACGAAGCGACGTACTCGATTCCGTTAATTTTTGTTTCCGCCGTTCGGAATACAAAGGAGTTAATTTCTTAAAGAAACGAAAGGCGAACGATGCGCAAAGCATAGAGGAGGAACAAGGGGGGCCCAAGCTATTTGCATGCAGCGCGGAAAATCGTTCTTCCGCGGATAACACCGGCTCGAAAATATTGATCCAGTTTCAGCCTGTTCTATGGCCGGGAAACAATGAATTCGAGTGCGTTCATGTGGTCAGAGCGTGCCGCGATAAACGTGCATTGATAAAGATTTATTTTCCGTTGACTTTTAGGTACTTTCGTGCCTCGGTAGAATATCGCGAATCAACGAATTCGCGAGTCGATTACTCGCCGAAAATATTGACAAGATAACGTTCGTAATTGTCGCGAGTCCGTAGCCGCTAGAATTGAACTAATACGAATCAAATGATCTGTTGATTTTCTTTCGATTCAGCGTATTGGTACAGCATTTGAATTTTATCTTCCACATCGCTTCATAGAGCGTCCATATTCGCGAACTATTCGAACAATCGACCATTGACCGTGTGCACCGCTCTTCTTCGTTCTCTTATACGCCGTGGATATTCTGATATTTTTATGTTCCCGTGGTCATGATAACGGGAAAAGAAGTTTACTGTACTCCTACAACAGGAAAACTGTGACAACGGTACACGATGAATTATGATGCGCGACGCGACATTACTTATATGTGTACCGTGTTTACGCGCACAATACGACAAAGATTAATGCCAAGAAACCTGTTTCGCGCCAAAAACACGCGAAGAGATCAACGATTGCGACTCGAGATTGAACAACATCTGCCCGTACATGTTTTCGACGCTGTTCGAGTAAATATATTAGCGATGATTCACGAAAAACGACCATCGTTCGAACATAGAACATCCAACACCGTTAGGCGAGGAATCGTATTCCGAGAAAAAAAAGATGAAATCGTTTTAATCGTGAGAAAATAATGCCGTTGAAAGCTGGACCGACCGACGCAATTAACATTTTCGATGCACAATTAGCGCGAGCTAACTGGAGGAGTTTCGTCGCGCGAAACCGCTAACAGGCAGTTATGAAAGTTCATTTTGGGAAAGTTCGAAATTTTGAGCAAACCATTTTCACGGCGGATTATTAATCGCAATGTGACGCTCTCGTAAGCAGCCCCGAGCTCCGATAATGAGTTCACATTCAGCCATTCAGCGGTCGTTTAAGAGTCACGGGGACTCTATTCAGCTGGCTCCGACCCCGAGGAAACGGTTAGCAGTTCCACGAGGACATTTTTCTCCCTCTTTCGCTCGGAAAACAAGCCAGTGGGCAACCTTAAAAATTGATAGAGCGGTGTCTCTGCGGAAAGCCGTCTCGTTAGGTCTTTAAGACCTAACCTTTTCATTGCATCTTTTTATTTCGTCTTTCTTCAACCCTCGTCCGTCTTCTTTTATCGAGTAATATCGAGGCGACCAAGAAAATATTACGCATCTCAATAGTCGGTTCCTTTTCCTCATCGCGAGTTTTTAACGATAATTCGTATACAAGTATTTGATTAATTCTTTATCGTGAACTTAGAAACAGTTTTCAGCCGATCCTAAGCCACGGATATTTTAAGATAGCTCTCCGTGCGAATTTAAAGCAGTCTCGTTGAATAACAAGGTCGAGGCATTCGGAAACTGGTCGAAACTGCGTACTCGTTTCTAAACAGCATATCCAGTATGCATAACTCGAATGTAAAACAGGAGATCCGATGATTGTGGAATCGTCTGCCGCTACGAACCGACAATTGAAGGATCTGTACCCTCCATGCAAAATACTTTCTCTCCAAGTCGTTCGTAAAAACGATCAAGTGGTAATTAAAGCGCGGCCATCGGAAAGATTATGACACAGACCAATATTTCTTCGTCCAGGTAGGCGGTAAACGGTACAATATTCAAGGTTAACACTTTTATGGATACGTTTCGAGATATCGTTCGAATTTTACCGCTATGATTGAAGGAGAAACCGCTTTCGCGTATTTCTCTCTGACTCATTATGAAATGTCGTTGTATATCATCGGGATTGACGAAGTGTAGTTCTGAAAGTGAAAAACTAATTTACATTAGGACGAGAAATAGACAAAAGTTTTATTTAGAATCAGTGTGAATCACGTGAAATACCGACGTCCATTCACGTTATGGTTTGCAAATAAATTTCTAATAAAAGAAGTTTTGAAACTAATATCGCTCCGTCGCTCAGAAATTCAGTACACGTTCAAGCCACAGCAATCTAGAGCGAATATCAACATTGTATTCCCTTCGGTTACCCAAAAACTCTGATTATATCGAAACTTTTCCAATTTCTAAAGAGGTTCGATATACCCTCCGAAATACACGTGAACCTCTACATTTTGCTCGTTTCTTCAAACCGATATAATTGTTCAAAACTTGTCACTCTACGTTACAGCAACATCCACTAAGAAGTAAAAACATCTTTACTTCTCGGTTCTTTCATTGCTTCGACGTGTCACTCGTTGATAGCTCGTGATCACCGATAAACGAGAGCGGAATCGCGATTGTTTCCAAGGACGTGTTCACGAGGTCTTGGAAGACGATCCCAAAAAACAAGTAATTGGCGAAAAGGTCGACGATACGCGGAGGCGATCATCTATCTGGGACACACGAGCGAGTCGCCAGGCAATTAAATAACTGTATAACTTGCGCCGTACATTCTCCCTGGGCACGCGAGCTTGTATCAGCCGTTCCTCTCGTTCCTCCTGTTTCTCCTGTTCTTTTTCCAGGTTTCTTATCCGCGCTCAAGGAGAACGCGTTCTTGGAGATCGTTCCCGTCGACGCCGCAGCTATCGTGATACCGTTAACCATAATCGACGTTCACCATAACTGAATTAATGCCGCAGACGCCGGTACACGGAGTTCGGTCCCGACCAATCGATTGATACGGTAAATATTCGAATCCGGTGACACAATTTTTGAAAATCGTCTAAAATTCTGAAGAATATTCACTTCCCATATTGCCAATTATCGCGTTAACGAAATACATCGAAAGTGTCGATGATTGGGTTATCGTCCAAATGAAATGCAAATACCTTATAGAAAGCGAAATCGGATGTCTGCTCGAACGAAGGTATCGACGACTTTCCAAGTAGGACTTCGAAGTGATGGCGATACAAGCCTCTATTTAAATTAATTAGTTACAACGTTACCTAAATATCGTAATCGTGCACTTGTTTCTGTTACACCTCGGTGTCCTTGTTCTACACAAAATATACCGTGTAAAACGAAGCTACGCGTTTGTTCAGCGATCGCAACTTATTCGATTATAATCGTCTAACGTATATAGAGTGTGATAAAAGTTTTCCAACACGAAAGTGGTAAAATCTTTGAGCAGGTTCACTCTAGCGATATTGATGGCGGTATACATTCGCGTAGGAAAGTTTCAAACACGATATCCGTGAAATGTTCACGCGAAATGAAAATAGAACGTGTACGTGCTTCCATACAGAAGACTGAGCAATTTGCGATTCGCGGTACACGGTGTAGGTGGGTAACACCCAGTGCAGATAATGGAAGTTTTATTTCATTTTCAGGATAAAAGAAATCCGTGGAACTCTGTTAGCGCGTGTGTTTGCATACACGGTGGAAATTTCATCGTTTGTCGTGACGCGTGGTATTACGTTTGTAATACTTTAAATGGAGCCCGATTTTCGAGCGACCCTACGTGACCCGCGTATCGACTTACATATTGGAAATCCATCAGTGCTATATTGAATTCGAAAACGTTTCCCGAACCTTTTCGTAGAAAATCAAATTTGCCCGAAATACGTAACAAATGTATTATTGAATGAGTAATTCATAACACGCGACATCGTATAGTACGGTGGATCTGAGAATGTTACATCGGTCTGGTGATTCATGGTTCCTGAATATTTTCTGTACAGTTTTAATAAAATATATATCCAGCATCGAAAATTTAACAACATAGCAAACCGTATACCGAACAGGTAATTAACTCCTGCCACCGGTGTGTCGTTATATTCGATCGAGTAATAATTTGCAATTTTGATCGCGAGTAATTAATTATTTGTATTAGGCAAACGTTACACCTGGAATTTTGGAATATTAATTTGTAATTTGTGGCGTAAAATGCAAATATAATAGAATATAATACAAACATCGAATTTACGACAAACTGGCAATCATTATCAAATTTTGTCCATGGAAAAATGAAATGCAAAAATGTTCGAAGTATTATTGTGCATAAGGTAGAAAATCAAATGGAGGCAATGTATATATTTTTTGAGTGAATTTATAAAATTACCCGTTCCCCTTTTTCGCGTATTAAAAGCTCATCGACAGATGAAAATGTTTCGACTGAAACTGCATTGATAATCAAAAATTCTAACGAGTACAGAATCGAATTGTAAAATAATGCTCGTACATTGCTCGGATGAACTATTTAACGTGAAATCCATAAGAGCAACGTGTGCAACGCACTTTATCGCTTAAAAGTCATTTCGATTCGACGCGAGTTTGTATGAATTTTAACAGCCATCGGAAGAATGGAATGAAATGGAACGTTGATCGGTTGAGTAAATGAAAAAAAATGCATTACACGCAACGTGCAAACGCCCCCTTGGTTTAATCACCGATATCGAACGAAAAGCGTACGAAATTTTAATCGTGCTCAGGGAACGATCGTTTGTAGGGCTGCTGGATATTCCTGTCACAGAATCTACGAAACGTTCACACATCGAATGAATTGGGAACAACAGTTTGTACTTACATATGCAACACACGCCAAAGCCAAGTGCACACGGTCCATGGGACTTCCCCTGCTGAATGCGACACTCATACGTGTTCATGCATAAGCCCCGTCGCCGTTTGTCCTGGGATAGGCACTCCTCTTGCACGGGGGTGGGAAAGAAGTTTAAAACTGGAAGAAAATTGCAAACGAGAACACAAAGATAATAATAAAAACCTCTAAACAAATTTTTCTTTTTTTTTGCCCAAATTTCAAGGTCTTCTTCAATTGTTACATGTTCGACAAACATATGCGATACATACACCTGTACCAGTATCCTTGAAGAGGTTAAATAATTCTCGAATAATTACCTATTTAAGACGCTGTTAGAATTCGTGAGATTTCAATGGGAACGAGAACCGTTTGCCTGCAGCGCTCTTGTAATTCATGAATATTATAATTAACGTTACCTGAATCTTGTCCTCCGCATGAAGTGTGGCGCGTGACACTCCATGCGGTGAAATCGTATTCTATTCAAATTGCTAAACACAGGTAATGAATAAACAATCGACGGAATAATAAATTCATAAAAGCTTTTCAGGTGAAGAATTATTAAACTCTCTTTTTTATCGCGGAGTCAAAACGAATAATTTATAAATGAAAATTTCGACATAGTTTTCGTCGACCCTAGGCAACTGTCTCTCTTTCGGATGCTACTACTCGGAGTCCTCTGCAATTAAAACCTATCGGTTGTATAATACTATTACGGTTGTTGATTACGTTCAACTGTAATGAGACGCGTCTGCCGTTTCATCGCAATTAAATCGCGACACATTTGTATTTTGTATATTTGTAGGGTATGTTTTGAAATTGTTTTCAAAACATACCCTACAGACTTTAGGATTAGACGGAACAAAGATAATAGAAAGATAATGACTGCGTCAGAACTTACCCCTAGAGATGGAATACTTGTCAAAAATCGTCCCGTCGGATGGCCTCGACGCGATTTGGGTTTGATTAGGTCTCGGGGCGGGACTCGGCCACAGATTCAAGCCCATCAACGACCATTGATGCGTGTTTAATGGGAAGACGATCAGAGCGCAAACACTGCTCGACACACGCGATAAAACACTCCACCGCGCTTCCGTAGGGAACACGATGCTCGTGAGCGCGACGAGTTGCACAAGGGTGATCGGAAGATGCCTGAGGACCATGTCGACCATGAGGCGAACGCATCCACGTGGTTCTCACGAATCTTTGAAGAACACGAGCGAAAGACGATGACCGACTGACTGACCGTTGCACCAGCCACTTGGGACCTAGCACATGTTGGGCCCCTACTGCTACAGTTGCTTCAACTATACCGCTACCGCTGACTTGATCGCAAACGAAGGACTCGATCGAGGAACGGTCCAAACGATCAAATCTTTTACGATCCGAATTCGTCATTTTTTCGAACGTATTATACACTCGAAGGAAGAATTTCCCTTCGTTTATTTGTTTTCATTTCGTGAGCAACCGTAACCGGTAACTTTAACTGCGGCAGTTCCTAACGAGGTGATTACAAGTTACAAAAAAAAAATATTTATGGCATCCTCGAGGATGGCTTTTTAAAATGTTCTCGATGCATCTCTGTATCTTTATGACGACGCTCCTGGACGTGCCCCGATAACTGTCCAATTGGAAGAATGGAATGTTTTATTACATCTGATCCATGCACTAGAATTTTATGTACAGTTACTGACATAAAATACCACGGACTAGTTCAGGATATCCGTCCAATTTTATGGAAAGTGTCTGTGTAAGCACGAAAATGCTTGGATGTATGCGTTTTCACTCATCTGCCAATAACAAGGATCCAATTGAGGCTTCGTGTCTAGCTTGTTAATCGTTGAAGACACAGATAAATGTAGCCAGATGAGAGAAACCGTGGACGCGCAGACATCGACTGATTAACTTATAATTAGTGTAGTTCAGGGTGATCAACGCAAAAGCAATGTCATCTAGAACACGCATGGGCAACCGTGGCCTCGCGGAATGAATGTGGCCCGCGGTCTACGCAAACAATTTATAGGAAATACAGTTTCGCTCCAAAAGACAATTTTACAGTTCTTATTACGTCACTATTTATTCCGTTAGCTTTAATAAACAAATTCGCCTTCAACCTACTCCGTTTAACGAGAAAGTATGTAGATACTCTTTTTTAATCTTTTTTTATCTTAGCTTCACTCAGGAGACTAACTTTTTATGAATCTTCGATCAAGCCTATTTGAATGTATTACGAACTAAAGGTTTTGTTATGAGAACGTTGCATGATATTTTAAAACGATTATACTTACGTTAGTATAGATTACAATAGGCATTATTAAATCACAAGTTAGCAATGAACAGTCTTAAAGATCAAGACATTCGCTGAGAATTCATGAAATGTAACATTTATTTTCCTTTGAGTGATAAAATCTTTACGAATGATAAAAGCGGGATATTTACGTCGCGTG
Source organism: Hylaeus volcanicus (assembly GCF_026283585.1). Classification (NCBI taxonomy): domain Eukaryota; kingdom Metazoa; phylum Arthropoda; class Insecta; order Hymenoptera; family Colletidae; genus Hylaeus; species Hylaeus volcanicus. Next base: position 19,056,085 of record NC_071981.1, read on the forward strand.
TAACCAGAGTCACGAAACCATCAACGTCAAGTATAACAGTATTGCATTTTAGATTTTATCTATCATGAATTTCATAAATTTGCATATTTATCAATCGTTTGTTAAAGTATGAAAAAATAAAAGTTGTAAAGAATAATAAAGTTTTTCTGAAATTTCTTGACATGGTATGTTTCTTACTTGGCATCTTTTAAACTTTTCCCTTGATACTAAGGTTACTATAAGAAAACCCACACACACACACACAAAGATGTCAGTAATAGTAACGAAAAAGGTATAAATTTCTGTAAGATTCAAAGTAATCTGTTTATGCATAATTTTGAAATTAGCGCGTTGATAAGAGCGTTTTCTACCAGAAATGAATTACCGAACGAGACCTCTGTATGCAGGCCAGTCATGCGCAGATCTGTGCTTGTTAAATATTCCTCTTTCGATATGGCCACCGAAAGGTTTTATCGAAAATAGAATTAATAAAATCAAAATTCAACACCGAAGAGATTGACAACAGTGACCGTCCCGCACAGGTAGTTTGGTAAGTCAAGCCTATTCTTTTTTATTCTTTAACTGCGGAGGTTACAATTTAGGCATAAGCTGTCCGAAAAAAGATAAAAAGATATTTATACGAAAGGGAGGATTAATTACAAACCAAGGGATCGCCATTTGGCTATGATCTCTTGATTGTTAAACGCTAGCTATGCGAGTGAATTCGGTATAAACTGTTTACTTTATCCAATTTTTGTGAATGAACAGTTAGTCGGATAACCTTTTGGTTGCGCGTATTACAGGTTCTTCCGTGATTCCCACCATAATTTTGTTGTTCTTATGTTATTAGCAGCATAATTTGTTTAAATATGCACCGGTTAATAAAAAGACACGCATCATTTCACATGTCTTGTTCATTCTCCTGTTGTAACGAGGCTCGCAGCACTTTACCCTCATTAGCTGTGTCGATTCAAATTGTAACATGATTTTGTTTCAACTTAAACAGCTACGTATTTTTCTCGTTTAATTATACAATATTGCAAAGTTATCCTAATTCTTAACTTTGCGTGATATTAGTGTCTTTATACGGTGCATTCTGTTCAATGTTTTGTGGTACTTGTGCATCATGGAAACATTATTGGATGAATGACGTTTCCTTTCTGTCGGTAAGTAGCTGGGGATTGATTGTTATACTCCAGCAAAATTACAAATAATAGTAATAATAATTATGTCAATTAGTTCTTACATTGAAGAACAAAAATCAAGTATTGTTTAATGTTGATCTTCTTAGAAATATAATTGTAAGTTAATATATATATCCGTAGAATTTCCTGAATGTGTAAGTACATACATAAGAATCAATGTATCTTATTAATTGCATTAGAAATATTGGTATTGAATGTACCTAAAAATTTCCTTGTTGTATTCCATGTTGTTGAAATTGTCTTTTCAGCAATATTTTGCAACAAGTATTACGCGCACCGAATTATCATTTTCTAAATACCAATTTGTGATTCCACTTCAATTTAGTTTCAAATTAAACTGCATACATGAAAACTTCACATTTAGGTAATGTTATATGTGTAAAGAAATTGTTTAAATATATTAGCATACACAACTTTCAACTGGTAAGTATACTTCATTAAAATTTGTTAGCTAACTAATGATAACATTTATCAGAAAATTTATAGTACAAAAATGAACCACTGCTGCTACAGGGTTGGCTCATAAATTGATATTTTTTTTATTCCTTTCTACAAGTATCAATGGCAATATTCCTTTTGAAAATTATAATTATTAGTTTTGTTAACCAAGGCATATACATCTTTAAATCATTTCTTAGTTGAGGCTTTATTTTTTTACAGTATTGTAGTATTATGCCATTTTTTAATTTTCGTATCTGACCGACCCTGATGCTGCATTTTTTTCTTTCTCAAACCTTATAACAGTTTTATATTTTCAGACGACACAGTGAGAATTTTTACACACACGTGGATCAAACATGCAGAATTTTGATGATCTTGACATAGAGGGTCGTAATCCTACTCACTTATCAGAAGCAGGCAAAGAGAAGGTGATGTATATTAACAATTGCATATAAAATTGTTAATTACCATCTAAAAGATTTTAGAAAATCAGCAGAAACAGTATTTTGAACATATGTTTATTAAGATCGCAATTTTGAATATTCTTTATTCAAGGCATTCCAGTAATCAAAACTACTAATACATTCCTATGTTCTTCGATATATTTTTGCAACAACGGTTATTTCTTGGTTTTACAAAATGTTTGTATTTCACAGGAAGAGTACGATCGAAAGCGTTTAATGAGGAGCAGTGTCACAGCTGAAGATGGCACACTTAGACCTGTATATTCGGAAACGGAAGATGGCGATATATGGTGTCATATATGTAATATAGCTCTGTTTGGAGCTCACAAATTATTAAATCATAACATGTGTAATCGTCACAAAATGAAATTAGACGAATGGCCATATCCAGTTTTATTATGGTCGAAACGATCAGATATCGTAAAAGCATCCCCACCTGCACAATCAGCTGCCATTGGCGATGGTCTAGCACCCGGAGAACCGGTACCACCAGGCATGGAAGACCAAATAACTAGAACAACAACGATTCAGACAAGTCTGGATCGACATAGAAGTTCACCGCTCGTTGGTCTGGAATATTTGCTCGAACTAGTGGATAACGATTCCTGTGAACCCAGCTATACATGCGTTTTATGCGATAAACGGGGTGATCCTCGTACCGTCATGGCTCATATTACCAGTTACAATCATAGAATAACGTATCTAAACAGACATTTTCCAACCATATCGCGAGCTATTACGGAATTACCGCGTACTCCCAATTATAAACGTGGAGCTAATGAAATATCGGTGTTAGTGGCTAAGAAGATCGAAGAACGGTTTGGAAGACTACAGCCGCAATTGGTAGACAAGAATCAATTCGAAAAGAACAAAATGCAGTATATCAAGAGAGTCTATCAGGATTATCATTTTAGGTAAGTTGTAATATTATTATTTTTACAATCTTAACTTGATATACATTTGAACGTCATGCGAATTGAATATTTCGATTCGCGTGTTTTTATTAAAGTTCGATGGACGCGATTTGACGAGGTGCGCGGTAATGAATTTCGTAATTTAATTTACATTTCCTTAAAATCAATGGCTGTTTCCTACGTGCAGGGAAACGCCAGAGTTAACATTTATGGATGTTTACGATGTGCGATGGGTAACAGACTTTGAAGAAAAAATGGGTGAAATGGCTGGTGTTAGTGGTACAAAGAAAGGTGAGTGTACAATGATCTACATTTTTATGTTAGATTAATAGCGTCTTAAGTATTCAATCGTTTAACGATAATCTTGTGTTAAGATTCTCAACCTATCGATGACCCAGACGAAAAACAAAAAACCGAAGACAAGAAACATGAAAAATCAACACCGAAGAAAACGGAATCGAAATCGGAAACTACGAAATCGTAAGTTAATAATAACGATTATATCTGAACACAAGAATGTAACACGTCTCCTCAAAATGAAATGTTAAATCTGTTTTTTTTTTTTTTATATATATTTTAGGGGATTCAAGATTCGTATCCTTACAAGGGATAAATTACATATTCGTAAACCGTTAGAAAAAGAGGAAGAGACAATGAAAAAATCTCCGAAACGTCCTTCTGACGAAACAAAGTCTCTTTCATCGCTTTCAAGCATTTCTAGCAGTCCATCTCCATCACGTTCGAGATCACGATCACCGAATCGTAATCGTAAACCCCTCATAACAGAGAAAAGTACGAAATACCGTTCAAAATCGCGATATTCTCGATCTCGTACGCGTTCCCCGGAACCGCTTAGAGAACGGGACAAATGGGACAAGTATCGTGACCAGATACGACGGGCCGAAGAAACGCTAGACCGTGCTTTAAAGTTTCACGAGAAAAACCCAGAAAAGCATCCGTCGTATCCAGACGAGTGGAAAAAATTTTGGAACAGACGGTACAAAGAGTTACAAGCCGAGGGCAAAGATCCCAGCAAGCACGATTTCAAGCCCGAATGGATCGAGTTCTGGAACAAGCGCATGCGCGAAATTCATAACGAACAACTGCAACAGCGAAAAGAAGAGATCAGAAAACGTTTAGAATTACCAGAAGACAAGCCACCGGAGAAATGGATTCCGCCGAACAGACGCGACCGGTCACCCAAACGAAGCCGTCATCGCGTAGAGAGCGACGACGACGTTGAATACGTTGGAACGAAAACTATTAAAACGGATTATTACGACCATCACGATACGAGGGATCGTGATTACTCGTATTCTTCTTATATGCGTGGGCGAGGAGCTATATACAGAAGCAGTTACTACCCCCGAACCGTTTCACGCACGAGATACGCGACACCATATCCCGTGAAAGACAAATCTCCGAGCCCTATGCCCGAAGAAGTATTAACCGAAGATTTAGAAGTGGTCGGTTTACTGAGGCTGCTCACGGCACTGGAGGGCCAACTGGGCTCCCTTGGACCGAAGATAGTGTCTCTTCTCTCAAAAGCATTAGCGGCGGAAAAAGCGAAACCGAACTCTGCCGAGGAGTTACTGTACGACGAAGAGGTGAGCGTGCTTTTCGAGACTGTCAAAGAGAAACTAAAGGGTCAGCTGTTCGCGGGAATGATTGAAAAAATGGCTATAACGCCGACGAAATCTGCGATACAGAATATTGCTCAGTTGTTACATAGAACAGCGGAAAGCAAGAAAAAAATGGAAGAGGAGAAAAAGAAGAAGCGAGAATTAGAGGCTGCGAAGTCTGCGAGTTACGTACCGAGAACTGTTTACACGAGGCCTGTGGAGGTTATCGCACCCGTAATTAAGTCCGAGCCCGTTAGCGTGCCTGGCGTGGGTACTGTAGATAAGGTGGCTATAGCACAACAGATAGCAGCTGCTCTAGTAGCTCAAGGTAGATCGAATGTCTCTCAAGAGGAATTGGAAACTCTGATCAATGCTGTTGTCGGAATGGCCGAGGCGTCTAAGAATTCCGATCGACCGGTAACCACTGCAGATTTCGTTAAAGGCCTGTCGAAAAGTAACAGCTCTCTCGTTCAAACTACGACACCTGTGCCTGCAACCTCAACGACGGATACAGCTGAACGTCAAACTTCAAAAATGGAGAGTTTGTCGGATACAGACTTGAAGTCGCTTCTGCAGAACTTTAAAGACTTGAGTTCTCAGGAACAACACGGGCTTATTAATTTCTTGAAAAAGTTGGAGGTGACCGATCCGGTTCGAGTAGAAAAATTAAGAGGATTCGTCAACTTGGGTACGACGTCAACAGGAGTTTCGGTGCTAAAAACGAAGTCTCCGACGCCAGACAAGATAGAGACGATTATTAAATCGAGCAGAAGTATTTCGCCGTTTTCAGTGCGCAAAAGCAATCAAAATCCCATAGATGAAGAAGATAAATGGAAACCTAAAATAGATATGTTCGCGAATGACGATGAAGAGGAACAGCAGGCGAAGAATGATAACGAGGATAAGCAGAAAACGAAGATAGATTTATCTGACGATGATGACGATTACACGTTTGAAGATATATACAAAGCGGCGGATAAAAACGTGATCGAAAGTGAAAAAGCAAAGAAAAAGTCGCGAACTTTTTCAAAGTCGGCATCGAACTCTCCAAGATCATGGACGCATTCTCGTTCTCGTTCACGTTCACGGTCGCGCTCTCCGGTAAGAGCAAAGGAATTGACGAAGACCAGCGATCCGAATGCAATTTTGAACGAGACCAAACGATTGATAGCTAACATAATGGGTGATCTTCCGAATAAGTATGTATCAAAATCGCACATGTCGCTTGCGTCTGAAAATCTCGAAAAAAATCTACAAAAACCATTAGATCAAATGTCCAATACGTCAACGCCTCCCTTCTCGAACTTTTATAATCAGGGAATCGTTCAGAATAATCCACAGGCTTGCCCTCGTCCGCAAGAATTTCCTTTGAGTTACCCAAACATATCTAATCAACAGTTTCAAAATTATCCGCAACAAGTTTACAGTAATAATCAAGGTTACATGGACGATGTATATAACTACCAAGGTTATGGTACTTTAGGCAATCAAGGTCAGTATAATAGGCCAGTCATACTGTCGAATGAATATCCTGGTCAACAAAATTATGGTGGACAACCGTACGATCCACCATCCGCGGGACACCACGGGACTTCCAGTTACTCGCAACAACATCCCCAACAGCAATATGGAAATTATGTGCAACAACAACAACGTTTCTATTAGAGTGACATTGAGTTTAGGAATATTTCGTACGAATGTATTGAACTTTTACCGTAGCTGTAAAGTTATTTACAATTGTTACGGGACTAGTTCTTTTTCTTGGACTATTATGCAAGCGTTTGTGGAAAGTTTGAGTGTTATTAGTTGATGAACTCATACATAGGAATGATCAGGATATCATCCATTTTTCTAATCGAATTGAATGAAAATATATAAATACATTTCAACGTTCGTTTTAGATCGTAATATGAAGTTTTCCATTGATACGTATAATAATACGCGTTCTGATCGCTTTTATACAAAATTGGGGATATCCTTGTTTCATTATCACAGGATTTCTTGACAAATTACAAATTTACATTTGTCGTTCCTCTTTGTGCACGAGCAATTTGTTACTGCATCAGATTTTTATACGTTTATAAGTCGCGTGTACCTCCGCCTCGTCGATAGCGAGGTTCAATTTTATTCTAAACATCTAACTTCAAGTGAATCGCATAGACGAGGAGTGAACGTGGGTTTATAAAATGGAGTATTACTTGAATGGTCGATGTCAACGGAAGAAAGTAAGTAAAATAGAAAGTTGAAACGAAAAAGGAAAACGTCTTTACTCTCAATTACAATTTTGTAACAATAGTTTTAATTAAATTTTATTATTTGATAATACGTTGTTCATTTTCATAATTTAGCAATTTCAGATACGCGTGACAAAATATCAAAGGAGTCGAAAATAATGATGTTATTTTTACAAGCACTTTTAATGTTTAATGAAACATATATATATAATAGACAGAATAACTATGTGTAATTTTTTAATAAAAAAAAAAAAAAATGTTCCAAATCTATTGGACGAGTAAAGAATAACCTTCATTTGTAAATACTTATAAGCGTATTAGTTTTTCATCTTTCAGAGAAACTATGAACATACCAAGGAACATGTTTCTTAATATCTGATAATAATAATAATAGAATTAAATTAATAATAAGTTTAACTGTATAAAAAATCATACATAAACGAATCATTTTATTCTATGCCCCATGCTTTTCATTTTAGCATATGTTAAAGTTACATACATGAGTGCCAGCCTTTAAGAACAAGTTGCAAATTTTAAGGGTATAGGCGAACAAGCGTGTAAAAGATGCTCCAAAATTAATTTAAATTTATCATACGAATAACTTGTTCTTAAATATCTTACCTTTGGTAACATGTATCTTCAGCCTTTATCACTGTCGTCATTAATTATAGGATTCGTTTGTTCGGCTTCGAAGATTTTGTTTAATATTCATCTCCGCGGGCCGTATAATTCTTGCGAGATATCGAGCATGCGACAGGTAATAAATTATTGCAGCTGTGCGTGAACAGTACTCGGCAGCACAGAAATACCGGTCAACTTGGAGTAGCCAATTGAATTTTTTACTATTGAGCGCTGCTCTTGATATTACTTTTCAAGCGGAGAGTAGTCTTATTTTCATCGACCATTATTTCTGTTAACAAGAAAATTAATCTCAAATTAAAGATATAATAGAGGAAAATCACGTTCCCCTGCCGTTGCTATCAGTATAATAAAGCTAGTGTGTAAAAACTTGGTTCATTTCTCTATGAAGACCTAACGTATAGTCGTATCGAGCCCAAATCGGTTAAAGAGCTCTTCGTCCACGCTTATTCGCTTATACTCTTCACAGATCGTTTATTCTGTTTATTTTATTAATACAATATTGAAATAGTCGATATATTAATACGCGGTTGCATAGTACACATTGACTAGATAGTTAGAAAGATTCTCGAACTATGTCGCACTTATCGATACACGCAGTACCATGTGGCGTATATCACAACGAACTATATAAATTAATCAAATACAGCCCAGGCCGCAATTCATACAATATTTACAATTTGCTTTACAGACGTAGAACGTATTCAAATTTCCTACTTGGGCACGAGTCCTCTCGTCTTTGGGTAAACGGGCGGTGGGATCTGTTGGATCTTACCAACGCTCTTAGGTCGTATCTTCGCGGATTGTAATCGTGGCTTTGACCTGAGTTTCGCGCTGGAAGCGTCTACGTCAATGTCACCTTCGTCGCGCAACGCTTCTTCGAGGACAGCTTGAATCGTGGGAGCGATGGTAGGTCCCTGGTAGTCCAAGGTTGTCCTCGCTGGCATGTCAAGGTCTAGATTCAATATATTTTCGCCAGCGTAACGACAACCTCTGCCCATGGCCAAAGCAATTCGCGCATACTCGGAAACCGGTCTACGAGCGCCAGGAATCGACGTGGGCCTCTTTATCGAGTCCATGCCGGATGGCTCTGGGTCTTTGACCATCCAACAGTCCTCCTCCTCGTCGAGATGAATTCTCGACAAAATTTTATTCTTCTCTTCCTCGGGAATGAAATTTTCAATTATTAAATACTTTAGTTTCAACTCCTTCATCAGTTCGTGTTGGGTCTGTTCCAGATCCCTTCTGTCTCTGTTGAAATCGTTGGTCACATCTTCGAGTTCCTGCTTCAGAACCTGCAGCTTAGTGAAACATTTCCTAAGCTTCCTCGATTTTACGTCCACCTCTTGCTGCAGATTCGTGTAGGTTTCCTTCACGCCCACCATCGTTAGCTCCTCTGCCTCTAACTTCTGTTGCATCTCCACCTCCCGTTTCTTTCGCTCGGCAATTTCTGCCGCCTTCTGTTCCAAGGATCTTTGCTGCTCGTTCGTGTGGTCGATGATGTTCTTGCCTCCGCAGAGCATCTTGCTCTCCAAGTCCTTTATTCTCAATACAAGATTCTCCGTTTCTTGTTTCTCCGCTTTCAATTGTTCCGCGATCAGCTTCTTGTCCGTTTCGATTTTGTTGTCCTCGCAGCGACTATCCTCCGTCTCCGATTCCGAATCATCGCCCTCCTTCTTCCTCTTAGACTTCTTCTTCCGCTTCGGCACCGTGCCCTTCTGAGCCAACTTCTCCTTCAGTCGACCGATTTCTTCCTGATACTGTCTCAAAAGAGCATCCTTTGGATCCTCGTTTATCTTAGGCTTGTTCTTTATATTCTTGGCGCGATTCGCGTACCTTAACGTCGTCAGAGTCTCGTCGTAATTATAACTCGCTGGGCCGATATTCGCGACCATGATGGTTTTAGAATTCCCACCCAGAGAGTCTTGCAGTAGTCGAGTGAGCTTGGAATCTCTGTAGGGCACGTGGGTGGTTTTCCCGTCCACCAAAGCCGAGATCACGTTACCTAACGCCGAGAGACTCAGGTTGATCTTGCTCGCTTCCTTGAGTCTTTCGCCAGAAGCCCCAGTTTTGCTCTGTCTCTCGCTACCAGCCAGATCGACCAGGTTCAGACGACCCACTCTTATCCCACCTGTGTCGCCCATGGATCCCATCTCGATGGTAACCAGAAATATCGCGTGGGACCGCGAGCTGTGCTCGTTCATGTTCGTCGCGCCGATCGTTCTGTTCTGGTTCCCCGTGTTCATCAGCTGCTGTATCTCTCCAGCACTCTTGCACACAGAAGTAGAGAGATCCTTGACGAATACCCCCGTGTCTGGTTTCTCCTTCAACTCGAATCGAAGAGTTTGATCGGGCTGCAGGAGATCGCGAATCTCCTCCTGATAAATTTCTAAGTAACTAGCTCGTACCAAGTACTGCATATTCTCCGATCTGCCTATGTGATTGAAAATATGCTCGAAGGACCGTGGTATCACGCCACGTCTCTCATAGTCGTTCTTGGTGCCCTCCATGGTGTACGTTTTCCCAGTGCCAGTTTGCCCGTAAGCGAATATAGTGCCGTTAAAACCGTCAAGAACAGACGACACCAATGGTCTAACCGTCTCCTCGTACAAGTCCAATTGGCTGGAATTCCAGTCGTAGACTGCGTCGAACGTGAAGACTTTCACATTATCGCTAGATGGATCGTCTCGTGGATGGCGAATCTCGACCACTCCCCTCGTTGGAAACACGTCGACCACGCGCGTGTAACCGCGAGCTGTTTCCTTCTCGTCCATCGGCCGACATCGTACGACGACCTGGACGCACTGGGTCATCACCTCCGCCGATGTATTCGACTTCATACTTTTCTTTTTCCAGGTTTTCACTTGATTGTCTGCTTTATCCATATTGGCAGCTGATCACACCTGTGTAACGAGAGAAACGTAACAGTGAGCCAACGGGAAGACCCGACGGGAGCACGACAGGTTCGCAAAACTGATGATATTGTGGTTAAAAGCGTCAGAAATATCACCGAAACTGATCCTTAATCGAGTGGTAATTCCGTTAAAAAGGTAACAGTATTATTTTGTGTGCGTATGCGTGTGTTAGTTAATGAGTAAATAATGTATGATTCTTCGAGCACGTACAGGTCGCGTGTGCCAACGTTCGCCAAGATTCGAGCACATGTTCCTCCAGGTGCCTTGGTACTTCGTTCGTACGCGACTTGAGGGATTAGCGATATTTGCGAATAAATAAATATTCTTAATAAAAAATATACAAATTATATTGGTAATTTGTAAAAACTCTTGAAACAACCTTCCTTGCTCATAATAAAAATAACGAATAAAAAATAAATGTTCTGTTTCAAAGACCGATGTTTCGCCAATGTCCTGTACAAATGTTATGTCAATATTGACAAAATTGATGAAACGACAACGCCCTGATTAAAGCGAAGCCACCCCCAGATTATCGTATAGTTTTGTTCGGGGTCGTGACTAATAAGCTACTATCTACCCTAAACTGATTGTTGTATATATTTTACATTACGAATCCAAGGATCAGACAAAGTGACGTAAAACTTTACGGGTTTTTCATCCATGGCGATATCAGTAGTTTGTACGAATTTGATAAGAATTAATATAACAAAATTTAGTTACAATTATCTCGAATATTTCTCAACTCTTTTTCATTCGAGATACTTATCGTTTGCAAACTCTGTCACTTTTCACATGAAATGAAGCGAAAGTTAGATACGAACACCTTAACCAAACACTACGCGATACGTTCTAACTGTCGTGACCGAATTATTGTCTCGCAAACACCTACCTTTTCAAGCTTTCAGGCACGATAAGGTCCCAGGTTACGAAAAAGCGTTACAATAAACCGACGATTTTTCGTCGTATCCGCATGTTACCCTCCTCCGCAAAGTATTGATCCATTGTTTGCTTTCCAGGATTCACACTGTCAACACGCGCTCTTTTTTTATACACACTCGTCGAATCGATCTTGTCTCGAATGCGATTAGAAAGCTCGGTGACAATCACGTTTTAACGTTTAATCTAATCACTAAGACAGTACGCGATGCATCGTGACCGAATACAGGAACAATCATATCATATTTTGACAGCACAAAGCCATTACGGTTAAGCCTGCGCAATGAAGTCCTCTCACTGGTTTCCATGAACATACTGAATCGATCTCTCGCTTGACCCTCGAGTATTCTATTCGAGATAGACGCATTGCGGTGGATTCATGAAACTCTTTAATAGGAAATTTACCTTACCGACGGCTTGTCGCATTCTTTCCATTTTTTTTTAAACTAATTTATCAACACTCGAATAAATTATTTACAGCCAGTTACAGTTTTTAGTAAAAGTTAACTTGTTTCGAATATTTTTACAGCTGCAATACTTCGATATTATTTTTTAATAATTATTTATTTAATTGTATTTATATTGATGTATTGTGATATTAATTTATATAATAATTTACTTTGAATTTAATGTATTCATTCACGTTCGTAAAATTGAAATCATCAGCTGATAAATACTGAGTTTGCGTAGTAATTGCGTTTGGCAGGAAGTATCTACTCTAGTATATTTTGATCAAAATTACGCTAACGATACAAATATTAAACATGTGTTCTTATTTCGCAATTGTTTCTTAGTAACTACGATCTTTTTTAAGTATATACGTTATGTTCATAAGTGGAATTACATCGATGCAGTTTATACGTTTTTAATTGAGAACCTATCTTGCGAATAAAGGTGACGATATGAATATTTTATTAAGTAATTTTTCAACCATGTCCATACAATTATTATTCTATCATATTTTTTCAATATTTGAAACAAATTAATAACAAAGTTAACCTATAATGTACACGAATTCCTTATCTGTAAAAATGAATTTGTGTCAAGGAAGTGACGTTGTGTATTGTGGCTAGTTTCATACTGTGCAAGTCACCATCTCGAAAAAGAGCTGCAATAGTATTATTTATTAGAAAGACTGCTCCGTTAAATTAATAACTGAAATCAATGTCGAAAAACTGGAAGTGTTACGTATAAATCCATCGTGAAGTTAGTGCATCACATTAAATCAATGAAAATAGAAAATTTATAGATAAAATGTTGGAATGAAAACTGTAACATACTCGATAATTTAATATTAAAGATTACTTCGGAAATTATTTTCGAACAAATATGTTAGACAGTACATCGTTTGAATACTATATATCGCGAAATGAAAAAGGAATAAATTAAGAATTATTGCTTCTTTGGATACTTTATTTATTTTTAAATGCATGTACAACTTTGTTTTTCTTTTCTTTTCTTTTTTTGTTGTTTATTTATTTAGTCATGTCTTTTTGTTTCAGACAAAATGAAATTGTGGCTAGTAGTAGCTCATATTGTACTAGTTGCCACAAATGTATGGGTGACGGCACATTTCCACGAAGAACTTCCAGAAGACAATGAATTTGCTGAATTTGAAGACTTTGAAGAAGAGAAGCCAACTCAGTCGATTAATGATCATGGCACAGAATATTTTAAAGAATCAAATAGTAACCAAGATTTTGAAGAAGAAGATGTTTTGATCGTCGATAATGATAGCGAATTCGATCACTTTGATGAAGAAGAGTTCGAAGGGGTAGATGCTGCTGGTACAAATAATGGCCCAAAAACTGATGAACCCTCTACATTAACAATTACAAAAATACCGCTACATTTGCGTGCAAGATGGGACAGCTTTTACTTGGAAATACTAATGATCATTGGGCTATTAGTCTACTTCATTAATTATGTAGCAGGTCGTTCCAAAAATGCTCGCATAGCAGAAATGTGGCTAGTGGAGCATAAACAGATGTTACTCGATAACTTTTCTCTCGTCGGTGATACAGGAAAATCAAACGAAGACATAACCGAGAATGGTTTAGTAAAAGAAAGTCAATCGCACTACAGTTTATATTGTTCAGGACGAGTTGGTTGCGATTCCATGTTAATCGAATTAAAATTAATTAAGAGACAAGATTTAGTAGCAGTGTTAGCGCAACTTGTGCGACCTCAAAATGATCAAGCACTTATACGTATAGAATTAGCAAAAGATGAAACAGATAACTTTGTGCTAGCGGTAGCTACGAAACGAACCGCGATTCATTTAACGCGCGATATGGCTGATATCAGCGTCTTCTGTCCAGAAAAAAGGCCAGGAGAAAAATTTGGTCTTCCACCAGGGTTTTATGTAATGTCTGAAATTGCCGAAGCCGCATCTGCTATTTTAGACACGAGAGTTTTACAAGCATTTACGAAGTTTGCGCCGTATATAGATTATATACATATTAGTGACCAATTTAGCGGCCCCAAGCAACAAGAGTAAGAATCGTATTTCATTAATATTTGTCATGGACGTACTGCACTGTTTCTTTTGTGATACTATGTCTTCAATTCTGCTTTAGAGATACAACTCAATTAACAATGCCCGAAGTAAAGAGAGTTTTACTTGTGGGACTGAATATCAGTATTAAAGGGCGCACTACTAATGCAGAAGGACAAGAAAAATTGAAACTTCTTTTGCAACTAACATTTTATTTGTTAGATAAATTACGTCGTTTCAAGCTATCTAAAGAGGTTAGATATTTTTTCGTAAGATTATATTATCCTTTTATTTATTCTGTTAAAGACATTTTACATTTTTATCACTATTTAGGGTAAAAGTAAAGCAGATAAGAATAGATTGAGAGTGGAGGAAGCATTCTTAAAAACAACTCATGCCGCTAGAGCCGAAGCGGCCGCGCAGCGAAGAGAAGAACGTCGCAGGGCCGAAAAGGAACGTATCTTACAGGAAGAAGACCCTGATAAACAAAGAAAGTGGGAAGAAAAAGAGCAACGAAGACTTACTAAAAAGAGAGCACCTAGAATGAAGCAGCTTAAGGTGAAAGCATTATGACCTGATACAGTTAATTATACAGAAATCGTTGAAACATTTAAAGAGCCATGAGTTGCTCGATCAAACTGCCCATTTAATTTAACTTGTCTAGTAAATCTATATTTCAATCATATTCATACTTCTCTTGGAGTCATCAAAATTTCATTAATCAATTTTCATTCAAATTTTACAACAAAAATCTATAACTAAGTATAACATGCTTCAAATTCATCTCTGGATAGTAAATTAATTATATATAAATATATATAAACTTACTACTTTGTTTTCCTGTTAATAATATATCACTACTGTTATATATTTATTTGACGATATAAACAATATAACTTTTTAAATGTCATATGTATTGAATATATGATTTATAATTTAAAATGAATTTTGGTTTTATGAGAATATTAGATATATATAACTGTTGTTTCTAAGCAATATTAACAGTATTTATTACACAATTTATTATTTAAATCTATCTTTTTGTGTGGCAATCTTATAGTATTACATTTTTATAATACAAGTAAAAACAGAATTAATTTTCTGAGTGGTATTTTTCTTATTTACTATTATTATTATTATTATTATTATTATTATTATTATTATTATTATTATTATAAACCATATTGATTTCACCCACTTTTCATATTTCATGAAATGCATTTTTATCATTTCTTATTTTTTTCGATATGATAATCCTCCATTGAGCATTGAAATGTGGATTATTATTATTATTATTATTATTATTACATGTATGAAGTTTTCAAGAAATATGAAAATACTAACATATAAATCCAATATCAGCATCATATTTATATTTATTTAACCATTTAGTATTAAATATAATATTAAACATTATTTCAGTGTATATGAAATGGAGATGTATTTGTAAAATTTTGTTTCAACCTTGTATTTTGATTAAATACTGTTCCGTCCCGGAATTTTATTGTCAATCGAATATTGTATACGCAGAGTCTGAAGCCGCCTTAATGGAGGGATTTAGGAGGACCATCAGCTTAGCGACCCTTGTAAACTCGACGTACTGGTCACTTCATGCTGGTACCCTAAACTTTATATCTTGGACGAGCAAACATTCCTCGATTCTCTCTATTTTTCCATATTTTCATAAGTCCGCATTCCAAGAACAGCTCCACACTTTCTTCCTCGCCCTTCGAACAACTTAGATCCTCTTTACAGCCAATTAATCCTTAGATTTAGGTTTCATCAGTTTAATTACGCTCACATTGAGGTAACAATTTTTTGTATACGACAATACACGAATCAACCGAGCACTTGTACTTGCAATTACAATACACACTCTGATACACTTTCGAATCGTATCTCATTCTTCGCTCAGTATCCTTAAATTCAATAAACTCAATCGATGGGGCACGTGTTTTTTCCTCGTCAGCCACAACATCGCGTCGAAGTCAACACTCAATAATCAAAGAGACAAACACGACGCAACGAGTACCATAAATATTATTCTCGAGAGATCTCTTCATAAATACTAATCAGTCAATTTTAATATCTAATAATATTACAGACTAAAAAATATTTTATGCGTGAAAATATTATAGCGTTTAAATTTTCTGCAGATCCTTATTTTTCAACGCCATACTTAATATAGATTAAAAAGTACAAGCAATACATAACATACTGTGATATTTAATGTTATGATAATTGTTACCAAAGTTAGGAATTATGCAACAGGTTGGAATAAAATCAGGGATCGAAAAAAACTATATCTTTTATTTTTTTTTTTAAATTCTGTCTAAACCTTTCCTCGTTCATAAAAAAAAAAGATATTCATTCTGATGACACAGATTTATTATATCCTTTATTACATTTATATAGAAATATTTATCCGAGAGTAATTTTATTTACAAAAAAAAAAAACAACTTATCACAATCAGCTTGCATTGAAATTATAAACGTTACATATTTAATTGTTATATGTGCATTCAGGTACAGAGTATTTCACACAGCATACTGTGAATTGTACAATCTTCTGTTACTTTCGATTACAGTTTTACAGAATGAAAAGTTATTATCCGACACAAAGTCGGCGATAACAATATTTAATCCACCCTGGCCAGGTCGTTGTTGACCTATCCAAGAAAGAATTACTTTTTTGCATCTCGGTATTAAATTCATCTGCAGTGTTCCGCACAGATGTTTCAACACGTAAGAAGTGTCTGGAGTTAAAACGCACTGGGACACAAAGCCAATTTCCAAAGGCCTAGCCCGCATTTCTATATTCAAGAAATCTATAAGTCGGTCGA
Source organism: Hylaeus volcanicus (assembly GCF_026283585.1). Taxonomy (NCBI): domain Eukaryota; kingdom Metazoa; phylum Arthropoda; class Insecta; order Hymenoptera; family Colletidae; genus Hylaeus; species Hylaeus volcanicus. The sequence goes on from NC_071981.1 coordinate 19,072,774, forward strand.
CACGAACAGTGTCAGGCCACGGTGTGCGCCACAGAGCACTTGGCCACAAAGTTGAGTAACTTTGGGCATAAGAGTTTCTGTAAATAACGATTACTTGATACTTTTCTAAATTAAGCCGACGCAGCGTTATATGCTCGAAGCTAGAAGCTATTGGGCACAATTTTCTCTGAAATATACGGAAAATTGTTTCCACCAGATGCCGATGATTCGCTTCCGTGAACGAATAAAAGTGTTGAAAATCTAAGACTACAATTTCATTACTGTGGGAGGCCAGCCATTCTGCCACTTCTCGCAGTGGTTGATATATTGTCGATCCGTACAAGCCGTGTAAAAAATAAATATCCTCGTTGGTTGGTTTTGTGGCAACACGCAAGTCCAAATATCGGATTCCACCGTTGAGCTGGTCCTTAATATCGGCGAGTTGTGTAACAGACCAATTAAAAATAATAGGTTTTGAGAAGACCGAGCAGTAACGGCCGAGTGCCCTTATGTAGTTTGGCTCATCGGGCCCCACGTCGTTACGTCGATTTATAGTGTAAGTCATCGTATCGTGGGAACCTGTTACGAGTGATCAGTACATATTATCCACACACATTAAATCTGTTATTTTCATCGCACGAAATTAACTTCTAAATCAGTAGTTCCCAAACATCTGATGTTTTATTTCAAAAATTCATTGTACATTCGCGTTTAAAATTTATTTTAAATCTTCTTACAGTATACAATCAAGAAAAATAATAGAGATATACAATTTTTATGAAGTATATGTACGTGTAGAAATAAAAAGTTTCTGCACAGAATTTGAATTTCTTAACACTCCAGGACAACTGTTGATCCGCTGTGTCCATCTCTATGCGTGACGGCTGTTTAATATATTATTATATACAGTGTACACTTTATGCAAAATTTAACTGCATTACTTTCTTCTTGTAACGAAGGAGTCAATGTAATTGGGACAAAATTCAAACGTTTCGATTGACATACCAGGTATCGCCAGGTGTATTATGGGTATCTCTTTCACAGCTTCCGGAAGTCGAGTCATCCAGTACTCTAGTTCTCCGTTCGAAGTGATCTCTGTACCTTCGGTTGTTTGCAGAAAACCACTTTTATATTCCATGCTTGTAGTTTAGTTTTTGCCACCGAGACGTTTTTGAAGAAATTCGTATACAGGAATCAGTGAACGATCACGAGTAAAAGGAACTACGTAGGCGTACGCCACACAGACACCGAATGGTTCGTTACTTCATGATCTACATCCTTTATATCACTTTTTCAACCTAACATTCCCACGGTGATATCATACCAATTACCTTGCACCTTATTCCCGCACGGAACAACTGGATGGTACAGATTCGTAGAACCTAACCTCATGGCCATTCGATTATTCAGCGTCCCTCTTTTGTACAATCGAGAAGTTAACTCCGAGAATGATCAACACACGTGATCTCGATGTTGATATATGTATGTTTGTTAAAAACTTTGAATCCGTAACGTTTATTACGAGATATGAGACGTTAAAACACATTCAATGCTAATTTAATAATTTATAACTCTACAATCATAATTTAATGTGTATATTAAACGTTTCGAACGTTTAATATTTGATTCTCGGTGTACAAAGTTCAGTTAATCTACCTAATTAACGACAGAAAATAATATGAAAGAATTTTTTTACGAAGAACCAAATGATGAAATTTTAAGGAATAGTAAAAGTAAAAGCCCACTGTTTTTATTTCGTAAATGTTATATTTTTCTAACTGTTCAATAAAAAATACTGTTTGTTACATAGAGTTGCACGGTATAGAAACATGTAAAAATATTGCAATTTCTTTATATTGTCGTAACGTTTATAGTAGAATAACAGTAACAATAATAAGTTTTACAAAAGCTCACATATAATTATTAGTTTGGACAATATTACTTCTAATACATCTTTTCAATGATCTTCGGAATACTTTTGAAATTCAACAACTATTTAGTAGTAATATTAAATTTGCATCTATTACATTAATTTTCCGCTTTTGTTATCTTTAAGTATATCCCTCCCTTCGGTGCTAATAGAAAAGCACCTCTGTCAAATACGTACGGAATCATTGTTTTTTCGCAAACATCGACTCTGTGATTGCGAAGTATCTTTATCAGTCCAACTTTCGATTGGAAGACTGCAAATCGTGCGCCTGAAAATTGACAATGGTCAAAAATAAAAATGTATTAATAATACCTTCGAGTAAAAAATCGTTTATTTATGGATTTAACGGGTGAAAAAATTATTCTGTTTACGTACCAATGCAATTCCTTGGGCCATCGCCGAAGGGTAAATAATTCATGGGGTGTCGAGCCGAAGCAGCATCGTCGTCAAATCTCTCGGGCATAAAAGCATCTGGATTTGGGTAAATCTTGGGATCTCTATGAATAGCAAATAATGGTATCCACACCATAGTTTTGTTTGGTATCGTAAGTTTCGTACTCTCGAAAGTGTAATCGCTGATAGATTTTCTCAACAATATTGGTCCAGGTGGATACTTTCTTAAAGCCTCTGTTTAGATAAATATTTAGCTTCGTTAATTTTTCCGTAAGTCTTGTTCAATTAAAATTTTGTTTTCGATTGTCCTAATTTTCTAAATGACTCCTAAGATATTAAATATAATTATTTGCCTAACGAAGCTTGTAAGAAATAGGTTTATGTACTCTGCCATCTAGTAGTATGTTTTGGAGGGTATGAATTTTATGATCAAGGAATACCTCGAAATACTTTATCCAAATACTTCATATCTTTGATCTGTTCGTATTTTAATTCGCCATCGTTGTTATCGCAGTATTCCCTGATTTCTTTTCGCAATTTGTCCTGTACATCAGGATTTAGCGCCAGTTCATAAAGGGTGTTGCTCATCGCTGACGAGGAGGTCTCGAAACCGGCGATGAAGAAAACAAAAGCTTGCGCAGTCAGTAAAGTATCCGTTAATTCTGTAAAAGAAGATAAGAATGATCATCGAAAAAATATTGTAAGTAAGGCGGTTGCAGGTTTATTCCACGACATTGTCGTACTTACTAATATTTTCCAGCTTATCGGGGTGTTTCTTAAGTTCTAGAAGCATATTGATGAAGTCAGGCCTGACAGTTTTACTTTCTTCTCTATAGTTCATGGTGTCAACAACGACTTTCGTGAAGAACGTTGTGATATCCGACGGCGGTACTATGTAACCAAGTAAATTGTAAAACCACGGTACAGCTTGTCTCATTCGGAATCTCACCAATTGCCAAAAAGTAGACGCGAACACCTTTTTGCCCATTCGACGAAATTCACTTTCCTGGTCGGACAGTGCATTCGTTTCGATCCCAAAAGCGCAGCTACCGATTACGTCGGTTGTATACTTTGCCGTTAATTCGCGACATTCCACCGGTTCTCCTTTCGCCACCAATTTTTCCAAATATTTATCCAAGTGTTCCGAGCATTCTACTATGAGAGGAAACATCTCTTTGATTTTGCCAGACGTAAACACTGGCGAAAGTCTCGTTCTCAGCGGTCTCCATCTTTCTGGTTCTAAATTGAATAAATGCGGAGAAAGTGGTTCCATCTGGAATTGTAGAAATTAAATATTTAGTTATTTAAATGTAACCAAATGAATCCGATAAACGTGCATCGTTAGCAAGTTTTATCTATATTGCGGAAGACATAACTCTCCACTATACGAACAAAAAAGAATCGTTTACATTATAATCGTCTGATAATTACGAAAGGAAACCTGACACAGCACGTTATGCCGTAGAGAGAATTCAGAAATGCTTTGACAGTAGCGCTGATATTACTTTCATCAGATATTTGAATAAACCACTAGCCGGTTATGAATGATATTTGAACGTAAACATAACTCATCCTTAGTATTTATGAAGTATCTAATCTATTGACAGTGGTATTTATAGCGACTTAAAATTAATTTAGATTTATTTAGCCACTGGCAGACGGTAGAAACTGCGCGATATATAGCTATCGAAGACACTTGCGATTACCATACCTTCTCATTAACATTGATTCCTCTGTCAGCAAACTTAGAGAAATCTCTTATCAGAACGTCTTTTATCGCATCCGAATCGTGAAGAATAAGGACGGGCGTTCTCCTCGTAAATATTCCGATCATCGGTTCATTTCTGTATTCTTCGTAGAGCTTTTTCAAGTAGTCGGCTAACGACGTCCTCAGCAACATAACGTCCTTTATGTTACCGAACGGCGGAGCAGGTTTCGGCCCCGGAACATTGCGAATTTTCCAAAAATCGTAAGGCGAAACGAAGTAATAGTAGGCCGCGAGAATCAACGCGGCGATACCGCAAAATATTTCTAGGTAGCTTGGCATTGTTTCTCCGCGATCATAGTCCAGTGAACGTTGAGATTTAACGAATCAAATTCTCTGCATAGTAATATTATTATTATTATTATTATTATTACTCTAGTCCTAAACTCGCTTAGATTAAATTCTTGCACGGAAAAGTTCTATTACCAGTTACTCTGGCTAGTCTTCGCGAATATTTACAAACGACTCTCGTATCAATATTCCACTTTACCTTCAACAAATATAGATAATTAAATTTCATAGCTGCAGTTAATTTGAAAACGCACACGTTTGATATCAAAGTGATAGAAGTTTGTAATTTTATTTTTTAAATATAAGCATATTAAATTTTCATACCATTAAACTCGCATTTGATGTAAAGACAGCATCGCTTTTTATGAAACTTCATGCAATGTTTACACTTTATATACTACTCGAATAAAGAGAGAAGCTAACACACAACCGTATTGCGTCATATCAATCAAACTGCGGATAACTGAATAGTGCATTATCATTAATGCAAGTCACGGTACCAAGAAAACACGAGAGAACGAAAAATCCATACCTGAGTACCTTTAGAGAGAAGAAAGAACGATGCACTCTACAACACGGAATCTAGCGGACTAACTCGATTTGAGGAAACTCGGAGATAACGGACCCGATCGTAAATTGTTATCTTCACTTACAGATATTAGTGTGAAGGTTAAATTGCACTCTCACACTAGGTTAACATCGTTGTCATGGATGATTGTAAGATGTGTAGAAGGAGCATTATCGTCGGAGTATGTAATTGTTTAGCTAAGTCTATACACGCCGAACAGAGAGAGAGCTACTAGCAGTGCCACTGTGGTGACTCCATTTGTGGGATAGATCCGTCGCGCAATGAGAGTTTTCACTCACGTACTGCACTACCGACTTCAACGATAATGATTGGCCTGAAACGTACTCGTCGTTCAAGAATGCCAGCTCTGGAAATCCTGTTCACCTGAAATACCGACGTCGGTACCGCTGGTACCTTCTTGGTATCTTTTAAGAATCGATTTTTTCTTTACTTCGCTGGGATTCAATTAATATTTTACTATCCAATCTAATTACAATTGGCGAGGGCTGTCTTCCACGAATAACAGTCTTCCACAGCAGATAACATTCGCCATTACGAGATGAGGATTATATAAAATGACCGGTCAATTTTATAAATATTCCATAATTTATCACATTTACCAACTTTAATGGGGATTATGCCCGGTTTATTACAATTACTGTCACATATATCTTGACGTAGTTTTGTCAAGACCATTAACGCGTGTACGTGAACCTGAACAGACTTTGGGAAAATAAAACAGTACGGACTTTATTCGTCTCCTTCTCGTCTCTTTATTTTGAACGACTTCGAGTAACTTCACTTCTGCAGTGAACGCCTGCGTTTGATCAATACGATATAAATATACGTGTACTTCGCAATTACACGATTGGAAAACTGGAGTTTTCTAATGCTTTTGCTCGAATCACATCTTAACATAATTAATTTAATTTTCCACTTTACTTATCTTCAAACGTAGTCCTCCTTTCGGGCTCAGTACCAAGGAAATGGGATTCTGAACATACGATGTAATTGTTTCGTCGCAAAGGTCGAACTTGAAATTTTGTAGCATCTTTATGAGGCCTACTTTGGTTTGGTAAATTGCAAATCGAGCTCCTACAAAGAGAATCAAAAACAGAAGCTCTAGAAAACATTCAAATATCGTTTTTAAAATTACCAATGCAATTCCTCGGTCCATCGCCGAAAGGTAAATAACTCATAGGATGTCTTGCAGCAACTGCATCCTCGTTAAACCTTTCAGGGTCGAAAGTTTCTGGGTTTGGATAGACACTTGGATCGTGATGGATCGCATATACCGGAATAAGAATTCTAATATTCTTAGGAATTGATACTTTTGTATCATTAAATGTATAATTTTCATTATTTTTTCGTCTTAGAATCATTCCTGGTGGATATTTCCTAAGCGTTTCTGTCAAGTAGAAATATAATTTAATAAATATTTTGGTGGTCAAGTCATTTTAATAGTAAAACGATAACTTCGTTCGTTTTTCCACTAATTATATTTCTAATAGCATACGCATACCTTTGAATACCTTGTCCAGATATTTCATTCCCTTCACGCTCTCGTAGTCGAAATCTCCATTAGTTTTTTCATTGCATTCTCTAATTTCTTCTCGTAGTTTATCCTGCATATGAGGGTTCAGGGCCATTTCGTAAAGAGCATGACCGATGGTCGTCGAAGACGTCTCAAAACCGGCCGCAAAAAACACGACAGCTTGTGCAGTGAGAATACTGTCCGTAATTTCTGGAAGATAAAATCTGTACCCAGTCTTCCGGGAAAAATTCATATACTAGTAGGTAAATGATTTAACGTCCGCATACTTACCAATATTATGCAGTTTGTCTGGGTGGTCCTTCAGTTCCATGAGCATATTTACAAAGTCAGGCCTGACAATGTTATTTTGTTTCCTGTAAGCCATAGTTTCGGAGATAACTTTCGTGAAGAATATATTGACTTCTGATTCTGGTAACAGACAACCAACTATTCTGTATAACCACGGCATAGATTCTCTAAAGGCTAGCCTCACGAGCCTCGATGGACGAAACGTAAAGATCTCTTTTCCCATTCGTCGAAATTCGCATTCCTCGTCCGAGAGCGCGTTCATATTGATTCCGAACGCGCAGCTTCCAATTACATCGGTAGTGAATTTTGCCGCCATTTCACGGCACTCCACCGCCTTTCCTTCCTCCGCTAATTTCTCCAAGTATTTCTCTAATTGTTCCGAGCATTCCAGTATCAGAGGAAACATCTCTTTGATCTTGCCGGACGTGAACACTGGCGAGAGTCTCGTTCGCAGCGTTCGCCATCTTTCTGGCTCCAAATTGAAGATATTCACGGACAACGGCTCCGCCTGTGTTAACGTAAACGAAGAAAAATATCTTATTTCGAGGAACAGATCCTTCAAGGCTAATTAAAATTTTTGAAACTAAGCTTGAACAGCTAAACAACTTTTACTTCGATCATTCTTTTTCTACCATTCAAATTATTCAAGTTATTTAGGCGACCTATTTTGTATGTCCAATTTTGCGTACATACTTTTTCGAAAACGTTGATTCCTCGGTCATCGAACGTGGAAAAATTTTTGATAAGAACGTTCTTGACAAGATCCAAATCGCACACAACCAACGTGGGTGTTCTCCTCATAAACATCCCGATCATGGGTTCGTTTTTATATTCATTGTAAATTTTCGTCACATAGTTGCCCAACGATTGTCTGGCGAATATGATATCTTTGATATTGCCGAATCCGATTATCGGTTGAGGTCCAGGCACACCTCGTCGTTTCCAGAAGTCAAAGGTCGAGGTGAAGTAATAATACAAGATGACCAACACTGCAGCAATCGCGCTGAATACTTGAAGGTAGTCTGTCATCTTGATTAATACGGTCGTTATTCGCGACCAGTCGACAGTTCACCGAGGAATGTTGATTCGAACTCGAGTCTAGATAATTTTTATTACATGTAAAAAGCAGTCTTATCGTGTATCTTTCTTCTTAAGTTCAAAGACTTATTTGCAGTTTTGTGACGAGTAAGCGCGACGGATTATTTTAAGATAATCAATTGGACATTTTCTACGTATTTGTAAAGCCGAAATGTAGCTTCTAAGGATTTCATTTCAGTTAGAGATAATGCGTTTAAGAAAAGATAAGGTGTTTAAGAAAAGTAGTAGAAACCGTTTATATCGACGAAGATAAATCGAGTCACGAGAGACGTAACATGACTGGCTACGACTTGCTTCGATTTCTAAATTGAAATAGAATCAATTGGAGGCTTGAGATCAATGAGAATTTATCAAATTCATTGGCCTAGGTTCGCTATTTATTAAACGTATAGAACAAACTTGTGTGACATAAATGCAAAAGCGATGCTAGTTTTATGATGATGTGGCCTAAAGAGGTCAATTGAAGTTAATCAAGTTATATAGATACAGAGCAGAGAGCAACTAGTAAAAAGGATGAAAATGGCTGCATAGTTAAAGGAACTAAGAGGAAAGCAAAGGTGAATCGATAATAATAACAGTAATAATGATAATGATAATGGTAATATAATAATGATGAGATTAAATAACGTGTGACTTACAAATAAAGCAACGCAATACTGTCACGGATGATGAGCGCAAACGTGTTTAACTGTTACATACTTACATAGCTACACGATTACGAGCAGTGGCGTACCGAAGATTTATACGCCCTTGGGGAACAAAATCGAAACTCCTACTTTCATCCAAATGCAACGTAACAAAAGGTACAATTATCTGAATAACGTAAACATATGTCCTTTTGCGATTTCTTCATCTAACAATTAATATTACAATATTTTTGCATCGCTCGTCACTCGCTATTCACTAGGACTGACATCAATACACGACTTCCAATGATTTATACACGTGCACGGAGAAAACATAGATTGAAAACGGCTAATCATCCTGAGTCACGCTATAAAAGATACCAGTCTTGTTTCACTGAATCTTATCGAAAAATATTCTCCTGTATCATAACGGACTGTGTAGATGGCAAACTGCGAGAAACTCGACAGAATTTAAGATCAGAGCGGGAAAAATGTAGTTCTTCTTTTTCTATACTTGATTTAATAAAAATAGTACAAGTACCCAAATAACAACTACGAACTAGTTTTTCTATTATTACATTCGCTGCTCAAAATGTAAGGAAATTCACGTGTCAGCCATTCTAAAATTTACTGCTTATCCTTTGTAAAAAGATATGCGTCGGAATCATTCATGTTCGATCACTCACTTAAAAGTTTTTGATAAGAAGGGTTTGAAAAAACGTCAGAAAAAAATGTTTTACTACACAAAGATATGCTGGTTTTATTACAAAATTATAAAGTTATACATTCAGTTTAAAAGATGCCGTCTGTTGCTATTTCACAAACGCTCTGTAACTAACGCTTTCATTCTTAAATATATATGTGTACACAAAATCATGAATATTTCTTTAATGTTTACACAGACTTCGATAGTCGATGTTTCATTGCAATGTTGTTTTAAATCTCGTTGCCTGCGATAGTATATCTTAATTTTCGTAAACATATATGCATTGAAAATAAAATTTATAAAAGTCATTCTGCTTTCGTGATAGACAAATACACGCCTCCTTCAAGTGCCAACAGGAACGACTCTTTCATAGCTTTGAACGGAATCGTTGTCTTTTCGCAAACGTCGACTTTGTGGTTTCGAAGAATCGTAATGAGTCCAACTTTGCTTTGGTAATGCGCGAAACGGGCACCTGAAAGTATACGTTTGAACAATATTAATATTTGAATTGTATACACGTACCGATACAGTTTAATTATATTACGCGTACCTATACAGTTCCTTGGTCCGTCACCGAAGGGTAGATAACTCATAGGATGTCTGGAAGCGACAGCATCATCGGTAAACCTCTCAGGGTTAAAAATCTCAGGGTCTGGATAAATTTGAGGGTCATGATGAATTCCATGTACCGGTATCCAAACTATCGTATCTTTTGGAATGGTGATTTTTGTGCCTTTGAATGTGTAATCTTCGGATGCTTGTCTCGTTAGTGCCGACAGTACGGGGTACTTTCTTAACGTCTCTGTGCGAACAAAAATATTTAATCGTAAATTTTTAGAGCTTACCGGTTTCGAATCAGCTCTAGAATAAATGTTATTCACTTTTCTGCTTGAGCGTAATCTGTTGGAAAATACGCACCTCGGAACACTGCGTCTAAATATTTCATCTGTTTCACTTTTTCGTACGTTACCCCCTCCTGGCACGTCTCCCTGATTTCTGCTCGTAATTTGTCCTGTATTTCTTGATTTTGGGCTAATTCGTACAGCGCAAAACTTATCGTCGTCGAGGAAGTCTCGAATCCAGCTATGAAGAAGACGAACGCTTGCGCCGTGAGCAGCGAGTCGGTCAATTCTGTGAAATGCAAAAGCAATTCCGGTAAGAATTCGATTAATCGCTTATTGAACGATTGATTCGGTACAGTGATATTTTCGGGTACAAGGCATAGAACATTTTTAAACAAAATTTGAAACCATTTACCAATGTTTTCTATTTTATGTGGGTGTTGCTTAAGTTCCATCAGCATGTTGACAAAATCGGGTCGAACCACGTTGTGTTTCATTCTATACTTTATCGTGTCAACGATCGCATTTGTGAAGAATTCGTTAATGCCTGGTGGCTGCAACACACCACCAAAAATATTATACAAGAACGGTGTAATCTGTTTACAGGCATTCCTAAGCGATGTTCTAATAGAAGGCAGGAAGATTTGTTTGCCCATTTTACGAAATTCGTTGTCTTCGTTCTTAAACGCGCCCATCTCGATACCGAAAGCGCAGCTACCGATTACGTCGGTTGTGAATTTTCCTGACAAATCGCGACATTCCACGGGTTCTTTGTTTTTCGCCAATTTGTCCAGATATTCTTCCAAATGATTCGCGCACTCCACCACGAGAGGAAACATATCTTTCAGTTTGCCGCTCGTGAATACTGGCGAGAGTTTTGCCCTCAACGGTCGCCATTTTTCAGATTTCAGCAGGAAGAGATGTTCTGACAGCGGTTCCACCTTTGAACAATTTTGTAATTAATACGTTTGCTTTTAAATAGCGGAGATAACGTTCACATTCGTTAGTTTGCTAAACACACATTAGACTATTAGACTTGAATTAAAGACTTTTATTCGCGATTACCTTTGGGAACGTAGGTATTCCACGGTTTACGAATAGAGAAAAGTCTCGAATAAGGACGTCCTTGATTAGGTCTAGATCCTTGACGACGAGAATAGGTGTACTCCCTTGAAATATTCCAATCGCTTGCGCGTGTTTGTATTCGTCGTACAGTTTCTTCACGAAAGTGCTTATGGCTCGTTTCTGCATGGTCACATCTTTGAAGTTACCGAAGAAAATCGTGGGCTTCGGTCCGCGTATGCCACGATTTTTCCAGAAATCATAGTTGGAAATGTAATAGTAGCAAAATGCCACAACTGTTATGGCGAGGCTGCACAATATTATGTAATAGTCCGCCATACTGTATCATCTTTCCTTGATAGAATAATAATTAAGAATAGTTATTCATATACGTCACACGTGGAATACTAATGTTCTTAAGAACATTATGGCGCAAAAATTAAAGTATCGAACTGATAATAAAAATATTCTGAAATTTTGACAATTTCGTTTTACAAATGAAAAGATTTCTATAGGGGTAACGAAACCGAAAATAATATAAAAACACTTTTAAGTCTACGTCGTTTTTTCAACGAGTTGTACGTAAAAAAAAAACAAGTTACGTGATCTTGAACACTCACGGGTACAATTATCTTCACATTAAGTTCTCACGAGAGACTGGCTCAAATAAAAAATAGTTCGTCGTATCTCGCGGTTCAGTGTTGACTAAGACTAAAAACTTTACGGGCGTTCTTTTGTATACAAATCGCTTGTTTATCGAATGTATTGGATACAACTTTATAAGAGCAATTGATAAAGAATCACAAACGATGACTTGCATAAGAAGAATCACTCCAACTTCGGAACTCCTTTACAATAAATCATGATAGTAGAAGTGTGTTCGACGTGTTTCATTGAATAACTTTTAATATGCCTATTTAAAAAGATGTACGATACCAGAAAGCGATGATATGTTAAGCGTTCTTTCGTTGTTGAAACAAGGAGCCATTGCCCTTTCGTATTGGCAGAGGAGCTACTTTTAATTCTTCCTAATATTATATCATTAAAGTAGACTCCTACTAAATTTTTACGAAGGTAGATTGAAGTTCATTCCAAATATGATACACGATGCCTAAACCTGTAGTTAGTATTTACAGATAAATTTTATTAATTGTCATCAATTGATCAAATGCTATACGCACTAATTGTAAGTTTATGGAGCGAGTCCTTGACTAACACACTCAGCTTTGCAATGTCGTTTTTTTCACTACTACGCGTTAAACCATCTATGACTCTTATCAATCGCGCGACGACTGTCTACGATGGATAGATTTTTTAAGTCTATAACTGGTCAAGGTCGACTCTAGGACCGGTTTCAGGCCTCTGTATGGGGTATACATAACAAGAAATACTTGGCAAAAGCTAATAAGGAAAACAGAATTATATCATCAAATTGTTGAAAATTATGTTTACGAGATAGTGACTCTACCGTTGATCTTGGAAATTGTTCTTTCATAAACACGCTGATACACTTATCGACTAATAGAAACAATATTTTTTAACTACCGGTATTAGGTACAATTTGCGCTGCTAGACATATTGTTATCTGCTAACTGAAACCAATGACATCGGTAATATTAACAAGTACCGATAAAGCCTTTTTCTCAAGTATCAATTAATGCTGTCATTATACTATGTATAACCGCAACTATATATATATATATATATATCGCTGAAGTCATGAAGTAACAAATTTAGATTCATATCATACGTTTTATTAACGTAGATTAAACCAATCGATCTTGATATACTCATTCATACTCGCGTGTACATAAAGCGTATATGGGGATCAAAAGTGCCCTTAAACCGATTTCGATTGACGATGATATCTTCGATAGGTTATCAAAAAAGACTAAGCTTTGCCAAGTTTCAAATCTCTATCTCGACTTGTTGTGGAGTAAACAGAAAAAAAAGAAAAATCACGTTTTTGACCAATTTATCTCGTTCTATTACATAATAAATTTTGACAAAAATCAAATTTATTTCATGACTGGGTGTGATGTGTAGTTGGAAAAATCAAAAACTGATTTTTTTTTAGCTGTTTTGGTTTGTTGGAGTAACTTGTATACAGAATTTTTATAATACGTTTTATGAAATACATAATTCTGAATGTTTTGACATTGATCAAAACAGTACAGCTATTAAGAAAACTAATATAGTAACCCTGAGTATTATCATTCTTATATAATTAAATAGTAGAATTACGTTACTATACGTTACACAAACAAGAACAAATTCATTCATTTCTATATACACGACAGCAAAGTCTGTCTCGATTAAATATTTAATTACTTAAAGCTACCTTAACGAAGCCAACATTTTCATCTATAGTAAAACACTTAAGGATGATCTGTCTCTTTATTAAATGATATTCGAATTTCTGTGAAAACTAATGCAATTCGTACATAATTTATATGAAAGTTTTACTCTACTTTTCGACCTTGGTCAGCTTTAAGTACAAATCATTTTTAGGAGCCAATACAAACGCGAGTGGATGATATTCGTAAGGGATCGGTGTCTTCTCGCAAACGTCGACCTTGTAATTACGGATAATACTAATAATTCCAACTTTTGATTGAAAGATTGCAAAACGTGCACCTGGAACAGAAAATTTCAAACGTGTACTCGAATCAAGTCCCAATTCCGTGGAATTATTTTTAATATAATTTTTTCCTCGTACCGATGCAATTTCGTGGACCATCGCCAAAGGGTAAGTAATGCATCGCGTGCCTCGTCCTTTTCACGTCCTCGTCGAACCTTTCAGGAATGAACTTCTCTGGCTCAGGATAAATGCTTGGATCCCAATGAAAAGCGTATATGGGTATCCATACTTTCGTGCCCTTCGTAATGGATACTTTCGTTCCTCGGAATGTATAGTCACCCGTTGCTTCTCTAATTAAAAAGGCGAAAACTGGATACTTCCTCAACGTTTCTACAAACAAAAAATAATATTTTTGATTTTTCTGAAAATGTTCGGCGGTAGTTGGCAATTAAAATTTAGCGATCATCGTTAACGCCTACCGTGGAAAATCTTGTCTAAGTATACCATTTCCTTCAGGGTCTCGTATTTCCAATCTCCATTGTATTTCGTATGATATTCGTTAATTTCTTGTCGCAACTTCTCCTGTATATCCTGATTGAGTGCCAATTCGTATAAAGCGTGGCTAATGGTGCCAGAGGAGGTTTCAAACCCAGCCCCAAAGAAGGCAAACGCTTGGGCAGCAAGTACCATTTCCGTTAATTCTGTTAGATAACAATCAAAGTCGTCGATCAAATGATGCAACAAAAATTGAGTTTTTCATGTTAACTCGCACGAAACCACTACTCGATCTCTCTTCATCCGAACTCGTATATATTTATACGAATAAATCCAACCTACCAATATCGGAAACTTTTTCTGGATGCCTTCTGAGTTCCAGAAGTGTATTCATAAAATCGGGCCTAACGATGTTATTCTTCTCCCTGTATTCCAGTGTGTCACTGGTAATCTTAATAAAAAACTTCGTTAATTCGTTGTACGGCAATACGTAACCAAGTAAATCGAACAGCTTTGGTATGCATTCTTTGACTCGGAATCTCAGCACCGCCGTTAAATCTTTGGCGAAGACTTCTTTGCCCATTTTACGAAATTCGCTTTCAGCGTCTGATAGAGAGTTCATGTCGATCCCGAACGCGCAGCTGCCGATCACGTCGGTGGCGAATTTCGCAGCCAGATCTCGGACATCGACGGGTTCTCGTTTTGCTACTAGGTAGTCCAGATATTCCTCCAGCTGTCTAGCACAGTCGAGAATGAGGGAAAAGGTTCCCTTAAGTTTGCCAGAGGTAAACACCGGCGAAAGTTGGGTCCTCAGCGGTCGCCATGATGAAGCATCCATGACGAAGAGATGTTGGTCCAACGGATCCGCCTATGTGTTTTTTAATAAGGAGCTATGTATTAATTACATGAAAGCTCTGAGACTGAAGAAAGGGTTTAAAAAATGGCTACATACAAAATTATTCTTACGGTTCATATAATATAATTGTTCGTCCATATTAATCGTCCTCGTCCTTAATGAACGGAACATAACATTGGAAAAATGCCGAATGTACGCATATTTACCACTTTATTTTCCAAGAATCCTCGATTCGCGAACATAGGAAAGTCCTTGATGAGAACGTCTTTGACAAGCTCCGCGTCGTTAATGACAAGAGTAGGTGTCCGTCTAACAAATATGCCAACCATAGGCTCCTCTTTGTACTTCTGGTAGAGTCTCATAGCGTACTCCACTAATGACATTTGTCCCAGCGTATGAGCCATGAAATTTCCGAATGGTACCATAGGTTTCGGTCCTGGTACCCCACGATCTTTCCAGTAATTGAATTTCGCGGAAAAATAATAGTACATCGCAAGAAGCACTGCTGCGATACCGCAGATCAGCTCCATGGTGCTGATCATATTGACTCTGTGTGTTTGTCAATTATTCGGCTGTCAGCAGTGTTGTGCTGTAAAGTATAAACAATATATTCATATATTCTTTTAGAAGAAATTACTCTTAATGTTCGAATAATTAAGTCAAATTTCGCGCGCTTAATTAGGTGCCAGCGTCTCTATCGGGAAAACGTCCAAATTTGTCCTCGATAGTTTCTATTTTCACGTCTAAATGGCGCCGTTAACACTGTTTTTTACCGACACAATCGGTACATTACCATCATATCGGTAATTACTATACCCAAAGCGCGGATGCGATGAAGCATGTTATCATTTTATTTGGGTGTATTGTAAAGCTTTGCGCTTATATTTAGTCAAGAAAAAATATTTCAGTGACAATGTAATGAATGTACCATGTGTCGATATAAAATATCGCAAATAAACATATAAAGAAAAATAGTATTCTACGATTGTACAGGTTTTAAACACTTTTCAAGAATTAAAAAAGCCTAATTAGAATAGGCCGAATAATTGAAAATCGTGAGTAATACCTGAAATGGAAACTTTGTTCACTTTGAAATCTTCTCTGAAGAGTTTGTTAGCTCGTTTGAAGTCTTTTACTGACGAACACGATACTTTCTGTCTGGAACTGACTGTCGTCCCACAGTATAATGCAGAGATTCTAATCCTCCCATCGTAAAAACGAAAGTACGATTTGTCGAGTCATGTTGATGTCTGGCAGCTATCTCTAGATTTCTGCTCTGGATGTTTGTGTCGCGAGTTCAGGGTTTCTCAATTCACGTGCCCTCGGAGGTAAAGAAAATATTCATATTCGAACTTCTGTAACTCGAATCTCAAGCAACGAGCTAAAAATTCTAAAAGTTATGAATATATTTTACGGACAAAGTTTAAGTTGAATAATATGAAATTATTTGACTCGAACGAAGGTATTTACAGTGGTCCATTGGAACGCGAAGTTTGAGAAACTCGGGCATGGTAGATAAGGGTTATTCGCTTCCAAGTATGATCACTAACTGTAAACATAAAATAGGTTTTGTACGTGATTCGGGCAGATTTATAAGTTGAATCAAATTGAATACATAGGTGTGAAGACTAGATGTATACCTTCTGTTCAACGCAATGAAGACATAATTTACTCTTTTTGTTTTAAACTGTAGACTTTTATCCTTAGACTCGTTAGATTCCGATTTATTTCAAGTTCGGTTTCTAATACAATTCGGTAGTTAGAAACTATTGGGTTGTCTGGAAAGTCCATGCCGATTTGTAGTAGGCGGTGCAGGTCTGAATACTATATCGGAATGGTTGAAAACAAATTAACATGTGAACATCCCTTAAATGGTGGAAAAATTGTGGAACAAAATGGTACATATATAATTCAATAAATATATATCGAAATTCAAACGTGTCTTTGAATGTTTCTTAAAAATTGCCACGAACTTTCTGGACAACCCAATACATTACCGCTACGTTCCCACTTCTGTTGTATTATATTACGAAAAAGCTCGAGAGAGGAGTTTTGGTGTGCCTTATAAAGATTTGTGTTTAAGGATTCAGAAGGTGGTGGAAATAAGAGAAAGGACTGATGAGAATCGTTGTTATTCGGAGTTAGTGACTAAGTGTACAAGGGTCGGATGCTTAGTTGGTGTATGGACGGATGACTAGGTTTGAAACTTAAAAATATTAGGTTGTCCTAAAAGTTTCTTTCGTTTTATTAATAAGTAATACATACACAATATTTTATGTCTAATGTTACATTATTGAATTGTGTACGATTCATTTTGCTCCATTACTGTTACAACATCAACATCTAAGAAATTAGATTGTCTATTTATATAAACACTACCGTACAAAATAATTGAGTGAAAATTACGAAAGAAACTTTTCGGACAACCTAATATTAGCTTATCCCATGAAGATAAAACTACTGACTAACCTAAAGTAGTGAAGATTAGATGGTACAGGAGATACAGATTAACCTAAATGATATCCAACAGACTTAATATGCGTTGAAATTATTGCTTGTCATCGGATGGTGATAGTATCAGGAGAAAGGCCGATAGTTTGGTATTTTTAGGAGGGATTAACGAGCATAGAACTCTTGAATGTTGGGTCACTCGAGTCGTATCTTATAATGACTCGACAGTATAATATTCGATTTACCGTATTGTGTTGTATACTTGTCAGCTATTATTACTGTTATCTTGCTTGTGCTTTCCCAGAACCAAAATGAGTTGCATGTATTGGATTTGAGTCGAAAACGAAATTCGTTAGATTTTATACACAGATTTAATATAATTTCTTGATTCATCGCCGAAAGCTCGAAAGTTCATCGAATACCTTCTCGTTATTTCTTTTTCTTTAAACAGATTAATATCGAAAACATCACAATTTGGACAGATCGGGATAGTGATGAATCGGATACACAAGTATGAACACTCTTGTTTCCTTTGGGATAGAAAGCTTTATGCTCTCGATCGTGTAGTCCTCAATTAATTTCTCTCAATGTACATTCGAATTAATAGCCATACAAGTAATTACTCTTAATATTCGCATAACGAATTTAAATTTCGCGCGCTTTTCAAAGTATAGCAAGTCGCCATCTAGCGGTTAATAAGACGAACTAGTTTTCGGAGTTTAGTCAGCACCTCTATCGGGAAAACGCTCAAGTTTGTTCTCAATAGTTCCTTCTTTCACCGCTAGATGGCGCTTTTAGATGGTAATTACCGACATGATGGTAATGTACCGATAGTTGTCGGTAAAAAACAGTGTACATGGCGCTAGACGTGAAAATAGGAACTATTGAGGACAAACTTGAGCGTTTTCCCGGTAGCGACGCTGACCTAACTCATAAAATTAGTTCGGCCTATTCACCGGTAGATGCCGCCTAATTAAGCGCGCGAAATTTAAATTAGTTATGCGAACATTAAGAATAATTTCTTCTAACATTTTTCAACACTCTGTCGTGACTCGACACGTATCTTTACTATCATTTTATGTAATTATATGTTTGCAGAAGATTTTACATTGTGAACATTCAAAAAAGTATTTGCTATATTAATATCCAGAGAAAATAGGTCGACAGAAAAAAGCACATGTTATGTGTATTTAAATTTAATAATTGTAATAATTGTAATGTGGATTTCGTCTGCTGCAGTGCCTGCGGTCGTGTTAGATCCGTAATAAAAGTAATTGTGAGTACAGTATTGATAACGATTCTGCTTATTCTTTATGTCGGAATCTTTATTTCTTATCAACATAAATAAATGAACTGCGTTATAAAGCGCTAAGAACCTAAAAAGACTGATCATTGTTATCTATCCGGCGTCTGTTTTTTTTTCAGTTGTGCATACGTTTATATTTTCGTATTTTCACTTATTAAAATTTCCAGTTTCCGCTACGCTGTTTCGTTTTTTTAACAGTTCAACGATTGTTGAATGAATTAGTGTTTTTTGCGCATTACGTATGATGAATAAAAATTAATGTAAACTTGATTTATGCGAAATACGTAGGTTATAGGTTATCTGCCTTCCGATTTTATTTTGGTGCTCGTGTTCGATTTCTTCTTCACTGATATTTTCTTAATAAAAATAACGTTTGTATAAACCATCAGTTACGTGTTCAGAAGTCTGCAGGTAATATTATATTTGTGTAAATAATTTTTGTCTCATCAATTTCGTCTAACCTTCAGACAATTGACATAACAATAATTTGTAACTAGAGATAAGATACATATGTATAAGTAAACAGTGTTCATTTATACTAAATATCACTCTTAATCGTTAAAAGAAAAACGATTGGTATACATTAATTCTTCGTTAAATTAAGGAATGGCTTTTGCTATTTTACATTTTGCCCACAGGAAGTCAGTGAAACTTCTCTCTGTTTCCACCATGACTACATCTGTGTCAGTTGACGAGCGTATGTTGAAGGGAATAAGAAAAATAATTCCAAATTTAAACAATATTAAATACAAAGGCCAAGATGGCAGAATTGGCATATTTGGTGGTAGTACAGAATATACCGGTGCACCATATTTTGCCGCTATGAGTGCACTTCGCACAGGATGCGATTTAGTGCACATATTCTGTGCAAAGGATGCAAGCATTCCTTTAAAGTCATTTAGCCCAGAGCCTATCGTTCATCCAGTTTTAGATCAGTACGATGCAATCAAACAAATAAGACCTTGGCTTGATCGTTTACATGTTATCATTATTGGCCCAGGCCTTGGTAGAGATGACAAGATTTTCAAAACAATCGTCGAATTAATTTCAATTTGTCGTGAAGTAAAGAAGCCATTGGTAATCGATGCAGATGGGTTATTCTTAGTGAGTCAGAAACCTGATATCATAAAAGAATATCCAGGTGTTATTCTTACTCCGAATGCCATGGAATTCAGTCGTCTGGTAAAAGGAGTACTTGAAAAATCTGTTCAACCTACACCACTGGTGAAAACTGCAGATGTTAAGCATTTGGCCGATGCATTAGGAAAAAATGTAGTAATTCTGCATAAAGGAGCAAAAGATGTAATTGCAGATGGGCATAAAGGTACCGAAGCGGTCTCGTGTGGATTGGCCGGCTCTGGTCGAAGATGCGGAGGCCAAGGGGATTTATTAGTTGGCGCATTGGCTGTATTCTGGTGGTGGGCTATTTGCGCAGGAAGTAGCGAGAGCGCTTTGTCGTCTCCTATAGCTGCAGGCTATGCTGCATCAAGATTAGTAAGGGAGTGCAATGCATCTGCATACAAAATAAAACAGAGAGGAATGCTGACATCCGATATATTGGAACAGATACAGCCTGTTTTTGCAAGAATCTTTGAAACTCATTGTAACAAGTGAGCCATTTGATTAAAATGACTTTGTACTTGATTTTGATGTATAATATTTTTGTAAAATGATTTTATATTTTTATGGGAAGGTTTCTAAGTGGGGAGGTTTTTCTTGTATATGTATCTGTTATGTATATGGTAATTAACAATAAACAGTAATTCCATTAATATTGATTATAGAACATCTTCGTTCAATGGAAGAAGTCGAACACGGAGCATTGATCCCTGAATTGTATTCATTTTGTTAATACATTTTTAAATTCCGACTAAAAATGAAAGAGTCGTTTCTATTTCGATTTACCGGCGCGCTATTAATCTAGAACATGTTTTAATTATATTCAGGCGAAGAATCATACATTCAGGAACTGAACGATATAAAAATCTAATATTATTACTAATATATTATAATTAATATTAGATTTTTAATGTCGTTGAATGCATTACAAAATAAATTACATGTTTCACAATTATGTGTAGATTACATTCTACTTATTTTGCTTGAGTTATCATATGTACAAGTGGTGCATTTGTATTAAATGTTTCGTCTGGAAAGAGATTGCCCTTTACATAGTTATCAATAGACGATATTATGTTTGCGTTCACAGAATTAATTGGTTAATTGACATTATTTTATAAATATAAATCATGAATTGGAAATAGAGAATATTCATTTTTTGTTTTGCTGTCTGAATTCTCTACTACATGTTTAATCCTATTACAAAAATAATTACTAAGTTAATGGATTATATGTCGCTAAGTTGAGTACATGCTTAGAAAAAATGGTCGGTCATATTTTCAAACCGTTTCTAGTGTTCACACATAATATAAAAGTCGTTTATTATTAATCTAACTAAATAAGACAATTTCTCGTACTTAGGCAGAGCACATTTTTCATGGAGTTTGTATTATATACTTCTCTCGCACCTTAAACTTTTACAAGTATCGAAGTCCCTATATCGTTTGTCTTTCGCATTTACGCTAAAATAATATCGTCGTTAAGTACCACAGGGTTCGAAGTTGAGAAAAATACTATATAAAAACGAAAACAGATCGTAACACTTAAATAACTTTTGGCATGAATATACCGAATACTGTCTGTCCGCATCAGAAAGTGTCATTGCTGTCGCGTTGACTTTACCATGACGCTGCTCAATGCAAATCTTCTAGAGGCTAAAATTATATTATCGTTTAGAATAATGTCGGTGGACTACGAATAGAATGTCAACACCGATGTATGGTTTCCACGTATTAAAAGTGTCGGTGGCATATCCTTCGTTAACGCTTCCAACCATGCCATGTAAAGTGGAGCCGAAACTGCTCCTTTTCGTGGCATTGGTAATGACCTATAATGCGACAGTTCATTATTTATCTGAACAAAATATTCAGTCATTCGTGCTAATTATTTCAGACAGATATCGAACGAAGTAGAAAACACGGCAGTTGTTATTTACGTGCATGTTAAAACTACGTACATCACAACCAATGTAGACTGACTGGAGTTCTCCAATAATAACTCGCGAAGTCTCAATTGTCTATGGGTCTTATCTTTTAGAGATTGAAGTTCAAGCTCTGTCACGCAGCATTCTACGATAAAATCATAAACATTACGTTGGTTGCGCAAACGATTCTCGATTTCAATTTATTGTTTGGTTGTACTTCGTTAGTTTACCTGTGTCGGAATTATCGTTTTTTCGGAAATCGGATATAAGTTTGTCAAAGAAATCTTGCGTTTCCTGTTTTGGTTGTACGCTAATGTCATCCACCATTTTCAGGCTGGTATATTTTATCCTGAACTTTGTCATGATCTCCGACATTCTAGAATTCGTAAAAATTAACGAAATGTTTCGAGCGAACACAGCGATCGATTCGCTAAGTCTCTTCTCATTTTATTTATTTTATATTATCAAAAATAATTGAAATAAATCATTTAAAACTTACTCTTTCTCTTGCGCCACAATGTCCTGCTTATGGTTGGCCAGCGCAAAAATTCTCATTTTGCAATGCTCCCAATTCGAGCGCGTACTAATAATGTATGGCAAAAGGATCGTCAAACCTGCCGAATAAGAGTTTCTGCCACTTACAAATGAGCCTATATTCTTCGGTGTTTCGGTTGCAAACAATTGGGATGCCGTATTTAAACGTTTTAAAACAACATAATGTCTGTATCGTGTTATTATTTTACGCCCGATACAAAGTGTCGAATATCCCAATTGTTTGCAAGCACGTGTAAATATTTTATGAATTACCTCCATCGTCGTACAACCACCACACGTCAATTGTGCCAGTCTTATGTTTCCTCTGGAAAATTGCCAAGTGTTCAGGCACAGTTGCCATTGCTTGTCGTTTTTCTCTGAATATTTATAACAGACAATATTTTACGATTTCATTTACGGATACACAGTTAGTATAATTATTTAATCGTTCGATTCGGATACGTTCGAATAAGAGGAATGGAATGGACTTGAATCTTACATTAACTTTTCGATTGCATTTTTCCTCTTATGTTTGAGGTGTTCGCGAGCGCTTCCATGAGTTGGCGAGTCTCTAATTATTTGTGGTCCCTCGACAGGCGCAAACGGAGTTCCTAAAATACAAATTAAATCTTTGATCGTGTATACGAATCAATCGTATGTACGAATCAATCGTAAGGTGCCAGAAACATAATTAAGAATCCAAATTGTTACCCATCGTAGGGACACTCTGAACTCTTGGAATTTGGCTGGACATAGACAAGTTGCTATCGACGTGCATCAAAGTGCTTCCCGTCAAGTCGTAGCTACTCTGCGCCAGTGCACCGTGTTCCTCGTCGCCGTTTGCAGTTGCAACTCCAGAGCAATCCAAACCTTCCGCGATTCGAAGCATCGCCACGGCTAATTTTTGGTCGAACGCGTTGCTGCAATGAGCATAACATTTTTATATGTACAAGTAATCGCACTTTAAGCGAACGATTTTATTCTTTCACGAGCAACGACTTTTGTCGACTTACTGGAGGACGTTGAAGTATTCTTGAAGATCCTTGTAGTTGCACGTCGACCAGTGGGTTTTATAGCCCATCAGAACCACGTTCGGTGCCAATTTTCCAACACCCGAGGCTTGCATCAAAGCTGATGCACCTCGCTCGAAGCTTAAGTCTTCCACCACGTGGTAAAACGATTTTATGCGTTGCTGGTGCAACCACGCGTAGCCATTTCTCAGTCGTACAGATCGGAAACGATACGATAGATTGGTCTGAAAGATCGTTTAAACTGTTTCAACGGAGTCGCACAGATAGAGTGGTAAGATCGAACATTTCGAAGATGGAACCGAGTGATAATATTCTTTCGTTGAAAGAAGTTAAGCACAGACGAATTAGTTTAGTTACACTGCTTACCGGATATACCTCTCCGCAGATCAGCAGCGAATGGTTTTTCGTAATGAGATTTGCCAGATGTAACAATGCTGGTCTAGCGCTGGGTGGTCCAGTTAGCGCCAATATTTGAGGTGCGTAATTCTTCACGTGCGAGTCCATGGAATTCAATCTAGAAAATTCAATTATGTAGTTATGTTCAATTCAACATCGTATATTCGATCTGTTGTTTCTTAAAAGGAAAGTGTTTTTTACCTGTACACGGTGGATAGCGCGGTCTTGTACGTCTGAGCTTGCGTGCTGCTGCCCCAATTCACATCCGGTTTTCGATAAACGACAATCAAATACAACGCGAAAATGATGACGAACGTGACGAACGATGTCACCCAGTCGATCATGAACATTATAGCAACGCACGTGATAAAGCCAAACAGCGACAACCAGGTGTTGTAATACTATACAAGAATACAAAAGAAGCAAATTTCAAAGTTTGCACGGTCCTAGAAGTGAAAACGCCTCTTCGAAGACATTGCGAGGTTCGGTACGAAGTTTGGCAGATTTTGATATCCTATACTCTATGACGAGAAAACAATCGATGAAAGTAAACGAAGGAAGGTTGGTTTGTCGCTTACTTTGAAGGTAGGCCGCCATCCGAGTGGTCGAATCAACGCCGCGTGAAAGGTGCAGAAGTTAATTAAGGCGTACGACGCCAAGTAGAAGTTCGATATCAAAGGTGCAACTGCATTCAAGTTCGCTGAAACGAAAAACCATAACGATCGTTATCGATACCGAAGTATACAATACTAGAATGTCTTGAAAAATGTTTCGTCATCGCGTACCTATCAAAAGGAATAACACTGCAACGAAGAACGTCAGGACATAGCCGCGATACGGTTCACCGTGTTTCCCGTATCCTTTGCTGAAGTAGATTAGACCTGGATAAATTCGATCTTGTCCCAGCGCCTGTATCAGTCGTGGCACCGACAACAAGTTCGTTAGAGCTGTCGAAAGGGTCGCGGCGAAGCAGCCAGCGTAGATGAACGGACCCCAAACTGACATGAGTTGCATCACCTTGAAGTGAAACGAACACGATAACGAAAAAGTGATATTGTCACGTTAATTTTGTAATGCTTTCGTATCGGTTACGTAACGTCGTACCGAGTAACTGTTGTGCAGTCCTTGAGTACAATTCACTTCTGGAATACAACTTATGATGGTGCCGTTGATCACTTGGTCACTCGCGTCTCTCAGGGCAGCACCACCAGCGAAGATGACGAACGTGAGGTAGCTCAACATCGAAATCAGCAATGCGAGGAGGGTTCCAATCGGTATGCTGCTCGCTGGATCTTTCAAATCGCCGGATATGTTGGCGCCCGCTTGAATTCCGGTCACCGACGGAAAGAAGATGGCGAACACGGAAAAGAACGTTTGGTTGCTGCCCTCCGAGAAGCGATAGTCCGTTCCCATGTTGCTCATGAACACCTCAGCTAGGGATTTAACAAACAGTTCTACGTAGAAACAAACGTTAAAGCTGAGTCTCGGTAATCGAGGTACCATTTTGTGTCTAAAAAGAATAGATCTGAAATGTAATAGCTAAATTTAAAAGAATTAAGCACGACTTACAAGAGAATCCACGAAATCCACGTGCTTGCTGATATATGTCCGACGGGCCAATAATAGTACCGATCAGGAAATCAAAGATGGCTGCAACGATGATGGCTATGAGGAAATTTTGTGCCTGAAAGAAACGTATTTTACTAAGTGCTATATCGAAATGAAACATATACATACAGTCGGTCCCATAACTATTCGTACTCTCTACATCTATTGAAGAAATTTGTCTAATTTAAATGACAGGCTTAGTTTCTAAATCAAAGTTTCGATTATATATTTATTTGGAAACATGAAGCATTCATTTAAATTGGACAAATTTCTTCAATAAATATAGAGGGTACGAATACTTATGGGGCCGACTGTATGTATGTAATCGTTAAGTAAACGAAATTAATGGTACCTTAGATTCCCATTCCATTCCGATTGCGCAAATCATACTCATAGCGATCAGCGCGAATATGCCCACGATTCGAACATCGTTCACCCCGTTGTCAATAATTTTCAAGTTATGTTCTTTTAGCAGGTCGTTCAGAGAGTCGCAGAAACCGATGGTGTTCATCGAAGCTGAGACTGCGTTGGCAAATGCAAATACGATACCAACGGAGGCTCCGAATTCTGCACCCAGAGTTCGCGATATGATGAAGTATATACCACCTATAAAAATTTATGCAATTTATACATCATTGGACTTGACGATCCATACACGTCGCTACAATTTGAATCAATGAATGGAAATTTATGTTAAAATCATCCGAAGTATAACGTAACGAACACTGAGCAAAAAATGGAGTTTCAGCATCGTTGGCGTTGAATTTAATTTTGTTGCCATTCATTTACATTCAAGTAATAGTACGTTTAATTGTTTGCACTCCTACGTCGAGCGCGACTCGACATTCTTTCATGACCGAATCAATAGGAATGGAAATTGTTTCAAGAATTTATTTCTTCCTTTATTTATTTAATTTGCCTTATTTTTTACTTAAAGTAAATTTCAAACGAAACACTTAAAAGCATTGGGAGCTACCGGTAACGAAATTGAAATAGAATTCGGAGTGCAAAGGGATAATTGTTTCATTTTCGTGGCAAATGTATCCAAGATTGAGACCACTGCTGTGCATATGGAACTTTTACAACGGATAAAGTAAAACAATTCTCAACATGCAATGCGCAGTAACAACAAGGTACATAATGCCACACCTTCCAAGAAAAATGAACGAGAAAATGGGAGTCCCGTAACACACCTCCCTTTACTTCCCCATTAGTACTAATTGCGCTGAGGCTAAGCGTCGTGATGACGCAGACTGACGCTGATATTCCGATAATGATGACGCTCTGCAATATGCCGGCCTGAGCTACCACCCACGACAGTCGTAGGAAGAGCATTACACCCCATATATTGAGGAGGCATGGTATAAGGACACCCTGAATCCATCCTAGCTTTATTCCTGTGTGATTCTGCTGGGATGTTCCAACCTGGCCAGCTTCTATATTGGGGTCCTGGAACGTGAGCGTTGTCTATATTTATTTTTTATTTTAAAACAGTATTTCATCGCGATACAACGCGCGTTAATCAATTCTGAGGACGGCGTAAACGTCTCGAATACTTTTATCGACTTTTTTGAACAACTTAATTTCGCGTAACTAGAATCTTGGTTTAACAATTTTACGAGCGCACTCGTTCGCGCTTTATTAAACTATTATCCTGTCCTTCGCAAAGTTTATGAGGAGGATATATAAATTGACACTTTTTTCTAATATCCTCTAGTATATATAGCTGCGCAAACTTTATATATCGAGGGGACTAGAAAGTAATGTCGTTTCTTTTACATTAAATTCAAAGAAATTTTGTAACAAGTTTCTATTTTTAATCAATTATGTAGTCATTCTCGTTTATAACAACCTTTTGCTATCTTGCGTGCAAATTTTCAATAACCGATCGATAAAAATCAATTGCTATACAACGAGCTGATAAATGATAAAAGTTCGTCAGCGTACAAAAACGATGATATTAAAAACATATTACGCGAATAAATTCATAATTCACGCGAGATTCGGTCTTCTACGAACCACTTAACCGATGACAAATTCTTCAGGCATGAACGCGAGCCCTGGCAATTACGATAAGTAATTGTTTGGGAAAAGTATCGACTTTTCAGTGCGTTCAAGGGTATTGCGATGAGGGTGGTACGACGAATGTCCATAGGATGTGGCAATCTTACCTTTATAAGATTTCCTTCGTGCAGGGTGCTCAACGATGGCCTCTTAGCTCGCCGACTCAATCTACAAACAAAGACGTTCTTGTCACTCGCTGCGATGGTATTAGCGAGGGAATGAAGTTAATTAAATTAGGATAAACTGATGAATGGGCTGGAAAAGGTCGTTAATGGTAAAAGCATAATTTTCTCATGAGAGCGGCGAAGTTCCTTGAAATATTGCGTTAGCCAACGGTTTCTCGTGTAGCTTTAACATTGCAATGTTTAATTATCAAATCGTGTAATGTGATCAATTGTTTGAGATCGTTACTTTCGTCGCAACTGTTCGGGCTGTAAAATTACTTACCGAGTTTTCAAAGTCCTCCGTAATATAAAATTAAGCTACGAAGACCCGATTCGTCGATTTATTGTACAGTTTTTGTAATGTACTTTTTTATTGCTCGGTTTGCTCACATCTGTGGCTAAGCCTTCGTTTGGATTCGAGCATTCAGAGAAGCGTTTGTCTCCGAAAGAACGTAATCGAAAGGCATTACAAGAATTGAAATCCAATGAGTTAAAACGCTATACTTGATCTGTGTTTGCGAAGTTCGAGTATCCCAAACGAGTTAATCGATGGTCGTATTCTGTCTACGAACCTTCGAAGACGTTAAGGACGAATGTTACGCGAGAAAATCGATGAGAGAAGAATTGGACGCAGTTGTCATAGTGGCAGCAAATTCTACCACCAGAGATGAGCAAAATTCTTATATTAGATTAATGTTTCGCTGTTTATCCATTATTGGATAAATAAAACTTGAGGTTTCAAACGTAGAACAAAATATTGCATAACAAAGAAATGAAAATTGAATTGACGATAAACGACTTAAATAAATTACTATACGTTAGTTTCATTCGTTATCTATTTTCCGAATTAAAATTATCAGTATATCGATTTCGATTTATACGCGTTTACTGACGATCGGATCAGGACTTTGAGAATACGTGACCAACACGTGTAGTGTGTCATGTCTCGCGTTGTATACATAGAGTTCGAAAAACTCCGCACGACATGTGTGGAGAAGCCTGAGCTGTATGTTTAGCTGAGGATGACAGCAAGAGCGAAACACTGCGAGTTCAACTGGCTCTCGAGATATTTTTAATTATTACATTTATAGGAGCTTTTGAATTTCGTTTTTGGAATATGTATCAAACAATTCGTGGTAACTCTGCTTACCTGTAATGATCCAATCGCGGGACAACGTCCCACAACCCACTGACGTTTAGTGTCATCGGTGATCTCTTATTGTTTTGGTTCCCAATTACCTCATCATCCATAGCTTTAACTAGACGTCAACGGCGTCTTGTCGAATCTGAAAAGACAAGCATGTTACTTACATTTCAAGTATTCGAAATGATCGTCGAGGTCGTTTAATTAACACCGTATCAGGTGTTCTTGGCACTGTGAAGTTTACAGAAACGCGTTTGGTACAATGTACTAATTCTTGTTTAATGAAACTCGTTTAGAACTGGCTCGCGCTGTGTTCTTCAGAAATGCAAACAGCTAGAAGGGATTAAACATTGTTGAAATTTTCTAGAGCGAGCCTGGTATCTGCAATTATTTTAAAGTATAATTTGTTGAATATTCGTTGATATCGTTGGGAAAACATCTTGACAAATTGTTTGCTTCCGAGAAAATCAATTTGTCACCGTACCAAAGACTTCTCGCGATACTTTGCCAAATTTTCTGAATCACACTTGTATGTGTTACAGTCATATTTGTAAAGCGGCCGTTCAAATTAATTGCAAAATATTTCGTATGCGATGATCATCCGTTTCTGCGAATATTAATTCGCCACTTGCTTATACGCTGTTCAAATTATTCCCAGGACAGTTTGTTAAATATTAATTTCCGTAGTAATCGTATTTCCGTCATATTCGTGTGATACATTCTACTTTAATTGCTGGTATTCGTCACAGCATGCCAACAGGTGTTCCGTTGGGTTCGAAATGAATTGTGCATACAAATGCGAGGAATTGTTTTTTCTTTAATTACTCTGTGCGTTTATAAACGAACGCGAAGACCTCTAAAAGAGGTAAACGACCCTTCTCCTCCAATTTCAAAAATATAGTAGCATGCACGAAATGTGCGCGTTGATTGTGTAGTGTCCGCGCCTCCCATACCCAACAATAAGGAGTCAAATAAGAACACGAAACGTAGGCTACGGGATTGGTCGCGTAGGTAAAGCGATCGACTGTGGATCCTTATTTTTCGTATAGACTTCTACATATTGGGGCTCGTCCGGGGTGGGGGGTTACAGCGGCAACTACACCGAAGAGGACCGGCCAGTGACGATGAGTGACGATGAACAACAATGACAAACGAACGACGGTGTCGTGTTGACGGTGGAGCGGGCAACAATGAGGCGTCGAGAGAGAACAACGTTCCAGAAAGAGAGAGGGGAGTACACTCGCGAAAGAGGGTGCGGCGCGCACTGCTGTAGAGACGCAAAACCCGAGAGAGAAAGAGAGAGGGGAGTACACTCGCGAAAGAGGGCGCGGCGCGCACTGTTGTTGAGACGCGAAACCCGAGAAAACGGACATTCGAGGGCGAATGAATGTCAATTCAGGATAGCCGAGTGTAGTATCCGCGCCTCCCATACCCAACAATAAGGAGTCAAATAAGAACACGAAACGTAGGGTACGGGATTGGTCGCGTAGGTAAAGCGGTCGACTGTGGATCCGAGGATCTCGTGGGTTCGAATCCCCGTGCCCCTTATTTTTCGTTTAGACTCCTACAATTGCTTCCATTATTACTTCCAGAAAATGGCTATCTATCCTTTTAATAAATACATACGTAAACAAATAAATGTCTCGAAGATTTCGCTCGTCTTTGTTCTAATACACAAAGGAATGGAGAAAAATACGAGACGCATTGCGCGCGGATCACGATTGTTTATAGTTTCGCGTTCTTAACCTTCGCGTATTTTTGAAGATCGGGGGGAAGTTAGGGGGGAAAAAGTCAGTACGCGTGCGCGGGAGAGCCGATGGAAAAATAGATTTTCGAAGAAAGGCAAATTTGTTGCCACAATGCTTGAACGGAACAGCCTGGCGCCGCGTACCTTCTCGGTACCACCAAAGATCAGCCTTGCCAGAGCTTTTACCTTGCCATTAGCTCTTCCGACGCCAAATTCCATCGTTCTGGCCTTCTCTTCATTGTTCGAAACTTTGTCCGCGGACAGGAATTTTGTCGATCGCTGACAGCACGCGCGTACTCGAGGATCTATTGTGAATCGCGTGATTGCTATTGCACAGGTAAAGGATTGATACATATCGATCAAATTTGTACTTACTTCCTTTCCGAAGAACCTTGCCCCACTAAAATCAGTTTACCCATAATCTACTTAAATGACGAATTTTTTATCGCTTCGCTAGCACGCGACCTATTTTATCGAAATCCATTTTGTAACTTTCATTTCTATCGATCCAGATATCATAATCCTCGACGAGCTGTTTCTTAATTCTTCTGCTCTACTTTTGCTTGTTTACATGAACGGAGATACGGGAATCGAGTACTTTTAAGATTGTAAAGGTAAAGAATGGTTCTGTAATTCTTTTCGCGTTTCAGGAAATTCAATGATTTCCACAAACGTAAAAAGATGTTTCATCTCGTATATTCGTGGCACAAAAGTCAAAGAACCGCAAACGACGCGACACCTGTTCTGCGTGACGAATTCTTGTTCTTAAGTAAATAAAACACCCCGACGCAGAGCGAATTTATAATTTGTTAAGGTAATTGGCAGCCGATGATTTGTTATCGTGATTGTCGATACACGGCTGAGATAATTGCGACCGACGTTGCGCAAAACCCATCTGTCTGGTGTTTTCTGTCGTAAACAGTAACCATTGACAAAAAAAAATATTGGTGACGCTAAAAGAGTTGCAGTTCATTTACAGAAACTTGTCGAAGAATAAAAGAATTTTTTCGCGATTTCACGAAATGAATGTCATAGGAATGGAATTCGGGGGCTTTTGACAAAAAAGTTCTGAGTTTCACTCGGATAAGAATGGCCACGCTATTTCTTCTTTGATTTCTTTTTTTTTTCTTATGTCACACGTTTACGAATAAAAATGTTAGCTAATAATAAACGCGTTCAGTTTGTGTATTCGTCGGAGATTATGTCCTGTTTAAGTGCGCGCGTCTGCAACCGAACTTCAAAGTTATGTTTTGGTAAACGAAGCGCAATACCGTGAAATCTAATTCTACTATCACGATTCATTTATCCAGGAAGAATGTTTCTATTTTCGGTTGTATCAAATGGTTGCATAATATGACACGCGTACGAAGAGTAAATATTATTAAAAGTATACTCTATTTAGTTTAGTCTTGTGCGAATGCAAAAGCTAATAACGGAAAGTGGTAAATATTTCTAGTAACATGAAAGATTGGTGAAAGACATTTCCTTTCGATCGTCACTGTAAAATAATGCTAAACGGTATAGAACTTCTGGTCACGAAATTTCCGTGCGAAATATATTTTACTGACGAAGAGTTTACGTATCGAAGACACGATTGGAAAACATGAGTACACGTAAGTGATATCTAGAACGAATTTGACAGATAACTGTACGAGATTAGTGGAAATTAGAGTAAGAGTTTAAATTAGCATCGCAAACTTATGTACGTTTACGCTGAGCTGTATCAAAACGGAACATCGTTGTAAACAGAAGTCAATCGAATCGATTGATATGCGATAGCTTCGACGCTACTTGAATTATATTTATTATACTTAACGTAAACGATAAGGTGAAAATGTTGGAAATAACTTACGCTACGTTTGCATTCATAGTGCAATAATACCACGTACACAGCGACATCGTGACGTAACGAGTACTTCCCAAAAATAAAGCGTCGTCTTAAAAAGAAATATTTACGAAAAAAATAAACGCGAACGGGAATAGTGTTCTCTTCACTTAGACTGAGAATCACAAGCTGGCTATATAGCGTCTGCCTAAGATCGAAACAGCAACGGGCAGCTCGCAAGCGTTGATCAGAATTTTATCCGTAATAACAACAAAACTACTTCTTCCTTCGTCATTATTTTCGAAATATATAAACTTCAATAACGATACTATCTTTATGAAACTTACGTGAAATTACCATTCGACATGCAGTAACACCATGCAGACAGTGACATCGTGACAAGTACTTAACGAAAACGAAGCGTCCTCTCAAAATGAAAATTTAACGAAAAGAATATACACGAACAGAAACAGTTTCCTTCTCTCGCTATCACTTCGTGTCGTAAAGTGGTCATGCAACAACGTCCGTCGAAGAACGGAACAGCAAGTTCACATGCAGGAGTCGGTACTTATCCTAAAAAAGAACAAAAGTAGTTTTCCCTTCGTCCTCTGCTCCAGGCACGAGTGTTTAAACCGTCGAACGAAAGCGCGCTAACTCTTTCGATCAATCGACGACCGTAGAATTTGCAAATTAAAGATGAGCAAAAATGTAGCTTACATGGTCTGCCTTTAGGGCGCGAATACATCTTTCGATCTCTGGTTTAAGTCTCTTTGGGTATACAAAATTGCAATTTAGAATAATTATGGATACGACTAATGTATACCGAAAGAGACCTAAACCAGACATTGAAAGGTACGCGTTATTCTAAATAATAAAGCTTGAAACGAGAATCAGCGTTCTCGATTCGACTTCTCGACTCACCAGCGTTCAAATTTTCATTTTTATTCAAAGAGTAACGGTTACGTTTAAATGATTGCTCGTCTTTCCTTTGCGATTCGAGACGTTTATCTGGATGAGAATTTTGAGCAAACTTGAAAAAAGTGACGAATAGAAAACACTGTAGTTTCTATTCGTCCAACGTAATTTCAATTGAACAAAAGTTTCTTTATCTATTTCTTCATTTCGAATCTATGCTCTGAGAATTTTGGCCAATTTTTGGCGCAAAAACACCGGAGGGGCTCGACAAATTCGAGGAGGAGACGAGGAGGAAAAATAAACTGTTCTTCGTAGGAATTTTCGTGGCATAAGCGCGGGCAAACACGCTTGAAAACGAAGTCACTCACGGGTTGCCGACTAGTTGGGAAGTCGACGTTAACCTGGGAACGCGATCCACCCGTGATTCACGGAACGCGCGCGATCCACGGAGTTCGCTAGAACGATCACTGGAGATCCAACGCGAGCCACTGAACACCGCTGCAACACTCGAATCCTTCGGGCCGGCCGACATTAAGGAAGGAAGCATGCGTCGAGCTTCCCTTTCTCCGTAAAACTCTTCCAAACACACGCCTGCACACCCACTTAAATACACACGCGGGTGGCGCGTGCGCCAACACACGCACATACATCACACATCCCACGATTCACACACGCGTATATAGTCGATCGAGTAAACCGTGCTAAAGAATAACGCTATAGGATGATAGGCTTGGTTTATTGGCGCGAGTCAAAGACCCGTGGCCACTAAATCGATCTATCAATTACTGGATGGCGCATCAGAGTCCCGTTGATTTCGCGGGGGGCGATATATGCGTCTTGGGTTGACACGCGAGGGACAAGCAAGATGAAAGCATCGATGGGGCTCGATATGGATCGAATCGCTTCGGATGGATCGCAGGGAGAAATCGAGGTTGAAAATAGGAAGGGATGAAAGCGATATGTTGAATACTTCTTGAATGCAAAGAGTTTCTCAGTAGGAGCTTTAGAATTTCGAATGTTTTTTTCTTGAGAACGAGTAGCCACTATCGTACTCCTTCGCCACCCAACGATTCTGATACTAAACTTGTGATAGGAAGAACGTGCTCTCGATTGCAGACTGATCCGGAACGACTGATCCTAAATAGTTTGTTTACAATATTCGACTAACGCTGATCTTTTTTAATGGGAGTCAATCTTATGCCACTATTTCGAGCAACCAGCTACTGAAAGTTGCTACAATGTATGTTGCATTGGTACGATTAAAGTAAACAAACGATTCCCGAACATTTGATCTTGCAGAGCTACTAGTCAATCTGCTCCTCGGATCTACTCGATTTTTATTTTTGGGACCACTTAAAGACATTTGTTTATCGAACACCCATCGCCAGCGTTGAAACGCTTTTGTATAGTATACGAGAAAGCTGCCAGCGAATCCGACATAATACCAAGAATATTTAAAAGATTGAGAAACTCTGTGACACAATGTCTGCAGGTTCGCATTTCAGTGCATTTTTAGCAAACATACAAATCTCTCTAGAATTGCTCGAGGCCAGTTGTTTTAAACGTCTTGTTGGTTAAGTTATCGTTCATCCCTCTGAGATATACACAGCGTATCGTAACATACGGAAGCTAATTCAGTAGTCGATCGATGACTCAAAAACCATAAAAAAGAATTCATATAAACATTTGTCTCATTCTTTGTTCTTGAAATATGTGATTTCTATTCATCGAAATTTGAAGTTGTCATACCCTATCGTTAAGATTTACTACGAATGCTCATTGAATGAGACTAAATTCTGAGAAAATCTCAACTTTCTATGAAATCGATAGAATCCAATCGAGAAGCTCGCTTGTATATGTATTAGTTTCCGTATGAGTTTCTTAGAAGTGTAAGAAGCTGTTACTTGGTATTTGAATATCACGGCTCGAAAAATGACGCCATCGTAACCAGGACATTAGTGTCATATACATATATGCGTCACGCGGCACCGAACGTGTTAAACAATTAGCAAAATTATTTCTGCGTGTTTTACGTACATGTAAAAATTCATAGATGTCGCAGCGCATAATGTTTCTTTCCACGTGTAAGTGCAGTGTATTACATATTCGACCGATCCGGAAACGATATATTAACACCATGTCGACGCGAAACCCTCTGTTTAGTACGTTCGTTTTAAAACAGCATAAATAGCGGAAAATATACTAACGCTTGAATATTTTAGATTATATTCCGGACACTTCGAACTGTTTTCTTTTCTATACTTTAATCTTTGTCAATGTTCATGGAAGTTTTCTTATAAAACTGAACTGATACGAAACACGATTAAGAATCAAAAACCGTATTCATTTAATCTCCAGGGTTAACTGTTTAGTTACGTTTAAAAGTATTTTGGTGACGGATGGGAAACGGCCGAAGCGAAGAAAGAGGCACTTTACGAGAACGATCGGAACGTGCTCCAGTTCTGCGACGAGGGTGCAACGTTTTCACGCTTCCTCGCGAGTTACAAGGATTTTCGTTTCTATGAAACGATTTAGGTGTCCCAATTTTTCAGTGATTTCTATTTGTGCTCCTTGAACAAAAACTTCCCGTGCGAAACACTTCCCGTCGATACACTATCTAACCGAAACTGAACACATGTATTAGAAAATAAATTTAGAATGGGCTCGTTAATTATAGACGATACATTCGCGGGTAGTCAAAGGTGCTAGTGTGTCGTGAAACGTCGTGAATATATCACCTGAAAATTTACACAAGTGCAGAATACACGGAGGCCCATGAGCGAAATCACGTAAATTGATCGAAAAGGACATCGGTATCGGCGAAACCACGTGTCAGAGAGCTGTGCGTAGCGATGCACACGTCACACGTACATCAACAGCGTCACATGTGCTCCCACATGTTCATTCAGGAAACCACGCAGCTCACCACATGTATCAGCGTCTTATGCAGACTCTAGTAGGAAACTTCGTAGCAATCGATGATCGCGTGTCAACATTGCAACGCATTTGCGTACACAACACCATGTGGACATTAAATTTTTTTGATCGGTTCAACGAGGAATTTGCTAACAGAGGAGGATGAGACCTTTCCATCAGCTGTAACAATCACACAACGAGAGTTTTATATGGATGATGAACAGGCGCTGCATGCTAGAACGTCGGACTTGTTCAAAGTTAAGCTGTTTTAATCTCGACAACTATGAAGTAAATTATCCTGGTTATTCGTTCTGCAGGAGGAGGGCAAAGGTAGAGGTAGAATTCTGCTATCAGAGACAAATATCGTAATTCTCACCTGTTTAAATACGATAATTGTGCACGTAGAACTCTCGGAAAGAAGCCATAATGAGAATTTATTAAGAACAGAAGTCGTAGAAAGGTTCTCGCAGCACATTCAAATAGAAAATGTTACCAATATTGGGGGGTTACTGGAGAGCTTAACCAAGCGCTTTACCAAGTGCCTAACTATTCAAATCGTGACATTCCAATTTAAGATTAACGAACTACATACCTGCGATTTGATGTCGACGTTGTGGAGATACGTTATCGAACCGTAGTACAACGCAAATTTCATCAGGGAGAAAAGTAGCTCAGTCGTTGATTATCTTCCCAAGAGTACGTCGTGTTTTTATTTTAGCATTACCGATGAAAGAGATTCCCGAACTGTTCGAATCACGCGACACAACTGCCTCGTGAATTAATGACGTTAAACTTCCTTCATCTTATCAGTGAGTATTATATGGTGGATAAGCGTACGGTACTATTTCCTTTACCTCGAAAATTCAATAAAATTTACGATCTTCTTTTGCAATAATTCGTGACTCGAAAGGCTGTAAGCTTGTCCCTTGAGTAATTGCAACCCGTTTGAATCAGGTCGATCTTATTTTATTTGAGCAACAAAACAAACAAATTGCATAGTATTTAATCGTGGAAAGTTTTCGGGACGAGAGAAGTAGAGGATGATCGATTCGAGGAACTAAGGAAATGTACGAAGAGACAATCTCGATAAGGTACAAGGGCAGATTATCGGAAACGAACTGAACATAGACGGAAGTCAGGCAAGAAAGTCCAACGAGCCTGCTGTTATTCGCTTTATTTATATCAGACTTGGAAACAGAACTATGGGAAGGTCAGCCAGGTGAAGTAGTAATTGGGGAAGAGAAGATACGGTTTCTGGCATACATTGATTATTCGATAACTTCGGACAAATTAAATTGTATATTTGTAAGCCTACCTTATTACTAATCCGTAGCGAATGTCCAGCTAAAGTTAACGCACTGTGGATCGATTAGGATGATGAACTTTCTTCTGCAATCGGTGATGCAGATATTGCGGTGTAGTGCACGGCGATTGTGCGATTAAATAGTCTACAATATAGAAACAATCTAAATTAAGTACTCGACATAGAAGGAAATCGATAACAATACACTGATTGGGTATCGACTTATGTTAGATACGAACTAGTAAAGTTCTAGACTTTGATTGTCTAATAGAAAGGTGGGGAATCTTTTGTGATTGGAACGACGCATGTCACTTCTGCTTCTAGAACTATTCCAATATTTTACATCTATTTAAAAACTATTATTCTAATATTAGCATTGGTCAACCACCGTTCAAAAATTGCAACTGCAGTTTGCAAATGTCCTGTTGCATCTGTGAAAAAAATTATGGTCGTTGGAAGACGGTTATTATTAAACGATGCATCATTTTCCTTTACCAGTTCTTTCTGTCTTCGCTTGGAAAACAGCTGTAGCTCGTCCTACTTCGTAAAATTACTCCGCATACCAATTACTTGCAACTAACATCGGCGAAGACACGTAAGGATGTCGTCGAATATCTCGAGGAGAAAAAACGTAACTGAATCTCTTCGGTAATAACCGATCTCTCTGTGAGCCTCTCGTGTGAGATCACTTCTCCAGAATTTTCCTCGTTGTCCGGGTACTTCGCACAATCAAGCATGCCGGTGAAGAACGTTGGCTTCTCTGTGAAATTGTTGCCAATTAAATAGTTAGGCAGTTGGTAACGGAATTAAGTTCGTCGTTGGACGGTAACACTATTGGCTCGAATGAAAATTAATGGAAAGTGTATAGTTACACTGGTTAACGCGGGCAGAGAATTTTGTTGGTGAAAAACCAAATATTAAGTCGAGAATGAAGTTACGCCTAAAATGTGTTAGACGCGAGGGACTTATACTGCTGGCAGCGCGCGCCGTGGCGGTTGGTAGTATGAGTCCCTCGCGTCTGACGCCTTAAGGGGGCATTTCACTGTGAACGCACAAAAAAAGCATATTTTCAATAAATTTTTTCTCAGGAACTATTGCATAAAATTGACGAAATATTTTTTACCAAAAAAAAAAAATTTGTTATTTACTTTCCTCAATCATACCTTTAAGGGGAAAAAACATTCATTCAATTTTATGCAATAGTTCCGGAGAAAAAAATGATTGAAAATATGCTTTTTTTTGTGCGTTCACAGTGAAATGCCCCCTGAAGTAAAATAGCGCGACAAAGGTTTAAACGTGCGGCATGAAACTGTTTTGAATTATAACGTACAAATCAAAGATCAAAAGCTTAAAATTAAACAGGTTGTACATAATCCAGAAGTGCATGGAGTCGTTCGAAACTCCAGGAGTCCTTCCAGCTGTGATCAAACGATTCTCCAGTATCGTTCGCAGCTTCAAACGTGATAATACTACGCGCGAACGTCTCGGACACAGCGCTAAATTACGAATCACGAAATTATTGTACTCGTTAACGGAGGGACTTGTGTCAAACTTTACGAGTTCAATTGTCGAGACACGCGCCACCAATTAAAAAGCAATTGCTTGCTTCATTGCTCGCGGCGAATACATTACTGGACAATGAAAGATGTCGCGAGACATCTTCGATTATTTTACCGGATAAAACTGATACGAACTAGACCGTTATCGTTTGAAAGTCATAAGTATTGTTTTTTCGCTCGTTCGCGGAAAATTTTGTTGTTGTTGTTACGAACGATACGAATCACGTGTCGCGTTACGATCAGATCTGACCTCACTGATTAAACTTATTCACCATCGTAATTAAATATAATTAATTCCCACAATTCAGTGCAACACCATCATGCGAGGAAGTTGTTCTAGACGATGAATTGTCCGATAGCTAAAATAACATAACCAATGTTTGTCAGACCTTGGTTACAGTTTCGGTTCGAAAAGGAATTTCTTTGATGTCTCGCATCCGTTTATATAAACAATGCGAACGTTAAAACACGGTTAGAATTTCGCTTCTATAGTTTTGGCGCGCAGTCTTCAATATTTTCGGCTCGACTCGGAAGTCCCTGGAGCTTCTGATTCTCACCGAAGAGAACACGTGTTCTCGATAGCGAACCAGGCTAATTTGAAGAGATCAAAAAAGAAATGTCGTAAATAAAATCGAAGCGTTTTCAGTAGAAGCTCTGTACAGTGTCACGGATGATTTCAAGACGCTTGGTAAAGGCTACGGAGGTGAAGGATGAGATCTATTGCGATCAACTTTTTTTAGAAGTCCATGGCCGTGCAACAGGTTGAGCTTTTCAAACGTTTCGATCATCTCCGAAGTACATTATGCAATTGTGTCTTGTAAGAGCCCGTGGTCTTATGATTTTTCCGTGACGTTATGCGCGGAAATAGAGCGAACGAGATTAATTAGCGGTTACTATTTCGGTATAGAAATAAACCATAATTCTCGGATGCAATAAAATCGAATCGAGTACCGTAAGATTAGATGAGTAATAGATTAAACAACGGAATCATAAAGCTCCTTTTGGAATTCTATCTCGGATCGAGTCGCGTTTCATCGATTCATCTGAAATGGACGAAGACGTTCGTGACGCGATTCAATCGGGAGCTCATTTCAGGAAATCCTGTGTGTACGATGCGATCGTGTAAATCCGGAACTGCCAAAAATACGCCTGATAAATATCCGAAAAATGCGGAAAGTTGGCTCGAACGGAAACAGGAAAGCGGAAGTTTGATGCGCTGCCAGCCAAATAAAATTACTCGGTAAAGGAACTTCGACGATCCGCGGAGTATTCATTGGAATAACTTTAGTTTAAAATAGCCAATCCATAGAATTCTGTTTGTCAACCATCAAATTCGCGGTTGAATCATAACGCCACTTGGGGTTAGCGTGCCAACAATTTCACGCGCTGGCGCCATCGCAATGCCTTTGCCAGAAATTTATTTCTACTGGATGATAGATACTATGAAATATGTAAATTTAATTGGACGTCAGATTCTCCGTTACTTTTTTGGCTAATTGTTTTCGAATTTTTGTAAGGCACACACTTGTAGAGAAAAAAATGGAATAGTACGTGCTCCGCGTAAGTAGTAAGACGAGAAAATGTGGAGCCTTCAAAATGCTCAACTAAAATATGCATCGAGTCACTTTGATTAAAGTACACGTGTACATTTTACGAATTGCTTTTATTTCTTTGCATTTTTATTTCGTTGAGTTCTGGTCACAGCACTCGTGGTGGCTCAGCAACTTTTTCACGACACCCTTGGAGGCTCAGCAGTTTTTTTTTACCGTGCCCTTAGGCTAGAATAGATACTTGACGGTTCTATTTCGCAAGTAGCCAAGCCTAGAAAATTTAATACTAGTATTCAGTATTTGGTGAGGAGAAGGAACATTAAGAAAGAGTAAAGAAAAGTTATGTTGTTACCTTTCTTCAACGAGCATCTCAGATTGACCGCATTTTTTTTACGATCTTGCCTTGAGTAGTCATAAAAGAAACGGAAAAAATAATCACGGTTTCGTGGTCTCCACGATCTTTATTTTTCCGATGCCGCGAAAACGGCCCTATAATGGCGAAATGCCTACGTGGTAAATATAAAAAGAAAGAATAGATCTCCGAAGGAACATTACTCTCTGCCTCGGATAGGTATCGATTCCTTTTTGTTCCTTGGGATGTCTAAAAGGACCTGCCGATATAATAGTTACTCGATATTACCAATAAAAGTAGAAAACAACGTTTTAGAGGTAGCACGGTTCAGTTTTAATTTACACAAAAAGGTTACTTTGTTTTCGTTTCGTGTGGTTTCAAGGGACCGTTTAGATCGTCCAAAATTTCTGTCAAAGACGTTGCATTTGGCGGATGCGGTCTGCGCGCAATTGCACGGGGGACAGGAAGTGCGGATAAATATTTAAACCTCTTCAGTTTTATGCTCGGTTACGCGCTTAAAGTTTCTACGTACACATGGCCACGCGTTATATGCGTTTTATGCGTTTTCGAGGGGATTCTAAATAAAGCAGCAGGAATTCGTGTATCGGGTTAGCATGTCCCTTCATAAACTACGGACTCCGTACATTTCTCGTGTGTGCACGCCATCATCCGTGCAAGAAATTACTTCATCGAGGCGAGGTAAGGTTCATTGCATCGGGGAAAAATCTTACGCGGCGTTGGAGAATGGTTCAAGGAAACTGCACGAATGTTGGAACCGCGTTCACGTCACTCCATGTAAAATGGCATGGCCTTTTATTATTCAATCTTTTGCCAGCCTAAGAATTTTCCTACTGATGCAGGTCGTGAATATTTGTCCTAAATTTTAGCTCTCTTGCTCGATGTTTTACTCTTGGGCAAATTGTTTAAACGTCCGATTGGTAACACTCGATAAATTTCAAATTTCTTTCATTGGAGGTTTACTCCAGGATATATAAATGTAAATTGTAAATGTGAATTAGTAGAATAATAGATTATATAAAGTGAACGTGAACGTAAGTTGTGATTGATATGTTTTTAGAAGTTATATTACGCAAAATTACATAATCTTTTGAAAGAAATATTCGGAGGGGAAACTGGCTATCGTAATGTTACGCGACGAACATTATCACCCTTTGATTAATCGAAGAATGGCTTTATTTGATAGGACTGTGTTCCATTTTTGTACTCGATGTCTCCCGTCGAAATTAATTTCAAACACGAGTTCGTTTAAAATGTTATATTTGAAAATTTGTACAGCAAAAGGAACACAATTTTAAAAGCTACGTACGAGGAAGAGTTACGGAATACAATATCGCCTAGTTTAAAACCGAGTCTTATTCGAGACAAGTGCTCGTAAACCGGTAACAGACGATAAGATGACGAGTGCTATAATTTAAGAACACAATTACCCCACGGAGTCACTGATCAATCAGTTTAACGAACAGTTGGTTAAACACATGAGATAATGCACGCTTTTCCAGTATTTTAATTCGGATGTGTCGCAAACCCAGCTCGCAACCAGCGCGAACCTATTCAATCTAGAACTGACTCACGTCTCGTCCAGACATTTTACGAAAAAATTCTGGCCGCCCTGTGGCAGTAGTTTCAAGATAAAGTAAATTCTCGATTTAAATGTTAGATATATTCTGTAGCAAAATATACAAGAAATTATTATTATCTAATATTATATCTAGAGTCAGATTTGAACCAAGACACTTCGGATCGCAAATGAATATTTTACATAAAATACAAATACGAAAAACGCTTAAACAGACATCAAAATGTATCATCTTGATTATTTATACTGTGCTATAAAACGTCTGTGTAGTCAAGACTCCACTATCTTCTCCAAGAACACGCTTCGATTACGGTGATTGTCTTCTTTATCTAATATTCACATGCATTAACGAAATATCTTCAAATCTGGAAACCACTGAAAAAAGTAACCATGCTTAATTAAGAACGAGATCCAAAGTGACCGCGTTGAAACTGTATTCGTACGAAAGTGAATGGTGTAAAATCTGAAAACATCGTGGAAATTAAAATTACAAAAATCTGCAACGAAAGGTGGACGAAGAATTCGAAGAAATTATAATCGGACAGCGGGTTCTCCTTAAACAATAATTTCGCGAATATGCGTGTATCAATTTGCAGTATGTTTCCTTCTACGATCGAGTAAACCAACCCAGACATGTCGAGATCCAACAGCTCCAATCCAGTTCGAGCCAGTCCGATCCAGCAAACGATCTTGCAGACCACCTGGGTAAGGCGGCTCAGCCACGGTAAAACTTCGATGGACTCGTCTTTGATGAACACAGGAATACTGACTGAGTATAATAGAGGTACAAAAACGGAGCAACAAACCGAAGGAATGGGGAGAATGCCTGCGGTGCTAGGACGGTAACGAAAAAGGACATCCATCAGGTACCAGGCGAAGGGTCAAAGACATCACGACGGAAATATCGAAAAACACCTGGAACGTAGCTAATTTAGTCTTTCTTCCGATTGTTTAACACGTTGATCGCCATGTCACCCACATATGGGTGACGGTGCTTTTCACTGAAGAATTAAAAAACTTAATTCTGTAAGTCAAGTATCAAAGGAAATGAATTTAAATGAAATTCATGAATTTTTATGAAATTACA
This sequence comes from Hylaeus volcanicus, assembly GCF_026283585.1. Classification (NCBI taxonomy): domain Eukaryota; kingdom Metazoa; phylum Arthropoda; class Insecta; order Hymenoptera; family Colletidae; genus Hylaeus; species Hylaeus volcanicus. Next base: position 19,116,401 of record NC_071981.1, read on the forward strand.
GAAATAAATACAACGATAAATTTTGTGATTATTCAGTCATCAATAGTTTAAATAATATTTCACTTTAGCGGAAACTTTCAAGAATATTTGTCCGGCAGTCAACATGTTAAGGAACTTAACGTCGCAAAGGATTACGAATAAATATTTTTCTGTGCGTTAATTTATCCGAGTACTTCTATTCTACGATAAAACTTGTTTAAATTTTCCCACAAAAGCAAACGTTATCTACTTTTCCGGATAGTGTTGGTATTTAATTCTATGCTCTCGTTACTTTCATGTTATCGTTCGCTTATCTATGATTAATTTTATCTCTAGAAATGTACAAAGGCTACATATCGCTTCTGCTCATATTAACATTCTGAAATTGATGAACTATAAATCTATTAAAAATTGAAATTCATTTTCCATTATCGTCGATAGTCTCGAGTTAAATGTTATCGAATGTTTCATGGAATGTTCGTATAAAGGTCAAGTGGACGAGTTTAGGAGAATGATTTCAGAGTCGCAGTGCGTCGGTCCTGACTTTCTTCGACGTCCTCGCGTTTTCTCTCTATGCCTAATGCAAGTTACATCAAGTCAACAGTAGAATTTTATAGAAAACGTTACAATTTCTTTCATTGTTTCGTATGTTTCGTATAAAGTTGCATAAATTGAAGCTGCGGTAATATCAAGTTGCACTTACTTTGCGCGGCGTGTCTTCTACATAAAATACCCTTGGGTTCGAAGCATTCGATCGTAACCTGAAAACACATTTTCTGTCTTCTTTAAGAGTTGCATAACTACGGTTCTTGGACAGATTTCACGTGATTACAGCAAAAGTTACTTGCAGATATATATTAGAGGTAAAAAGCGTTTCGAATACATATGTCCAAGGAACACAACGAACCAGAGATATTAGGTTGTCCCGAAAGTTTCTTTCGCGAGTTGCACTCAATTATTTTATGTGGTCGTGTTTATATAAATAGACGATCTAATTTCATATATATTCATGTTGTAACAGCAATGGAGAAAAATGAATTGTGCACAATTCAGTAATGTAATATGCATTGGAATTGTCAGATATGAGACAGACTGTTGCGGCTAAAAGCTATAGGACGTTAAAATGCAAAATCTTTTAACGTTGTGTAAACAATAAACTGGTTTCTGCGACTGGACAATTACTCATTCGAATATCGATTCGTTTGAAACAGATTCCTCCATCCTCCAACTCTACCAATAGCAGATCCAATCAATTTTGCGTTTGTCGATCGAGCTGACGTCAAATGCAGGAATAATATTACTAAGAAACGTTGACAGAGAAGGAACAAAAGGTTTTAGGTAGCAACGATTTTGCACGTATCGAACAATTACATTTATTTTCTTGGTCCAACTATGTTAGGCGCAACCGGCATAGTTGCCTCGTTAACTATGCGACTGCACATTGTGGCATTCTTTTTTTCAGATTTCAATCTTGATAATACAATTATACGTTTTTTCTAACATGTACATTAATGAGCATACACATTAACACATACACATCCGTCTGGTCTTGGCTTTCCGACATAGTTACATGTTTATTCGTCATTCTCAAAGGCTTCGTTACGCAAAGACATCGTTTTCTAACTTTCTCTAAACGTACACATTTCACTTATAACAACGATATCGAACATTTATAGAATGAAACATTTATTTCCCCTTTTTGGTTTGTCGCGTCAGGCTGTTAGCAATTATAACGTTAATTAAGACAAAGACACCGATATACATATATGTATATATACTGCTACATGATATTTAGTAAAAAAATGTTTCGCTACTACACAGGATTAACACTCGATACACCGTTTTATTTATACCAGTGGTACAAATGTCACTTATCGGATACAGTACCGACGAGGCTTTTGTTTATAATTAAAAAGCAAGTTATTTTCTTAATTATCAATGGCGTGGCAAAGAACTTTTACTTTATCTTAATTTCAAGTTTTAGCAAATGAGATCATAGTGCTTACATTAACATTTCTTCATTGTTAGTAGTTAAATTTTATCTTATAGATTCTAGATCGTTAAGATGTTGTATGTTTTAACTCGTGACAATATTCATGCTAACATATGGAATACTATATTTTACCTTGCTTGCACGTATAAATTATCATTGTTGTTTAATCTTGTAATAAAAATTTCATAGAAGACATTTCGGTGACGTATTATATTATCCCATAGATTTTGTCGATTACTTTTCCTATGTTTTACGATTACGAAATTGTATTCGCTAATTTAAATTCTTTATTTTATTAGTTAGAGTCTCATGGACGAGTCTCAATGTTTACGTGATTTGGTTTGGCAAGTTCAGCTTGGCTACTACTTTTGTGTTCTAACTATTTTACAGGCGTAAATATAAGATAAGTTCATGGTCTTAGTATTACCACCTAACGAATATCATGACAAATGTTTACGCACTTAATATTACCCTAATCTTGTTCAATAGTTAAATCTAAATTTTGAATCATTAAATGTCCTAAAAAGTAAAAATACGAAACAGGATAAAAAGGTACGCGATTAACATAGCGATGAATTAAAATTATATTTCAATTCTTTACAAATAACCATGTGAAATTATTTAAGAGATAAATGCAGAAACGAAGGACAGGAATGTTGAATGCATACAAGTTGAATACTTTACAGGTTTCATAGCGACAAATTACAAAAATTCACGAGGACTAAGAATAACCATGAAAATGAATCATCGGAAGAAGCACGTTTATGTTCATCCTGTAATTGTTTTCAAGCGTCAAAACAATCCTCGAGTTCCATAAAAGTTAACGAATCGTCAAAGTCGACAAAATTTACGGTATAATTCATCTTATTTTTCAAACGTGGTCGAAGTCCTAAGAAAGTGGCGAGTGACGATCTGCGCGTCTACCATTCAAAAATGGCGACGCTGGTCGAGGAACGAAGATTTGCAAAACAAAGAATACAATTTTAACGAAATCTCTTTTTTTTTTGGCTGGTTTGCTATGTACAATTATAGAGAGCGACGTGCTACGAATCAAAGTATCTGTACAATTATAACAACAACAATAACAATAACAACAATAATACGATAATACCTAGGTAGCTCGAAGAAGAAAAGAAGAAATCGATTTTGCGATTTAAGAATAATTAACATGCACGCGTGTGTTTTCGTTACACATGCAAATGATCTCGAAGAAAGACGTTTCGTTTTCTTCGAGCCATTTTCTTTCGTCGTACAATTCGCTTTGCATAATATGTATAAAAAGAAATCGTTTTTCACGTATGATATCAACGTTAAATATTTAGCTACACTTAATTACTTTTATTTAGAAGTATATATAATTCATAATACATGAATATTAAAGTATTGACCAAGGAGACGAAATCTACGATAAAAAGAGTTTTATGAAATTGAACAGGCTTAAGAAATACGAAGCTGAATATCATCAATATATAGTTCGGTTATCACAAATTAATTTCTGCCTCTCGGTCCCTTGGTTTGACTCGAATATTGCCTGCTTCGTCTTCTCTCGATTCTCGATGTTTCACTTTAAAAACAGGAACACGCTTCTCTATGTATTTTAATTTGGCGAATATAGAAATCACTACATCTGAAAATATCACATATTTGGGATCCGTTTGTCCCAGTGATCAGTCGATGCTTCAGCTGCACAGGCTGAATCTAAAAATCTAAGTTTCAAGTAAACGCCTAGCAAAAGCTATATAACACAAAGATCAGCAAAAGTATATTCAAATAACGGACGATGTATTCGTAACTCGATACAATTGAAAAATCGTACATCTGTAAACTATTTCTTTTTACAATCTATAATATTTTGCTTATCTTTGTTCAAAAGTAATTCGAATACGGTCCTAAAGAAGCAGACAAGTAAACAAAAGTATGCGTATTGAATTTTCTCCTCTTTGTGTTTTAATCGTCGGGCTCCGAGAGGATCAAGGAAAAATCTAAAACGAAATACGATCGTCAGAGTGGTCCACGTATCACAAGTCACCTTTTTTTCATTCGTCGATTAGCATCTTCCTATTCGGTTGATAGCATCACGGGTGTCATAATCTCGCGCTTTCTATCGCCTTCGGTGATGTTTCGTTATCGATTATCGATACTGCAGTTCTCTGCTCCGGCTCGGATATACTTCTCAACCGATAACAATCTAGTTTATTTTCGGTGATTCACGCCGAGTCCAATACACCGCCGGCAAGTTTGGTCGCGTACAAATTTAACGCCTGCAAAGTAAACAAGAGTGCCCGTTTAACATTTAAAAGTGAATAAACACTTTGAAGGTGATGCCATAAAAATAACCCATTTGTCGATTATATCACGTTGAAAAAAAGAGAAAGGAAAAACTGAAATCGAGAAGCAGGAAACGAAACATTGCAAGTAACCTTGTAAATGAAGGCATATTGTTCTTTAGTTTGTACAGCCCCAGCACGATCCCGTCTGATAGTGTAAACGACCCTTGGCACGTCCACAGTCCTCGTAATCTCATATTGTCTAATCCCTAAGTCAAGAGCTATTAGCGTTCCCGTGCGTCCAGTGCCGGGACTACAGTGGACCACGATAGGTCCAGGACCACCTCTTTGGAGGGCCCTTGCCTCGAGAAGCACGGCTATCAAGCCTGCTCCATCCGATTGTATCCCGTTAACAGGCCAAAGGTACCAAATATGGTACAGTTCTCGGAACGTGTTGTTCTCCAAATTCTGGAACAGAAAAATTCACGTGTCAATCGAATTTTTAACGCTAGAACCGCCGAGAGAATAATGCGTTTTTTTTTGTTTCTTTTTTTTTTAAGTGTTGTGGAGTCTGTCGCTAAAAATAAAGCTTTCATCTGCCATGGGCGTAAACGAATTATCGTATCAGTCATTTGCGAGATACATCGGACCTGTCGAAAAGGCTAATACGACGAACATATTTGGCTCTGACGTATGAATAAAATAAATATCACGTGTCGCGATTATCACACAACACCCAAGGTCGAAACGTTTCGATAGAATGCTCGTAATGACGCTATCGACTAATTGTCACAGATAAGTCCCTTACTTTTAAATGAAGCGTTGAAATGGCATATTTCTCTTTGGTTTCTCTCTTCTTCAGAGTAACTTGGAAGTCACCGTACAACCGGTGGCAATCGGATATTTCCGACGGTGGAATATACTCGGTGCACTTTTCCACCCCGTTTTCAACGAGATCGGTTAACATGATGATCACTTTGCACTGTTGTTCCCAGATCATCCTCCAGAAGTCGGTGATGGTCGACTCCATTGGCGCTTGGCAAGCGATGTAGTACCTCGTCGCGTTCTTCGGTCCCTGAAAAGCAACGACACCGTGAAATTTGAAGAAAAACATAACTTTTGTACCGATAAACAATCCCCGTTCAATTTTAACTGCAAGTTGCAACCTCTAAAAATCATGCAAACGAATTGTTTGAAGATTAATTAGCGAAACATAATTGTACGGAGAATTTTAAGGGAAATCAGTTTCGCTTCGAATCAATTAATTGCGCATAATAAGTGGCTCGTGCCTGTACCAGGATATCAATGATGCTATCGATTAGCGAGACGCTGTTAATTGCAATTCGATGGTCAATGCATTCGGTGCACTCGGTGTGCGCTAACACTCGAATATTGGGTAATTGAAGCACGCCTGGGGTTGAAACATTAGCGATAATGGACCATTTGTATGTGGTTGGTTTAAATCTCTTTAAATATTAACATTCCGAACAAGATACACATTTAAATTTCCTCGAATTATATAAAATGGAACGTTTGATGATACTCCAGACCCTGTAGTCAAAAAATCAGAATAACAGATGCGTCGTTATTCCGATTTACACAGTCGCGAGCAGTGGGTATCGTTTCACGAGAATAATAGCGGGATAATTAATAGAGTTAAGAATGATCAATTGTCGTTTCTACGATTATGAGGCATAAATTGAAGTTCGTAATCGTTCAATGGAAACAAGTGTTAACGTTCGTCCCGCTTCCGTATATTGCCGTGCTTGGAACTTATGCAATAAGCATTCGTATTCTTCGTAATGCATTATGCAACATCCTTTTCTCACGTAGACAAAACGCTGTGTTGATTCTTACCTGTGCTCGGATCGCTATCGATACGTTTGAGCGCTAAGTTAACAACTCGTTTCGATATAAAAAAAAAAAGAGGGGAGGCAATTCATATCAGCGTTTTTCAAAGCGGAAAAGTGCTAATCTCTCGGTAAGAAGAAAGTTGTACGTACCCTAACGTAGCTGGCGTTGATGTACTCCGTAAGGGGGTTGTTGTTCATTTTTTGGAGGGGTACCCTCGTCTCCGGAAGCGGTATCACGTTCGCGTATCTGTTCTTCACTTCCGCCCCGGGTGGCAGCTCGTCTATCTTCGCCGAAACTTGCGGAATACCAGAGAATTCCTCGTTGATTGCGTTAGTGTCGTTACAGAAAGATGAAAGCCCGGCAAAATTCAAGGGGTGGGACGGTATGGCGCTCTGCAACCAGGACACACCGTTCGTAGAAACATGCTTTTCGAGGCTTTTATCGCAACGTTAACAGAGTTAAGCCTCCACTTTCTCGCTTCGGCGACTATTCAACCGTCGTGCTCGCTCTCAACTCGATTCCCGTGATTGGTTTTAAAGTTGTTACTACGGTTTGGCGGATGCAAAAACGATGCCTGGTTCGATGTACTTGCACCGGTGATTCGGAATTTTATCGAGTGAACCCTCTGCCAAAGTAACTCAACTATCCTCGTTCGGTCCAAAATTAGATCGCGCGATACTAATCGGTTTTCTACCGCTTTCTTTGCGTTATATTAATGTTCAAGTGAAATAACAAATGAAATTTCGTTCGTTCAACTTGGCTTACGAAACTCTGAACGTCTTGATCTCCCCGAATAATTAAAGAGCGGACTAGCCAGCTAGAAATTATAATTGAAGTTGGGCCAAGGATTTTTAATCAAAATAAAATATTCCTGCAGCGCTACTTTTATACCTTTGTACGTTTCAATGGGTTGTTTTTTTTAAATAAACAAATTTTACTGCTTTACAGAAGCGAAGAGCTTTTATAACAGGTAAAATTTAATAAAACGATACGGGACAAATACTACGGGGATACAATTCTGTATAATTTACCTGCACGATCAACTTATATTTACAAGAATGTATTAAATGCATGCTATAAACAGAAGAAACATTGAAAAGCAAAATGTTACTCGCGAAATAGTATACATACATGAATAGAAATAGATCTACGGAAGAAATAAACCTTATCGTTTGAAATAATTTGTAGTTATTTGTAAGTTTTTATCGTAAATCATTAATTTGAAGATAAATCACTGAACTAATCGTAAGATGTGATTTATTTAAGTAATTCAAGTTTATATACATGTGATTGCACTTTAGAAATGAAAATACTTTATCAGTTCGTTCGATTGGACGTACGCTTAGTATCTATCAGAGCCAGTGATTAAGAGAGACCATTGGAACTTACCGAATCCTCGAAAGTTGGATTCCCATAGCTTCTTTTCGAAGATCTGACCGCACCTTTACGTCTCACGCTGTTGTACGCCGAAACGCTGTCGACGCTGTAGGCATCCAAGGATACCGGTCGACATCGTTCGCCATAGTTGAATCTCGTCTGCCTCTTCCTCATTATAAACTGCAAATAGTTTCATCGATAACTCGTAAACATCCTCTTCGGAATAATTTCAAGCGGAAATAATTTCAATCTCCATTATTAATTATTTCAGAGGCACACGGAGGAAGATTTCATCGCCAGTGTATCCCGTTCAAATATTAACATACGTGTAACTAAATTCAAGGTGATCGTTGATCGATACATAGGATTCGTTTGATAATGCGAATGACGAAGCTTCAAGCACCAGAGAACAAAGAAATGCAACAAAATTTAGCAATGTTAGACGAAAGTGCTCAAGCGATGGTTGGGCTCTGAATGTAGGACGGAGAGAAATCTGAAATTATTCGACAAACACGAGCTAATCAGAGGGGTCACCCGAGTGCAAAGAGTTAAAATAGCGATTCGCGGACCTCGCCAGAGGCCATCTTCTTGCAGAAGGACAGTCACCGTGCGATACCTCGCGCCATGCAACGTCATCGAAATGAATAACGACACCGAATCCCGTTATTTCACGCTGGTTGTGCCTGCATCGAAGACGAACAATACCTGAACCACCGAGGATCGTATAACGAGCCGTGTTTCTCTCGTCGAGACACGTTTCGAGGAGCGATTTCAACACCGAGAGTCGCGCCATGTTCACGGAGTACGCAAGGCAAAAACCAATGAAGCAGGTGATCGTCGCACGATCTAATCGCCGATTCAAGGACGAACGATATGCCATTTATTCGCCACATGCATCCAAGTGCATCGCGTTTCTTCCCCCTCGCCGCGAACGATTGGAATTTTCTGAAGGATTTCACGCTCGAAGAGAGATAACTTTTCTCATCCACCTGATCGCACAGATACGCATATATGTTCGCGTTTTCCTTTCTCCTTGCAACGGACGAGGGCACGACGGAACGTTTAATAATAACGATGACGATAACGCGGGTCTGTCTGCAGTTTAGAGATTTTTCACTGTTCGATAAACGGTGTGCAATTAATTTGAATTCTATTAAGATGGTTCGTGCTTTTCGAGCGTTTATTCGTTACTGAAACGATTTTCACCTCTTCTGGTAGTTCTACAAATTAACGAACATAAAAGTATCGGATAAAGATAACGAGTTGGAGCGATGCTAAAACGTTACCAAAATATTATTCGCGATGAGCGAACAGACTGAGAGAAGTAAAGAACGCGCGAGGATATTTTATTTTGGGAATATTTTAGCATTTCTTCCGTCCGACAAAAGCAAGACAACACCAGACGCACACACAATTATTTATCGTTCGTTGTTACGTACACTGGAATGTAAATCGCAAGTGTGGGCGGATGAATACGTAACACCATGCGAAATGAGCTTAATGCAAGTACGGCGAGACCTTTCAGACAACATAGATTTTTGCGGACCTGCGCATCTGAATTTTCGTTCATTAGTTCCTTCCTTGAACAATTCTGTTTCGTGAGAGGGGTGCGAACCCGGAAGCGTGCGATCAACGTCGAGTATTCGCGGTATTCGACTCTAAAGTTTCGCGAAAGTAACGCTTTAAAAAAGAATAACACGCGAGTGACATTAATTGTTTGTCGAGAATTAAAATAAGAGTGTAACAAAGTGTCCTATCTTATTGTTGCGCGGCGTATCGATTCCAACTTAAGCGCTAAGCTACGAGACCATATTTTTCCTTCAATTTTGCGAGCGTTTTCAATTAAAACTTTTAATGAACGCGATATGCAAGTTGAATTAAAGTTTGCGAAATATTGTTACGGCTAGGATAGAACGGAATTCTCAAGTCGCAATAATAATTTTCAATTAACGGAGTATCGATTACGCTAAATGTTCGAGGAAAGAAGCGAAAACTAAGTACGTTTCGTCGGTTTTTCATGGTTCGAAAACTGAGATTAAAGAAAAGTCCTCTTACCAGCAGTCCAGCCAGAAGAACCAGACAAATGAAAGCAACCGAGGAGACCACGATGACTGCTATCGCGTTTCCGGAATCCGGAATAGTTTCCTGTACCAGAAGAAAGCTGTGTATCTGAAAAGAGTGGGTCAAGCGGGCGGAATATGTTAGCTGTATTATACGAATCGATCACGTCTCTAAAATTCGACATCTAACGACAAACGAAATTTATCGAAGCAAAACGGTAACAGCATTATTTAGAATTCCTCGTTTAACATTTTTCCACCCACGCAACCAAGGTTGTGGGACCGAGTCTCGAGACCTCGGCAACTGTCATTGAAACCGATTAAACAGTTTCCGAGATATCGAGTCGCAAAGAATTACGTACGTCGCTCTGTATAAAGAGCCAATATCAAATGAAAACGTAATTAAATAGTAACAACACGAGAAACAAGGATATCGTAGTTGACAGGCGTAACGACTTACTGTAGCTGGGAATTTTACACGACCCTGAAACTCCTTGTACAAACCAGGTAAGCTGTTCGTCATGCCGCTGTCAAATTTCCCGTTCTCGTCGACAACGTAAACTAATATCGGTGTTAACGGCATTTCCTCCGGCGCTGGCGTTGAGCTCGGCGGTTCCCTGCACGGATCTTGGTGAAATATAATTTGCTTATCGGAAACAGACCTGTAATGCGAGACACGACCACATTTCACCGTCTGTCGAGTATCATCCCGCAATGTCGAACAGAAATTATGCGTTCTGTGTGCGTCGAAAAAAGTCGGTCGAAACTATTTAGTCACTTTAGTTTACAAAAATGAACAAACAAATCGCATTAAAGCTATCGAATCTCACCCGTTGATTCCCGTTGCCAGAAGCTCGGCGAGAGTCATCCTCATCTTATCCATTTTCGGGCACACGTCGTCCCAGCTGCCCTCCACGACGATACGCACCAGGGAAGTGATCTCCTCCGGGGATGGCGACGTCTTCGTGTCAGCTGTCGTCTCCAACGATGTGTCGCGAACAGTTGGAGTGCTCGTGATAACCGGTTCTAGAATCCTCGGTCCCAGACTGCTCGACGCAACGGGGATGGATGTAGTCGCTCGAGTGGCATCTGTCGCGTTAACGTCCGGCATTACCGTTGACTTCACAGAAGCTTCCGTGACGTTCGGTACGAAATGAGAGTCCTTGGAATTCGACGACGAAAGCTGCTCCGTCCTCACCGTGGCAACGTCGTCGTCGGTCGTAGTCGTCCAAGATTCTGTGACGCTGCCCGTCTTCCGATCGTCTTCCCTGGTAGAATCCACGTCTGTCTCTGCTTCGATGGCACTCGAGAGGGTGGTAAAATCATCCCTGAACTGCGTCGTGGGACCTGACATGGACGTAGGGACGATCGTCTGATCGACCACCGTGGTACTCGAAAGCCTGTCATCATCGACTCCAGGCACCTCCGTCTCACCGCTTACCAAAGAATGATCTGCAAAGGTCACAGGATTCATCGTAGAAGCTTCTTGCGAGGAGTTTCTCCCGAATCCGTCCTGGACAGTTGGTGCAATCATCGAGGTAGCGTTTACTAACGGCAATCCCGTTGGAATCTCCTCGGTAACGTTCTGAGCGAGGAAAGTGGTCGTTTCGGATAGACCAACGAATTCATACTCGACGCCGGTCGTGGTCGACACGTCGCCTCTGTCCAGACCCGAAGGAATCTCGTTCGTTCCATTGGTGTCGAGGGTTACGCTGGATTTGCCGACTTTGTCCTCCGGTACGTCGACGGTGGTAGGCGACTCGGTGCTGTCCGGTGTTCTTGTCGTTGTGCTATCTACAGGAGAGGTTATCGGGACCGTCAACTTGTTGTCCGTCTCGGAAAAATTGCCTTTAAGCAACGGGTACTCGGTGGAAACCTCCGTGGCGTCGAGAGTCGAACGAAACAGCAGCGAACTCTCGACGTTGGTTTGAACCGCGTCTACATCGGAAAGAGTTCCCACTTCCGTCTGCGGTTTCAACGTGGAGCTGGCGGTCATAGAGGTGGCCTGGTCGATGGTTTCTTGCGGAGAGGGCCCGTAAGTTCGTTTATTGGCACTCTCCGGTTTCGAGCTGACTTCCGTTATCCCATTCCCAGTCACGTCGAAGTTCCCCTTCCCCGTGATCGTCTCGCGGCCTTCGCTCCACCGTGGAACATCATTTCCCGTGTTCGTCGATTTTTCTTGGAACTCGGGGACCGTCTTCGCGCCATTGGCGACATCGACGACCGACTGATTCGTTGGATCGGCTTCCTGTAGCGTCACCAGAGGCACGGTCGTCATTGGTAGCGACGAACGAGGGGACAAAGTCGAAGCAGTGGACGATTCGTTGGCCGGTTTCTCGTGGTACGCTGGTTTGAACTGCTGGATGCTATTCTCCAAGACGTCAGACGCTTCCGTGACGATGAACTTCTCCTCGGACTGTTCCCTGCCTATCGTGTTCTCTAACGCTGAAGATTCCTCCGTGGTGGCTCGGATGGAATCGTCAGCCTCGCGACTGAAATTCTGGACGTTGTCTTTGACCGTGGATTTCGAGTATGGATAGGGCTTCTGTTCGGTGGTTTTGTCCATGCTGATGTTCTTCTTCGAAAACGAAGAGTCAACCTTCGAGGCTGCCGTGGGTTTCGGTTCTTGGCCAGGGAACTCGTTTACCCCTGAGAAGGCGATGGTTCTGCCTCTGGGGACTGGGCTGGAGATAGCTGCCAGGGTCGACCCTTCGTGGTTAGCTCTCTCGGTTGTAAGCTCGACCAATTTTTGCTGGCTATCCTTGTCGATCAACTCTATCGGTTCGGTCTTCCGTGTGGAATTATCGGACTTCTCGTTCTGGCTCGAGCCTTGGCCTGATTCCTGAAGGACTTCCTTCTTCGTTAGACTTTCAGGCTGCTCCACGACTCTCTGAGTCGCGGAATCGGTCAGATTTCCGACGACCTCCACCTCCCCCTTGGGGCCTCCGGATCTGTGATTCGTGTCGACGTCTTTGGAAATGAAGTTCGTGGCGTTCTCGGAGGCCGTCGACTGGTTCTCGCCTGACTCGAGGCCCTTTTCCGTCGAGGTTTTGCGTCTGTGGCTGTAGTTGACGTTCGTGTCGTTGATTAACGAGCCAGGCCCGTCGTTCTCGTCCGTCTTTTCCAAGTCCGCCACTTCCGAGTTCTTCATCGGTCTCGAATCCTCCGCCTTCTTGGTCCTCACTTGAAACTCCTCCAGCAAAATAGCCCCCTGCGTTGTTAGTTCGTTATCGAAGTTGCCCTTTTCCAGCTTCAGGGCAGAGCTCTTCCCCTCTTTCGACGAACTTTCAAGATCCGCTTTCGTATTTGCAGTTTCCGCCGCGAGTTCTTCTTTGGAGCTGGCTCCATCCTCGAGCGTCTTCGCGGTTTTATTCGTTTCGCGGGCAACTTGTACTTCCGACTGCCGGGCAGAGATCGTTTCGTTGACCTTTTCGTCGAGCCGGGACTCATCCGACGCGGGTTTCGCGGTGGCAGCGGTCAAATCGTTCGTTCTGGACAGCCTGTGAATATCCTCGCCGGCCGTCTTCGTGCTGGAACTCTTTCCCGAAGTTCCGTAGAGGATCTCCTCGAACCTCGAACCCCCGTTAGTCGAATCCAAGGTCGATAACCTGTCGACTTCGTTGCGCGACCTTATTCCTTCCACTTCGGATTCTTCGCCGATCGGCGCTGCCACTTTCTCTTCGCCCTCCGCTTTGGCGTCTTTGATAAGCTCGTGTGCCGTGTCGGGATCTCTCTTAGTCGCATTGTAGGAATCGATGGTTCCCTTGTTGTCCTCCGTCGAAGCGAATTCCGTCTTGTCCCTCGACGGTATTTTGTTCGGAATCGGTTTGCCCCTCTCCGCTGACGACGTCTCGGTCGCGTTGGACGCGAGCACTTTGTCTGCGATCAAGGGTGGACCTTTTATCGTGTCAGCGGCCACGGTGCTGAAGAGTAGCAGGAATATACCTGGAACAGAATTAACATTGCGTCGTGATCGTGAAATCGATCGTTTAACCTTACATTCATAATCGAGTGGGAGAATAAAGGAACTTTTTGGAAAGATGGACCTGGAGTTTCCTTTTATTAGCTAGTCGAGACAGACTCAAACGGATTCGAAACGGGGTAAGGATATCGGTTGAGTCGTAAAAACTGATGCAACGCGATGAAACTCTATCCTATAAAAGCCACCTATCAGACGACAAGAGGATTATGTATTCAGAGCTCGTGCGAGGAACATGGCGATCATTCTTATATCGTAATTACATTTGGAAATACACTTGGGAATATCAAACCTACCGTTTAATTTAACAAATTTCTTCGATAGACAGAAGGTACGAATATTTACGAATGTACTGACTGTAAATCAGACTAGTTGTCGAATAGAGTCGGACTTCGTTTATTTTTTCACAGTGCTAGCTTCTTTCGTTGGCTCGCAAGAACGAAGTACATTCCAATGCGCAGCAAGCCAGGCGAAGTTAAGTTAGCGGCAAACCGCCGCGAATTGCTAAACCGTTTTATTTCCTGGTAAAAAACGAAGAGAAGAAAATGATTTCTAAATCAGCGAACTATCGCAGGTTTGTTCTCGTCATCGTTGCGTCGCCAGAAAACGTTCACGAACGAGCGATGGGAACCGGATATCGACAGCAACGACTTTCACGGCAAGATGCGATCAAAATGGACGGGAGCCTAGATGAAGCTTTTAATGGATCTAAAAACCGGTTGGCCGAGAATTACTCGGCCAGCTTCGCAGCAATTCACGAGACTATGATACAGTTCGCCTCGCGTTCTACGCTGCAGCGAATGAAAAAATGCACAAGCGACAATGTGTGTACGCTCGCGTGCCACTGAATGTTAAGCAGACCTCGGGATTATGTGGAAGATTTAAGTATGCGCACCTGATCTCCGTCTATGTGGTCGGGTTACGTGAAAACGCACGTGTGATCGTGCGTTGCCTTCCGTCTCGAGTGGTCCGGTCATTCTAGACCAGGGTTTATCAAACACTGTTTTGGTCGAGGAACATTTTTCAATTTACGATGTATTTATGGAACGCTTACATTCTTTTAGGGCTATTTTTCAAGACTTTTAATGTGACACGATTCAATGACATATAATTTCATTCTATTATTAAGAGGTTTTTGCTTTAAGAACAACGACGTTTGAAGAATTTGAAAGCGATCCGATTTGAAAAGAAGCTCATGCTTGAATTTCCTTGGAAAACACTGTTCCAACCCTTTGCTTTTTATGTTTATAATTATTCGCGTAAACCAGGAACAAAGGTGCGGGGAATTGAGAAGAACGCTGGCTTGTTTTCGTTCAAGCCTCGGCAAATTCGAAAAGGCTCGCATTCCTTCTTGCTTACGTCTGAATCCGAATGCCATAATCAACGTTAACTACAGAATAAAACGGACGAGTTGAAATAAACTCCAGAAAGTATTACGTCGTTAAGTTTGTTTGAAATATTCTGCAAACAAAATTTTAACGAGCACGTAAATTCTATTATCAGTTACAATTATTCACGTTTAAGTGCACCGCGTAACAACGCACTAAAACAACTCGATATGAGATATTTTACAAACACTCAACGGTTACTTTTTTGCTAATTTAATAGTTGAATACATTTGATACGACGTTCTTAAATAATGCGCGATATGCAAATTCGGTATACAGTTGCGCGCAAAGTTTGGAACGGTTTAACAACCGTGTTAACGCGAGCATTGAACCAAATACACCGTATCCAGGAAAGAATTCCGCTTTCTAATTCTTTAATCGATTCGATTCTGTTTTTAAGTTCCTCGTGAACTCGTCGGTTCGAAACGAACTCGTCCGTTAATAATACGGATTCGATTGGAAATACGGCTTCCGATTTCGATTTCGAACTTTGATCTACGAATTGATTTATTAATTAATTCTGTTGCATAACGTTGATGGTATCGGCCGCCATACCACTCGGTGGTCGGAACTTTGAATTCATATTGTCTGGACAAGTGTTACAGTTAAATTCCAGTCGGACACGGTGCAGCAATCCTAACAGTACTTCGTGCCTGCACAGTTCGTGCAGTCGTCTCGATTGGCAACCTTTTGCATCATGGTTTCGCGAAGCAACAGGATGCGCCTACCAGGCTCTAATGCTCGCTTCGGTGGAAACGTGCATCGTGCACGTTACGTGCACGCGAAAGTTATGACGAAATTCTAGCTACGACTAATTTACTTTTCATCGTGACAGATACGCTCGTCGCGAGCCGCCATCGAAATGACACGTAGAAAGCGCAAAATTAGAAAAATTCGTGCGACCACAGACATCATCTACCAGAGATTGCTTTCTGCTTTGCACAGATATCGAAAATCGTCCGTCACACGCGTCGGCCTACACGATGCTTATTATACGACTGAAATACAATTATTTGTGTTTACTGAACATTTTTTACTGCATATTTCAGGGTTGTTCAGAAACGGTCAACACGCGCCGCTTAAAAATCGCAGTAACCGGTAACCTCAACCTTCAAGCTGTACCGCGGATGTGCATTATGTATTTGCGACTCAATGGATTATGCAAATCGATCGATAAATACTGGTTTATAATGTATTCTTACCTATGCATGCTCTTAACACGGGAGGAGCTCTTCTTCTTCGAATCATCTCGCCGTTCGTTAGATCTCCTCGTGGAATCTGCAACGAATATCACATTGTCATTTACACTTCCTCGCGAAAACCTTCGCGTCGTTTTAATAAATAATCGCGCGTCTCTCTCGATAACAACTCAACTAAACGCTGCAGAGACGGACTAAACATTGGCAGTTAGCTCTTACGTTCGCTCCACAATTTTTATCGGATAAAAATGGAAGCAGCAATTCTTTTTGCTGTATTTTTCGTTGATATTTTTGATGCTATTTGAAATTCGAATTTGCATGTACCCGCGCGTACGATGACGATCTCGGAAATCTCGAGATACGCGATTTCATTCTGGTTCACCGCGATCCACAACTCGGCAATAATAATTCTCTCGGAACGTGTACCATAAATATTAAGAACCCGAGAAAAGGAAAAGGAATCGCGATATCGCTTTCAGGATTCCAGACCGGAATCCTCGATCACGAATGTGTGCGGAATATTCGTACGATTCGCGGCACTTTTGGACAAATTCAGCAAACCTAACGAAAGAAAACATGCTCGAGTAAATGGCGTTTCGGGTAAGAAGTACAAATATTCGCGCGAGCTATTTAGCCGACCGGGTTAAAAGATGAATACGTGTAACGGAAAATGTAAGGGAAAACGAAGTTCTAGGTTCCGCTGAAAAGTTGAAATTATTTAAGATTTTGATGAAAATATAAACGATGAAAAATTTACCGCAATCAACTCGTGAGTTCTGCTCAACGAAATTATACGAGACGGAGGAAATAATTGAGGTAATGTGGTTCATCCTGTGTATTACAGTATTTAGTGGAGAGAGAGGAAGACCGTGAACCTCGGTTACCGAATGAGGAAACAGACTTCGAGATGGACGGAATAAACGGTAATTGCTCATTAAAATTGAAAGTATTAACTTTGTTACACGTTAAATGTTTTACACGTTACATTTCTGCGTCACTCGAGTAAAGTGTAAAACTGATCATTCGACGCACTCGTTCCAAAAACAAAAAGAACTTCAATCTTAATCTATTTCAGATTCTCTTTTAAGAGAAGCAGCAATATGTCCCCGTCGTTCAGGTGGTTCTTTCTCTTCGCATTGTTCTAAAGCGTACCATTATATCGCGCGAGGTAAATCATCAAAAGGATTAAACACAAGGCGAAACTTACGGCAAAACGAGCTTTACTTGACATCATTTTCTGAGTTAACAGGGCATGCAATCAAAGAGCATGTTGATCGTTCCACATCGAGCACAATGAACTTTTGCGTAGATTAATTGCCTCATCTATATTCAAGGTGAGACAATATGTCAGAGTGCAAGGTTTGAGGTGATTCACCAGCATCCAGTTCATTCGTGTTAACATCTCACGCTGCACGTATTCGCGTTTACATTCGCTATATATGTTGAAAAGAATGTAAGTGAACTTTAATCAAATGAAAGCTTCTTCAGCCCGTCTGCGAGTATCGCAAATTTAATAAAAGTGAAAATACTCGAAGTTGTATGTTCTTGTATTTGACGAATGATTCATGTGTATGCGACTACACATAACAAACGACAGTCTCGGTATACGTCGCAGAGATCGTTTAGATAGCAACTCAAAGGAGGTCGACTCCAAGGCTTGTCAATTAAATTAATACAAGTTAGACCGCCGCGAGAACGAACTCCCGTTCTGCCGATGGTTTTCTCGTGCCTCGTGCGTAGCATTCGAAAACAAAGTCCCCTTTAATATGCGTAGGCTTATTTGTATAATACCCTTAACTTTTAATACAACATTTTTCATCGACGTTTAAAATGTCAGAAATACTGTGTTTGCCTCCATTTTTCTGCATTGTTTCTCTTTTGTTATTTTATTTGATATCAAAGGCATAAAGTAAACAAAGTATTATCAATATCTCTAAACTCCAGATCTAACGCAACGTGTTTCCGAAGTAAAGAACCAATTTCCGATTCTCTGACGCGTTTCTCATTTCGCGAGTCGCAGTTGCGCAATAACAATCACCGTTTCGGATAATAGTTCGATCGTGCTTGTGAGAACCCCCGAGTTATAGTAGCGCATTTAAAACTGCATTTTCCGCCAATGCCCTTTCACTTTCGCGCTCTTTGTTCCCGTTGATTGGGCTGCTCTTCTCACGATAACAGAAAAAGCTATTGCGCCGTACTGTACCAGCCTTTCACCCAAACGAATTGGTATATCCTGCCATTTATTTCCTCCGGATATTCAACGAAAAATGCAAACGCGTCGAAACTTTTATTCGGACATTGTTTTTAATCCTCTGCAGTCAGTCCTATATTCGTTGAATTTTTTGCCGCATTCAATAGAATTTAGAATTTTTCGAATGTTTCGAAAGACCAAACAGTTACATTTCTTTCAACAATTTTCGATTGAAAAATCATTTTGCGTGACTGCTCCTTGCTTTACAAGTACATCGATAATTACCACCGTCGCGTGATAATCCAAAAAATCAGCAGACATGACTGTGCACGACATGATTCAAAGACACGTGTCACCATCGCGACACCTCGTTCTCGCTTTAATGCTGCCTAATTACACGCTTTTCTTACGCGTGCGATGCAAGATAACGCTAGTTGAACTATTATTTTCCAACCTCTCTTCCGCGAGAACTAATCTTGTTGCGCGCGTGTTTCGTAAGTAACATCGTTGTCCTAAATGCATACATTATTCAAATCTGCTCAAATACGTAGGCCACCGGTACAGCTTTCCAAGACTGTATATCGTCAACCGCGTTAAGTAACAAAAATTTCGTTTACCAAAGAATGAGCGACCTAAAGTCGCGGGCAGTTTATAAACGTGGGGAACGTATTCGCTCGCAACAAACAGACACAGTTTACGTACCCGTGAATGATATCGACACGGAAGGTTCGAGGTGTGCGAATGTCGATCGATATTAACTTAGAAACGTTGATGCCAACTTGAAACGAAACTACCAACTCGCGTGTTTCCTATATGAGCGATAAATTAACGACCGTGATGCCTTTTAGGTTTTTACATGTACACTTTTCCGCGGAAAGTTTCGCGTTCTAATGAACCAGTTTCGTCCAATTTACCTCTAATGGAGTACGGTACTTTCTCCGTGCGAACGATAAACGTAATAATGGTAATGCCTAATCGACTCGTCTTAACCGTAATAGGCAGCAAAGAGAGAACTTTTGCTCAATTTGTTACATATGTTTCCATCAGAATTCACGTTGGAATAGAAATTACGGAAAATCGCTATTTTCTCTTTTGACAAACATTCCGAACCTAACTAAAATTACTATATATATATAAAGTTATCAGTCTAGAACCCTTCTACGTTACGCGATTTCGCTTTTGTATTTTACTTTCTGCCTCGGTGTATCGTTTGTCGGGTGATTTAGTACAACACGTATGCAAACGTAACGTTGGCGAAATAAAGTTGTTATTAGATCGTTAGACTACCATCAGACAATGTAGCGTTTAAGGAAATACGAAATGCGTCGAAGCGATTGCATTCTAGAGATGCCATTCCAAGAGAAACGTTGGCACTCTATCCGAATAGCGTCCACGATGCACCAGGAAGAGTTGCATTCATAGCCGCGATGGCGTGTCGATATGCAGGCCACGTCGATTTATTGTTTGTTGTAAAAACACGGAACGCCTCGCACTTTTACCTTTTTATTCGGCTTTTGCGCACGCGACGACGTTCTTCTTCGTCTACTCGAATTTCTCCGTGCTTTCCGTTCTGTTTACGATTATTCTTTTTCTGCGCTGTTTTCACTTAATTCCGTCTCCCGTTTACTCTCCCGACGGTCATCCAACGTAACACAGCATAGTTTCATGGTTGTCTGAATCCAAAAATGAAAAAAAAAAAAAAATGTATACACACATTGGCCTCTGTTCCGCTTTGTAGCTGTTGCTACAAACGGCGATGTGGTCATTCTAAACGAAACACCGAACCGAGACTAGACAATAAAATGTGTTCGCACGATCCTTTGTTTCACAGATAATCGATTTTGAAACACGCGCGCGATGTTGAGTAAGACTCGTTCGAGGCGTCTGATCATTGCTCGCTGAATCTACTTATTTCAGTAGTCACAGGCAACGTAATCACTTCTTATGCATTCGTCTTTGTTCTTATTAACCCTTTTCTGTTTCATCCATTCCCTTTCGTCCTTTCTACGAATAGACTGCAAACACGGACGATCGTATCTCCAAACACAGCCTCGAGGATCGCAATCGAGGTGTCTTCGTCTCATCAAGTTGGTACACACATCGGAGTTTGATCAGCCGATCCGTCAGTGTCTCGAGCATTCGGAATATCTCCTCTCGTTTCTCTCCGTTCCATGCTTCGACTTTCCATTACCGTCGCTTTCTCACCTTCCCGCTGGAAACCTAATCATTTCCCCGGGTTCTGTTCACTTTTCTCTCTTCTCTTTCAACCGCTCTCGACCTTCCTCGTTATTCCGCTTCATTTCTCTTTCTTCTCCACCGATTCCACGCTTCTTCATCCTCCGCTCGTGTTTTCCCGTTCTATCGATCATTTCGCTCTCTTTTTCGTCCATCTTGCGACCCTTCCTCCCCTCTCATTTCCGTCTCCTATTGCATGGATAGCAGCCATAGAATCGCGTTACTCGACTTCCTTAATTTGCATGCTAATAGAGGCGCGGATAATTAAAGGCCCATTGTTGCACATGGAAGACCGGGCTCGCGCAACTCGAGCGTGTAAATTTTCCTGCATTCCGCGCGCACACTTTCGCCTGGTTTCAGCGTCGAGGGGCTACAGGACGGTTGTAAATATTTCACGATCTGTCCAATGGACGACGGATCAATCGTTACCGTCTCGCGATTCATTAACTATTGAGGTTTCGAGTACTTTGAACCCATGCACGCTAGCTTCTCCGTTTTCCTCGCGACTCTTCGCTACCAGACGATACAGTAAAATGTTGCAGCACGTTCCTGCGATGGAAAAGTATTCCAGGGGAACGCGAGCATCATCCTCGGCGTGAACGTGGCACGAAAGATCCAACGTTCAGCTTCAAACCTATACAACGAATCGAAAAGTAAAGATAGAGGAAAAGGTAGTAAACTTTTAACGATATCCGCTAGTGCGTAATCGTAAAACTTCGTTGCTTTTTGATTTCAGATAATTATACTCACGCGTCAGCCAACCCAGACGTTTAGTTTCTAATACGTATACTTAGATCCAACGTAAACAAAGCTGTTTACGGCTGCGCATAAATTTTTAAGAGTATAAAGATTCACGTTGATTAAATAGTTTGAAAGCGGCTGCGTCTGTGTGTTACCCTACAATTTCACTTTCGATCTATATAAATGCAGCCGTGGATGATACGTATCGTTATTAGTTTTAGGAGTATTACGCTAGCCAAAGTAAGCATTCCGTTAACGTAGGTTGGCGCTATTGTTTATGCAACTACGGAGAAAGTGAACGATGAAATTTCTCGCTATATAGTTCCTTAAATTCAAGAGTCGAAACGTTGCAACAAGCAACGCTTATATCGAAACGTTGTACAAATGTACACTTGCAAGGCTTTCTATTTACGTTCTTATCGGAAATACTTTTCGTAGTTAATTCGTCGCGGCTTAAGCTGGGTTATCCCCATCGCTAAAGGCGACGGTTCAGAGATCAACGGCTCGTGACCACCTGTTCCACAATGATGTTCCATTGTTGTTCGTTGCACGCCAGAAGCCGCAGTTGTTCGTGGCATGATATTTCCCCGGATACGGGATGCGGCTACATGCTCCACTAACTTTCCCAACGTCTTTTATCACCAAGACGCCCGCAGGCTTGCGGGACATCGCCGTCGAGCGGGATTTTAAATAGAATGTGAAAATATTCGCGTGACAAAATACTTCCGCCATCGCATAGGTTGAAACACTCGATGGTAATTTAGTAAACTCGATCTAGGATTGAAATGAAAAGAAATATTATGAAAAAGCAGAAAAAAAAAGTAAAAAAGTTACCGATGGAAAATATTATTTTTGTGGGAGCAGATGGTAGTACAAAAGAAAGCCAAGAGATAAGAAGAGTACGGAAAATCGATTGTGGCGCAAGCAATAGTAATTACGCGCCGTGTCCTTTGTCTTTTAGATTTCGCCTCGAACGCGAAAATGGCCGACAAAAAGCGCGAACTTCTGCATGCTCGGGTGCACTTTACGTATAATAAAACTAGTTATTGTACCGCAGTCTTCCAGCTCACGATAACACGTAATACCTCAAAAGCTTCCGGGTTTTTGCTCGTAGCAATAACACTTTTATTATACGAACGACGTACAAAGTGACAAGCAAGAAAACCGGGATACAATGGGGACTGCGACAGAAATTGGACAGAAGCGCGCGATATAACGGCGACGATAACGCGAGGGTCAGCGAGGATATTATAAGGTTCTCGGTCAAATTTCCACCAACTTTCAAATTTAGTATATCGATATATTCTGAAATTCCTGACGGAAACTTTATACAAGTGTAATAAATTGCGAGTAAAATTTAATCTAGGAATGCCAACGTCTCGACTCTTCCACTCGTTGATAATGGGAAGAACATTGCTGTTCAAATCCAACATTTTTCCTTTGTTTCAAGTTTCGCTGATGATGATATCGCGCGGAAAATTGTTCGTTTTCTGTTATTGTAATCATACCGCGTTCGAAGTGTGCAAGACATTGGCCCAGCTAACAGTCAGCCATGGATCGTCTTCTGTGAATAACCGATTACTAAATACAGAGTGAGTCACGCAAGTGGGACGGGTCGTACTTCCTGTTTCGTCGTAGATAGAAACAAACGGTAGAGAAAAATGTTGAATAGTACAACAAGACCTATGTCCTTATGACCTCACTGTTCTATAAGCGAGCCTATGCACCTGTTTAATGCAACTGCACCTTTTAACTTGCGGCCTATAAGGAAGAAAGTTCGTCGGAGTATTTCCTGTACAAATACTGATAATAAATATAAAATGTTACGACTAGACTGCGGATCTTTATGCAAAATAAAATCTTTGCGAGCATGTCTACAAAAATTGAACCTAAGTAGGAATTTATTTTATTTTGCAAATATTATAACATGAACTTTTACTTTCAATCCTTTTTATATTCTTGCATATTGTTTGCATTTTGTATGCAAATTTCCTATAAATCCATAAAAATCCGCAGTCTAGTTATGACTATACCAAGTGCTTTGACAATTAATTTAAGATTTTCCAAAAAGTGGAGTTAATCGATTTGCGCGGTGAACGGCTCAATTGAGAAACTGCTTATTATTTCACGGTGGAATGTTCAAGCACGAAGCGTGTGCGTGTCCGAGGCCAGTGTGGTTTCCGCGCTTTTCGAAAGCCTCCGACGATCCAGCCAACAGAACAATGCCCCGAAGACTGAAATTTTGATGCTTCCTAAACCTTCTTTCTCGGCGAGGCAGAGCAACGGTATGCGTCTGAAAATTGCAGGGTGCGCACAGCTGATTGCTAATGCATGATGCCGTCAGCGATCCACGAGAAAACCGAGCGACTGTTAAATTCAGGGAAACCATAGTCTGATCACTGAATCGAAGGCAATCGAGCGCGCGATAGCTACTTAGCTTCCTTGTTTCTTGACGCTGTTACGTGTAGTCGTAATGGAAGCATACTTTCATTCGAATTCGTACTTTCTTTTACGTTGTCGATCGCTACCTTCAGATTTCGAAAGAGTACGCGGAGCTCGTGTATGTATATCGAATCATTGCACGATTATCTAACGAGAGGTTTAATCGATTGCCTTTAAAGTCACGTGTAAATCGATCGTCCTTGTTGCCGCGAGAGTAGGCTTCGCAATGCGTCAAAATACAACCGAAACAGGAGACAGCAAGGTGTGCCGGTGCATGGATTCATTGTGACGTAATCAGAGGCTGAATGTAAGTCATTTATCGCGAGTGCCACTTCCCTCGAATTTTCCAAGGACGCCTTCGATGTTTAAAACGGAACTCCTACAGTTCTTTAACAGGGTGTTGTTGTTGGCAGCAAAGCCTCAAGCTCGAAATCGTTTCGAACCATTATTTCATGAGGAGGATTGCATGTACCAGAGAAGCGTGGCTATGAATACAAATATATCGCTACGGTTGTAGATACCGCTGTCCAATTATTCAATGACGAACCACACGGCCTTGTCTCGCCTTTTTCAACGACGATGTCCTATTACACTTCTAGTCTATTTGTCACTGAACGACGACGTCCCGGTTTGATTGTTTGCTCGCGGCAAACGCTGGATAACGCGAGGCGAATTCTTCCACCGTGACTCCACGATGTTGTTTCACCGTGCACGTGAGGGCACACGTCAACTTCGATCAAACAAGAACACAATATTTAATTGTTTACTCGTCGAGTAGTCTCGCGCTTGGATGTACAGTCGGATGTACAACGTCTCCAATTTACGTTACCATAAATAGATTTCGAGGCAAGTCGTATTGTGCGTTATGCGCATCATTTTAACGCCACCGGTGATGTGCGAACAGATAAATGTACACCTAGAGGCGCTCCGCGTAACGAACATTTTCGATCCTCGGTGTTATACAATTGTTACGATCGATTCGATCGAACGTGACACAATTCCGTCGCTCGGTTGCATACCGACGATTCAGCGAAATGACACACCGTTTGAATATCGATACCCCCATACGGGAACTGGTGCCGATTCAGCGGAGACGCGATACTTTATCAGCCAGCTACAAGTTCCGCGATCCCATTGATCGCGCATAAATCAGGAACACAAAGCACGGTGGATCAATTTATCGCAGCGAACGCAGTCGTTTCCAAGCAAATACCGTGAATTACATCTCGAGCATCGGCTTCGAGACTGACACTGCGAATGGAAAACCATGACCACGGGACTAGTTTACACGCGCGAGTGCTTCCGCGCCGTTTCAGGATATTCCCTCGAATCTCGCCGTCCAATCAACACTCTCGACGCACGTATCTCGAAGGAAAAAGAAAGAACTGTCCTGAAAGGAAGTGCGAGTGTTATTGGGTCAAACGACTTGTTAGTCAGTGTTTAATAAGGCCTGCAATTAAGCGGAGACTACTCGATACCGACAACATTCCCCTTACTCGTAGTATCTATCACATTCCTCTTAAGTGGGAACTGGTCTTTCTTTCGTTCCACAATACCTGCCAAAGGCTTCCGAACTAGGGACGCCATCTTGGAAACGGAGGATGTCAGATGTAGGCTTGGAAAATTCTAAAATCGCAGCAGCGTCTATTTATACACGAATTAAGCAAGGGCCGAGCTACAAATAGATGGATGATAGCTCAAGTATTTGGAAATGACTCGTTGACGGACTAGGAATCGTGCTACTCTCTTCAGCTTGTCAAGCGTTCGTGCTGCGTCATCACGTGTCCAAATCTACAGGTGTTTTCTTACAATTAGCGTCCTTCTTTTCTGGTAACCGTTACGCAAACCTAAGCGTCCACTCGACCCTCTACTTCTCGACTCAAACGCTTGTTACTTGTCGCATAATCGATCCAGCCAATTGCTAGAAAAACTTCAAGCGAAATTTGATCGATTCTGTCGACAGCGAAAACAATGCGATTAGTTGGATTGCACTCGTACTTACTTTCGTAAGTTAGACAGCGAAAAAATGGATTTCTCTTAAAGTATGTAGGTGGCAGGTGAAAGTTAACGAGACTCAATAGGGGGTGAACATTGAAAAGAGCGATCAAGTCTAATATTCTTCAACGATTCTTCAACGTTGACATGCTAATCACGCTTCATGATGGAGAATATTCGTGATCTATCATATGGATGGAGAAGAGGCTAGGACATACTACTCAGTGACAATAATCGTCTCGATGATGCCTAGCCTGTCAGGGATTACAGAATCTGAAACGATTGCGTAAAGGACAACAATATTGTCACAGAGAACCGACTCCGCGACATACGTGTAATTTTGATCGCATCGTAAATTCACCGCAATCACCTGGTATCACAGTCTTCGTTGCAAAACACAGTCTCGGATGTGCCTTTACACTTTGACAAATCGGGAACATACCCCTGGCTACTCGTGGCAATTAAGAAGTGACAAGCACATCCCCGAGACACCTTCATTTAGTGTGTGCTATATGCTACAACTGCATAAAACTTATCTGGCTTTTGTGTTACGTAACTTTTTCAACGTCTTTTATCTTTATTACCCTCGTTATCGGCCAAGATGTCGTTGACTCCCTCGCCTTCTCTCGAATATTGTACACGTTCAAATTTGATTTTGCAACGCTCGATACATCGACCAATCTCGATGAAACGCGACCCGAACGAGCGCGAGCGGCTGCGACTCTAGGTTAGCAATGCACAACGCGATTCCAGTCTCCTGCGCGGATGATTCACGACTTTTTTCATTAGGAATTCCCTGGGCATTCATAATTTCATCACTTTCCCTTTTTTTCCCCGTGCACGGTAATAACGGCGTCTCGTTCGAAGTCTGACGGGCGCATTGTGCCAGGAGGAACGCCGGTTTTGTCGCGCGAGGGCGATTGCAAAACGGCGCCGCGCGCCAAGAATTATTCATACGGTGAGAAGGTTCTATTGTTATTGTTGTCTGGGAGCAGGCAACGTAACGGGGCGGTGTGATCCTGTGGAAATTGTACCAAGAATATTTCCACGGTTACCAGTTGTCCGATTGAACGCGTTGTCTGTCTGCAACCGCGATCAGATATGTCATGACTGATAAATCTTTGTAATCATGGATCCTCGATGCGCTCACGACCCTCCGACTGTTACAACTGTATCGTTGTTAATTAGTACAAAAGCACGCTCGTTACGCGACAAAAAAAAAAAAAATAATAACTCAACCGTTCGCGCGTTACCGTAGGCGAGGTCGAGACTATTGTGTGCGATTGGAGGAGAGCAGTTCAAGTTTAGACGAAATAGGCGAGTGGAGTTTAATCTTAATCGCTTACGTCATTCGAAGCTGTTTATTATCGGGGTTGTTACAATTATTATCTGCTTCTGTCTGTCGAGTACGGGCGTGGTTCTAAGGTGATTTAAGCGAGCAGATTTCTTTTTTTATGAAATCAACCGAATGAGAACAATGGAGAGAAGAAATCACGATGAATTCGAATATACGAAAGCCGCGATTCGATTGTTACGATATGCAAAAACGTTGCATACATTGAAGCTCGCGCAAAGAATGGCATTAATTGTGGTCCCGACACTACATTTGCATGCGTATTGTCAAACAAATGTGCATTGGTAAAACGTTGAGTATTCGTGACGTTGCACACGAAAATCGCATTTCTATGGAATTATCGCGCACAATGTGATTTTATGTAAAACGAGATTTTGCTTAACGAATTTATTTGAAAGTAATTTAATTGAAATGAACGTTCGCGCTGAAGCCGTTAAATTTGTTTCGGGCAAAACAACAATTTATACCGAAAAAGTACCTTGCACAACGCGTAAGAAATTCAAGATGGACGATGGACAATTTTCTTCGGCAAACAGAAGTGGTAGACCGCGAATGCAAATTCGAGCAATCTATTAAACTTGAAAATGTCATTCTCAGCTCTCGCATACGGCATAATTTACTGTGATTGGTTGATTTATTAATGCGAGACCCAACAACCAGGTTTTCCCATTTATCTTCCAACTTCCGAAACTTAAAGTGTGCGTAACTACGAAGTTTCAAAGCGACCTGGCTAATACATATTCATATTATACATTTATAATGAAAGATTTATTTGGATAGGAACCTATAATTTAATTCAGGCAAATTTTTTCAATAGATATAGAGGGTACGAACACTTATGGACCTGACTGTACATATATACGATTTTGAATTTGATCGTAAAAAATAAAACACAAGTGACCACTGTAACCGATCTCGTCGAGGTCTATTATTTCTGTTCCAATATCCATTATTTGGTCTAATTGTGGCTGCGAGAAATGGAATCGCCATCGGCAATTCGATACTCAGGGACGACGGTGACACAATAAAATCTACTATAAACGCGTACGGAGAGTCTGTGTAACTCTAGAAAAATGAATCCTGGTGGTCAAACGAACCGACTGAAAAGCCACTCGGTCCCTGGAAACGTATTTAATTTCAAAGTGAGAACATAAATGGCTGCGGGACGCGTATTCCATTCGCAAGTGTCGACATTTCAAATACGCGTTAATTTCCTGTCGATTAACGAAACCAGCTATCGATAGTTTAAATAAATAGAATTTAGCTGGTCCCATTATATTATTTCGATGCAGTTTGTACGGTTGTTAACTGTTTAAGTGCAACGCTATCCAAAATATTGTAAATGGAATCAAATCAACGCTAGCGCCGAATATACTTTCATTGATCGTCGTTCGTGTGGATACACGGTTATTTAAGGCAGACTTGTTGATATTCATCACGCAAACAGTCGGTGCGCAGATTCTAGGTCGGTTGTCACCCTGTTGCCCTCTCTCAGAACGAAGTGGTCAACGCCTCTAATTGTGAGACACCTAAAGCCACGATTTCACTTGTCAAATACTAAATAGGGGTGGAAATTTATTTCAGGTCACCCCCGATAGATGTTCTATTTGAACATTTAATAATTTCACTTTATCGTTCGTCTCCATTTATCTAGATAAGAGTATTGCCAATTACTGGCCAAGATAAATACCTGTTCCAGGAGACTATGGCGCGCAACTGATAGGTTCGAATCGATTTCGTAATTATCTCGGCCCGATTAATCGGTCAGATAAGGATCGATTACTATTATTCAGTGGCATTATCGGTAATGCGTGGCCGAGATAAGGGCCACTCGAATTCACTCGACCGAGAGTGACAACGAGAAACGAGTTAAAGGCCCCTAGGTACGTCTGATGGCTCGCAATGGAATCTTTTCGAATCGTACATACGTTTCTAACGCAGAGAATTGCCGGACGTGCTCGACGCGCGATCGAAAATAGACGCTTCCGATTTCTCCTTAATACGTGCATACGATGTCGACACGTAATATGTGCCATGGAACATGACCGAAACACAAAGCGAGAGTTCAATTGGAGAGCCGTTTACCATCTATGTACATCATTGGCACTGGCTAGCTAGAGAATTACGAAATCATCTTCAACGTCTCGCTTAGCAGAGTGCTATTGTCGCGAGCTACCGAGATTGAAAAAGACAATTCGATGTAACAACGAACTAATTTCGATATAAAATATTTTAATTGTTTACTAATACGCGTATCTCTGCTCTTTGAGATTAGGTGAAAAAAAATTCTTCTCCTCGACTCGCTTCGTATTTCCATGCAAAATTCGCATCGATGGAGAATCGAATCACCGCTGACGCGCGACTTAAACTGTTTTACTGGCCTTATCTTATCATCGCGGCCGTCGTGACGTTTGCACCTTGGCTGCTGTTAAATCTCATTAAACCTCGAAGCACCGATGAGTCGAGGTCTCGGCGATTATCGAGAAAACGTTTGCCACTTTCCAAACCCGTGTCGACTAGCTCAAGAACGGAGAAATCATTTCACCGAACTGCTCCAATTTTGAATGGGGGAGCACATAGAATCACAAGGAAGAGGAACTCGGCAATTATTGCATTCGAGGAAAGCAATTTTTGTTCGTTACTGCGAACTATGCTTGTGTACGCTACAATAATTTGTATCAGTTATGTAAATAATTATTGGTGTAAAACTGTTTTATCAGTGCATACGAACAACCGCGCGACTGTTGACTGCATTATCTGCATATCGCTTTGCGAATACTTTGCAAATACCACACACGTACCACGACATAGCGAATAAATAAATATTTATTCGTCTATCTAGTTGTTTGTCTATATCAAAAGTCTTCCGTGGCCCTACTTGCCATGCGGTATCTTTGTTCGTTATTAAATTTTAAAATAACATTCGTCGCACAGCGAATTACACGAAAATTCTCTCTCAGCGTTGCTTCATTATTCGCTAACATCGCGGCGTTTCTTAATGGTAATTTATTCGCGAGCGTCGCCACGTGTGCTGAGCCCGCAAACGTGCAATTGCACGGAGAATTGCATAATTATACGAACACCCTATGCAGCGGAATCTTCGATCCTGGGAAACAATAAGGATACGTTAGGTAATGCGCAGAGACGATTCCATAGAAAATGTCAGAGCTGGGTGCGCCGATAGTAAATGTTTGTTGTGCGCCATTATGGAGTAAATGCAACGCGAATCGTAAACGGAGCGCAGTCTCCTCGGGATTGCATAGCTGGAACATCGCGTCTACGTGAAATTTCGCATCCATCGTCTATTGGAATTTAGTCGAAGCTTGGAAATGCTTAACATGGAAACGTTTCGATGAATTAAACATGAAACCTTCCAGCTCGATGATTTGTTACACGATTATTAGCCCCAGTGACGTATACTTAGCGTGACTGGCGCATATTTTAAACTAATAATACTCCAAACGAAATTCTACGCGGTACATGTTTTTCAGTGTCGCGGGAATAAGAACAAACGCTGCCCTCCCACGTACAGCACGACGTCGCACGCTGCAGGGTGAACGACTGAAGAATGCATTCGCGTTAACTCTCGCGAATAAATTTGAGACTCTTATTCTTTATTCGGAATAAAATTTGCTAAACTCTGCCGTTAAGTTTCATTCATATCGTACAAGCTCCTCGCACGAGCAACGGTAATCCAAGGGCAGGGAATGGCGGAGACGTAGGTGCGCCAAAGCGTTTACAGTGAAATACAGTATACGTGCACAAGCTGAAACCGTAATCCGGCCAACGGAGCCAGTCTCTTGACCTGACATTTAATGCTGTTGCACAAGTTGCACTGCTCGTTGCTCTTTGTCTGCAAGAATCGTGCTACTTATTGAAATGACATGGCAAAGGGAGATACGAGTCAACGATCCCGTAGTGATCTTTAATGCAGTCGATGCCTTCTTGACATTTCTTTTTTTATCGATCAACGACGAGATCGAATAAAAGTATCGGGTCGTCCAGAAAGTTCGTGGCATGCAGGTTGTTGTTTATCGTTGCGATTCGACTAGGGAGAACCGAATGACCTATGGGATCAGAAATGAAAAATTATAATGGCGCGGGTCGCGTATTGCGTAGGTCATCGAGAGGTGTCACGCGTGACGTGGGAACGTGTGTACGCGAAGGTATGCCAGAAGAAAATACGACGGAAACACGTACCAGCTTAAGGTACTGGCTACGAGAAAGAATGAAAGGGAAGGGACCAGGGCCGAATTAAGATATCGTAAATCCCTGCGCTACTGCAAGGCCTTCAATAATATTTTCAAACGTTTGCTTTGTCCGAGAATGCGAAAAATGTATAATAAAATTTAAATAAATTGCCTCAAATAACCCTCTGGAATCCCTTCACTTGGCGGAGGACTCTAAGCTGTAGCCTTTGAAGTCTGTGACTTAATTTAGTCCTGAAAAGGGCATCCTTATCGTGGAATCATAAGAGCGGCTGAACAAAACAGCGTACAATTCAGAGAATAATTTTCCTAATTTCTTATTATGTTCCCGGAACTTGAATTGCGCTGTGAGAAAAATTGTTAGGCTGAAAAACCTCGGTTGAGGAACGTCTTATTGTTTAGCGTATTACATGCTATTAGAATAATAACAGCACTCGGCTCGTTCAAGATTTTCACAAGTTTAAATGATCACCGATTCGAACGAGATTAAAGTTACTTGGGTATCGACTGAAATAAAGCGTAAATTATTGAAATGCTAGGATGTTTTAAAAGAAGGATCCACGCTGTTTGTCGGTCCAAATCTCGAATTCGTTGAGCACGGCGAAGATATTTATCAGCGAAGATTAAAACGGTACTCTCCGTGTGTAACTGCATATATTTAACTTTCTTCCTACGTACAGGTACGCATACATACCGTAAGTTTTGGAACCGGTCAACGAATACGAGAAGCAGAATCCGACACGTGAGAATTAACATAGAAATCTTGTTAAATTAACTCACCGATTCGCAACTATACATACAGGCATAGTATTTTGTGTTTACTAAAAACTTTTATAATGTCTGATCCAAGGCAAAACAACGAAACGTAGAAATGTCCATATCATAATTATAAATCCATGTTTTCCGGTGCGCCCCTGACTCCATTAAACTAATCCACTTCCAGATTAACATTATGTAATGAGCTTTGTCGCTCTAAGTTTTCAGCGGTATCCTAAGGATTCGCGGAAGTTTCGTTTCGTCGAAATTAAAAGGTCGCTAAAATTCGCCGTTGTTCTCCATGCATCGATTAGGATTAAATAAATTTCCACGCGCGACGCGACGTGGTTGCTAAAAAAACACGGAGAAGATTTTTATATAATTTTTTTTCGAGTAATAGTCAACATCGACACAGTAGTAGTCATGCTTCGTGATGGAAAATTGCTACGTTGATAAAATCTCTCCCGCATTTTCCTAACGAACCATTCAAAGCAGAACCACGCCAAATCCAATTACGCTAATTTGACGATTTTCTTCCTGCGGTGTTTCAGTAATAAGACTCTCCGAACCGGTTACTTTTGGCTATTTCGTGACTCCGCGAGTCTGAACATTCGAAATTAGTCGAAGTCGGTGCTCGTTACTTAATTGGCTCGACGTTGACAAGAATTATTTCAAACAAGTCCAATTTGCTTTCAGCTCATCCCCGTGTAAAATATCGCATTCTATGCGATTCAACGAAACGACAATTGTTTTCGATAGCGTTGCTTCGATTAAATTCGAACTACTAGCCCAAACCTAATTTTCCTGCGTGCTGTACATGATTCACCTACTCAACGTTATTTAAGTTAAGCTCGATGTACTATTATACAACTCAATTTCCTCTTTCCGATTTGTTTTCCCTTTCGTACCCCGTTCAAGTCCAACGAAATCGATGCAATTCCGCATGGAGATATGGCGAGCCACGCCATTATCGTTTCACTCTTTCACGAGGTACTCTAATAGACGAAGATTATTGTTGTTTCCAACCGAAAAGTGAACGGGTTTCAGAACTACGCGGCGTGCAATATACTTTAATAATCCTCATCGATCGCGAAGGAGACGTAAGTAGGTGCCCGAATGAACAACTCGAGTTATAACGGTTTATAGGACTTGTCACGACCCGTATTATACTTTCTATTGACCGACTAGAGAGACTAGACCCTGCTGAAACCGATCCTTGAATAAGTCGGGACCGCTTACACGGCCATCCAGTTTTCTTTCTTCGAGGGATACTCGCGGTTAAGTTTCGCGGTCGATTGCCCTCGCAGTTTCCACGTCTTATTTTTAACCCTTCATACCGACGCCAAGGAACCCGTCTCGCCTCTGTGCAACTACGATAACCGAGGATCGACAATACCACCCTCTGCTCCGTTTTAAAGACTCTTGGAATCGTTGCTGTCACGTCGACAGGTATACAATAATAATAATAAGGTATACAGTAGCTTTTCGTTTTGTCTTGCGCGTTATCGCGAAAGATACAGTTTCTCTACTTACTACGAGTAGATCCGAACGTCCTGTTGATCAAGGCGGAAGCAAAGAGTCCGCATTATCCTCTCCGTCCCGCTTCCACTCGTCCCTCTTCCTCCTGGCCGCGAGAGAGTAGCCTTTCGAAGCTTGCTGGTCACGCTTGTCCACGTTCTGTCTTCCTTTATTTTTCTCTCCCCCTTCACTCGTTCTCTTTTCCTTCTACTCTCGTCCCTTCTCTCTCCCTCTCTCTCTTTCTCTCGCTCTTTTTGTGTCTGGTCTGTCTCTGTCTCTTTCACTCTCTCCCTCTTTCTCTCCCCCTCGATTACGCGTTGGCACTACACCCGCGGGCCACAATACAGGTTGCCCATGACGACGCGTTCTCCCGACACTCGCGTTGGAGTTATGTCTCTTCCTGATGTCCGCCGCGATCTACGAAATATCCGCCCCTTTAACACGTTGATCGCCACGTCATTCATACGTGAGTGACGGTGGTCTAAAGTTTAAAGATCCACGAAATACGTCACGCGAGGACGAAACGTTAAACAAAAACAAAAAAAAAAAAGTCCAGATGCGATTATTTAGCTACCAATTGTTAAGTCAAAAAATTATAATTATACCAAGGAGACGCATTCTCGTTGGTGCTAGTCTGGCAATCAACGTGTTAACACCAGAGATGGGCGAAACCCTAGTCTTCGAATAAATCTGAAGTTTGCCGATGTGTTTGTGTCTCGTTTCCTTCTTTGGGAAACGTTCAAAAGAGGAAACGAGACGAACGTATCAGCAAACCTCAGATTTATTCGAAGCCTAGGGTTTTGCCTATCACTGGTTAAGGCGTCGGAACCTCCACTTATTTATTTCATCGAAAATGAACAAAATGCCAGCGGTTCTTGTGAAAGAGAGAAAGAAAACACTTTTTTTTTTTGTACCGTAAATCGGGTGAAATTGTAAATAAACATCAAAATATCAACTACTTGGAGGTTCCGACGATAGGTGCGACGACATAGTTTAATAAATTTTTTCGATTTTCTGTTTCAGATTACCAGGAGAGCCAAAATCACCTGCGCCAACGGATAACTTTTTTCTTTTGCGCACATGCATATTATTTTGTAAATAAATGACGAAATATTTTTTACCAAATAGAAAATTTTTTATTTACTTTCGTTAATCATACCTTCGAGGGGAAAAAACATTCGTTCAATTTTATGCAATATTTCCTGAGAAAAAAATTATTGAAAATATGCTGTTTTTTGTGCGTTCACAGAGAGGGTATCCTAACACTTTAACTAGCGACCTATTCAGAAAGAGTCTACACCTTACAGGGGGAGGACTCGGATCGGAGCGTGAACTAGAGGGGAACGTAGTCCGATACACCAGGCGTGTTACCCCGAAACAGTTCGTTCTAGTGACCCTACGTTTCCTTTATTACTGTAAATAAATTCTAACTCTTTGACATCTGCAGATGGATCTCGATTTTTGTCTCGAATTCTATTACTCGGTTCCGGTGTGCATCGCTCCAGTACTCGAGGCGGATCTCGCAGTTTTGATGCATTGCAACGCGGATTAATTTCGCGACGACGGTAATCAAGTTTATGGAAACAAGAGCTGGGCGTTTAGAAACAGACGCGTTGCAGTGGGTGGAGCGATTGACGAACAATAATTGATCGTTCGTTGTGGATCGTTAGATACGTTTACCCCTAATAAACCAATTACGAATGATCCTCTATTAAAAGAATTAGTTGTATTCGATAATTGCCGAATACACGCAGGTGTCTCGATTAGTCGTGCTTGTTTATCGGTTTTCGAAGATATGTTCACGATACGTCCGATAAACGTGTTATTTCGCAGTGAGCAAATGATCTGTCAATCGAATGAAATTTTATCCATCTTAAGCCCTACGATTGCACCGTTATCCGTGAATTT
Source organism: Hylaeus volcanicus (assembly GCF_026283585.1). Taxonomy (NCBI): domain Eukaryota; kingdom Metazoa; phylum Arthropoda; class Insecta; order Hymenoptera; family Colletidae; genus Hylaeus; species Hylaeus volcanicus. Next base: position 19,151,845 of record NC_071981.1, read on the forward strand.
TTCTGTTTCGATCTGTTTCATAAATTCATCGCGAGTCGTTGGAAAGAAGATGTACAGAGAAGCTCGACAAATAAAGAGGTTAATTATTGGAGAAGTTACTCGCAGCCGACGGAATGAATTGAACGAAATTGCACGACTGATTGTCAATCCTACTCGTCCGAGTAACCAAGCGTTGAATTTCAAACTAACAACTCCTCGTGGAGGGAAGGAGTCTCGTTCTAACGACGTTACCAGCGCCAACAATTTCTTCTGGAAAGAAAAGACGACGCGATCGCTCTTCGAAGCGATGAACAATATTTACTTAATTCAATCAAGAGACTACGTTAGGCTTATTTAAATCGAAATTTATCTTCTTCGTACATTGTTAAAGTACGAGTGTACTTAACTTTGTGAGTCACCGCTGAATTTTATTTTATCTTCAAGTGGGACATTAGCTAAACAATAGAACTGAAAATGATTGCTGTTACTTAACGACGTACGTTTCGACGATAATGTTTTGCGAAAATAGTGTTTTCCCCTGGGTACTTCAAAAAAAAAAAAAAAAGTGAATTTCCAATTTAACGAGACCGCAGAGAGAAAAGCCAGACTGGATACGATTACGAGTAATGTGCCAAGCGTAGAAAGTAATCTTGGAAAAAAAACTACACCACTGATATTGCAATAACAATGCAAATCGTTTTTGCACCAAAAAACGATACCGTGAAAACAAAGGAGTTACAACAAACGCTCCCTCCGATAACTTTTCCTCGCTCCAAACAGTACTTTAACGTTAAATTTCCTTTAACCACTCTCGTTCAGCAGACTGATCGTTTCATCTTTCCCTCTGAAGTTGAAAACTCTCTCCGAAAGGCGGGAACAAACGTAAAGGTAAGTAAAAATTGAAATCCATGGTCGATCGCGAACCGTTCATAAATGAAACTCTGTTAGACGTAAACGAATCATTGGCATTGACCGAGTATAAACAACGTTCGTTTTCTTTGTCGAACGATATGTTGGCTCGAACTGACTGTTGGCTCTGTCAAAAACGGGGAATCGATCGTCGAACGTTCGTTATCACTGGGTGGGAATAAATTGATATCGCGGATTCTATTTTTTTCTGTAGGAAGCGTCACTTACGTCTCGGCTGTCACGCGCACTCGACAGGTAATTTTCGAGTCCGCGGAAAATTTCAGTCACTCGAGGACTACGTAGCACGATCAAACCACTTTCGAGAACATATCGATACGCGCTGCACGACGCTCACCGCGAGACTGAAGAGGCGAACGGCTTCACACAAACGTGCGGTCTTGGCGTCTACCAATCAGTGCCCGCGGATTCTTGCGTGGCTACGGCGTCCACGTATGCGCGGTGAGTACCCCTTGTCGATCACAAGCCTCTGACAGCGATGTTAACCCTTTGCACTCAAAGTACCTTATGTACTCGACTGTAGCCAATTTTGGATAATACTCGATATTATACGAAACTCGATTTATTCATAAATCGGGAAACGGAAAAAATTGTCCGTGTTGGTATTTTTCGACAGAGTATAAAAAACTGAACTTTGTCCTCGCATTTGTGTGCTGTACACGGTTACAATTGTCACTCGAAAATGTTTCCTAACTACACGTTATCGTGTCGTGCCTGCAATTTAATTGTTCCTCGACGCCAGTTTGTATTAAAAAAAAAGTTGCCTCTCGCGCGAAAACCGTTGCGTGACATTCGAAATTTCCTTCGTTCGCTGATACGTTTATTTTAACATTTTTAAAATACACGTACGTATAAATCGACGCGACCGATGGTCGATAATTAATCGCAGGAATGCAAGGATTTTTGTTTCTGTGAATTTGTAAATGCTCGACGAACCGAGAAAAACACGTTGCTCGGACGATTACGAGAGATCGGGATTTCGTGGAGTTTGACGTAAAAATGTTCGATACCAGCCTCGGTGTTACAACGTTACAGGAAAACTGAATATTAACGCGTTGAACGCCACGTCATCCACACGTCGGCGACTTTTCACCGTGGAACAAAAAAAATCAATTCCGAAAGGCGTCTCTATTGTTTCAAAAACAAATTAAATATTTCTCAACTATTTAACATTTTTCTTTTTTTTACCCAGTCCATGGAACGACCTTAGGAAACTGTATTTTCCTAGAGATAAGATAAACTTAAATTAACGGTGAATTTCATAATACTCGCGTGTTTCGTTGGTCGGCGTTGCTATAAATTGGATGGAAAGAACGAAAAACGTTAAATTGTAAATATATCGAAATTTAAATGGGCATGCAATTTTTATTTATTAATCGATTTTTCGTTTGTTACTTGTATAATACTTTTTTTTATTACAACGTAGCTAGGTTTATGTAACCTTGCATTATTGCACTTTGCACTACATTTCACGCTTTCACGGTGTCACGCTGGTATTTGCAAATATGAAATATCCACGTCAATTCTATTGTAGCCCTGTTCCGCAGATTTTAATCAAAGATTACAGCACGTACAAAGGTAACGCGCCTTTGTTCCATTTCCGAGTGGAACATTCGAAGAAACTTGTTTTTAATCGTATCACAACTTCGCGGAATTTCATGAAAAAATGTATGCACGAAATAATGATTTTCCATTTTTCAGGTGTCGCTTAACTTCATAAAATAATGTATAGAATTTAAACAAATTTCGATAAAACAATATCTGTTTAACGTTTTCATTTTTCTTTAGTTCGCATGTAGTGCAGGAGAATGACGAATCACATCGATAAATTGGAGTGACTTGAAACTGTGTCATTATTCGTCGAGACAATGTAGATGGTGCAACGGTGAAATCAGCGAAGGTGATAGAAAATTGATGTCAAGGAAGAGTCTGCTGTGTTTAAAATTGACGCGAAGTGGATCTATTGTTTCGAATATTCTCGAGCGGTCATTTTGAGGGTCAGGTTCAAAAGGACTCTCTCGAGAGAGAGAGAGTTCGATTGATAAATTAATCCGTGAATTACATTAATACGGTCAGTTTCAGTAAAAAAAATTACAAAGTTTGAACGTTCTGGCGTGAAATCTTTATTCAAAAAGGAGTATCTTCATAAATCTTACACACCCAATTCTCCAGAGTTGGAAACTCTCGTCGACGTTGGAAAGTAATACTTTACTCGATCGATTTTGTTCCAACTTCGATGGGTTTTGTTGCGAATGAATACATTTGCTTCGATCCCTTGGGATTTTCGTCGAAAACATTCGTGATATCTTGTTGTGTCGGTTCTGCGATTCGATTCTAAGCCACGTGTTTCGAGGATTACTGGTTCGTCCATTTGCTTTTGCAATAAACCTTTTTATTTAATTTACCAAACGCTGCATGCAATTATATTCAGTTATTCCATGGTATTTGAGCATTTTTCTAACGCAAAATTTAACAAGTATTGTGAGAAATAAAACATGTAAAATAAATAAATACGAAGAAATAGATGGTATTAATTTTGTTACGAATTAGTTGCAACTGTACGATAAGCTCGAGAATCGATGGTTTACAACACCGTGCGATTAATCAAACCGACTATCTTCTTTTATGTGCTCGCATAGTCGATATTGATCTGGACTCCGTACGCGCGGTATAAAAGCAAGTCTCCTCGTTCAAAAATTTATAGGAAGTGACTACCCCCTGATATAAGTTCCCCTAAGTTTTTGTTAAACGCGCTTTAGTATGAACAAGACGAAGCCTGATCGATAAAATAAGCGACAAGGGATGAAAAGTGAACCAAAGCAAAATGTTGAAGCATTATCAACGCAATATCACCAAGAACATAAGCAATAATTCTACTACCGTAATACTTTCACAGATAAATCATGCAGCATTCAACGCGCAGTGGCTAATTTTACATTATCAGAAAAGGCCCTCTTATCTGGAGCTGTCGTTAATAATTTAAAAAGGGGCGTATGGTCGATTGTAATTTACAGGAAAATTTGTTCCTACTGCTTTCGAACCAATGATTCATTTGAATTACAGATTACTTTAAATATGAATTTGTTTATGGGCTGGGAGTCATTCTACAATCCGCGTCACTCATTTTATGTGACGGTAACGTCATCAGTCATTTCGTCCCGATTTCTTCAGTCGATAGAGTCTTCATTAAAGACACAGTTTAAATCGAGACTTCATTCTTCCGTTATATGATATAAATTATATACAAAAATATTCAAATTAATTCATTCGACTTAGTAACCACCTATTACACGGTTAATCGTACCCATGGTTATTTAATAAGTATCTGATAAATGTTAAAAGAAATTACTTTTTGTACATAACTAATTTGAATTTCGCGCGTTTAATAGACGCCATCTAGCGGTAAAAAGGCCGAACTAATTTTCGGAGTATGGTCAGCGTTTCTTTCGAGAAAACGCTCAAGTTTGTCTTCAATAGTTCCTTTCTTCACCGCTGGATGGCGCTTTTAGATGGTAATTACTGACATTAATTGTCGGTGAAAAAAACAGTGTAAATGGCGCTATCTAGACGTGAAAATAGGAACTATTAAGGACAAACTTGGGCGTTTTCCCGATAGAGGCGCTGACCAAACTCCGAAAATTAGTTCGCCCTATTCACCACTAGATAGCTATTAATTTGAATAAAAATGGCGCTAAATTCAAATATATACCTTTTATCCTAAATTGTTTGCTATTTGTTTCCGAGATTAGTTTCTGAAAAATACCTGTTGAGTACGCCAGCTTTGAATTGGGGGAACAATGGCGCAAATTGCAAAGTTTGAACTATTTTCATGTTGAAATTAAAATAGCATAATCTCGAACTTCGTTTATTATATAAAATTGAGAATTGCATTAACGTATAGCAGCATAGAATTTTATTTATACATTTACACGTATGCTCTTAACAAAAAAAACTTATGTAAACTTTATATGGATTTATTTCAACAAACGTCTATCTCGGGGATGGGTGTAATTTATATTTAAATACTGTTTTTATTACTATGTATGATATTCATACACATAACATTTAACAATCATCATAACGTTTATTTACGATTAATGATTTGTGCTTCTAAAGTGGCAGACACCAGGCATTGTCATTCTTTTGTACATTGAATTGCGAAACCTGACCTAATTTTTCAGAGTGTTGAACACGATCCAAACATTCATGATACATATGAGAAAAGAAATTAGGGATAATAAATAAATACTACATACATTCATATACCTTGATTATCGACATTTTCTTAAATGCACCGGTGAACTGCCTATATTATGCTAACTGTAGTAATATTCTATAATAATAGATAAATCCATTTAATTATTATTCGAAACAGAATAAACTGGTGTACATTGAAACTTCGATGATATTTTTAGTTGTGACACTATTCTTACATTTTGTATTTGAATCTATTCTTATAATATAAGAATTTCCAAAACTTATTACTCTACGATTACAACATCATTTCCAACATCATTCAACTCTATTCCATCGACACGATGTCAGCAGTCATGGAAGTATAGGTTACCTTTGTGTTGCAGAATACATGTTAACTAGAGCATCACGTTAATAAAATAAAAAGGTAAAATGTTTTAAGCTTGGGGGTTACGGAATTTTTCGCCTGCGAATTTGGCAGCCGCGCCTAATTCCTCTTCGATACGAAGAATCTGGTTGTACTTGGCCAACCGTTCTGAACGACAAGGCGCGCCAGTTTTAATTTGACCAGTCGCAAGTCCAACGACTAAATCAGCTATGAACGTGTCTTCTGTCTCACCAGAGCGATGGGAAACCATGGTACCCCACCCAGCGCTCTTGGCTAGTTTGTGAGCGTTAATTGATTCTGTAACGGTACCTATTTGGTTGACCTTCAGCAATAGGCAGTTACAAGCCTTCTTTTCAATAGCTGTTTTGATCCTGTAATGCAAACAAGATCATGATAGTTTATGCTTGTAGTGAAATAAAAGTTTCGTGGTGTATTAGTCGAATTTTACCTTTCAGGGTTTGTGACAGTGAGATCATCACCCACAATTTGAATGGGAGTGGAACTTGTCATGGAAGACCATGATGCCCAGTCATCTTGGTCAAATGGATCTTCAATTGAAACAATCGGGAATTCTTTAACGAAGTCCAGGTACAAGTTTTTCAGAGCTTCTGGTTCCAAGTATGTGCTAGGATCAGATTTCTCATTCTTAAAATCTAAATCGTATTTTCCATTCTTGTGGAATTCGGACGCGGCAACGTCCATACCAATCTTAATTTTTCCTTCATATCCAGCAACCTAAATTTTATAATGATATAATACGATATTACACATATTTTTTCAAAACATAAATAGTAACACTTACTTTGATAGCATCCATGATTAATACTAAGGCTTCTTTGTTTTCCAAAATATTAGGAGCAAAACCACCTTCATCACCAACTGCGGTAGCATCAAGACCAAACTTCTTCTTGATACCAGCCTTGAGATGATGGTAGACCTCGCTACCCATTTTCATTGCTTCTGTAAAATTGCTAGCTCCTGTAGGCAGGATCATGAACTCCTGCATTGCTAATTTGTTTCCAGCATGCGAACCACCATTAATAACGTTAAAAGCTGGAACTGGTAGAATAATGTTCGGATTTCCTGCTAATTCCGCGATATATCTGCGATAATCATTTACAAAATTAATGTTATACATATTGGACCAAAATATTATACATTTAAATTAGGAAGTCTATTTACTTACTTATATAATGGCATTCCCTTCTTAGAAGCTCCTGCTTTACAAACTGCTAATGAAACACCCAAAAGTGCATTTGCACCAAGCTTTGACTTGTTTGGTGTACCATCGAGTTTCAACAAGAAATTATCGATGTCTGTTTGCTGAGTAACTTCCAGGTTTGACTGTTACATAACATATTACATTTAAAGGCGGTTCTCACTTTATGAAAAAAGTGATAGATACTTGTGAATAAATACCTTCAACAATTCAGGTGTAATAATAGAATTAATGTTTTCTACAGCTTTGAACACAGATTTTCCATGGTACTTTGATTTATCATTGTCCCGGAGCTCTAAAGCTTCGTGAACACCAGTTGAAGCACCGGATGGTACTGCAGCTCTGAACAGGCCATTTTCTGTTACAAGATCGACCTATAGAAAATGTATGTAAGTGACAATTATATGATGCAATTTATGAAAGTATATTTCATATAATCTTACCTCTACAGTCGGGTTGCCACGAGAATCATAGATCTGTCGTGCCTTAATGCTTTGGATCGGCATTGTTTCACAGTAACTAGCGGTACTATACTTGGAGACAAATAATCTAAAACACAAATACTTTTTAATTTAAACTACAAGTGTATTAAAACTTCCAAAATGTACAGTTATAATTAATCAAGAGTCCTAATCATGAATTCTACCCTTTTCATTTCAACCTCAAACATTCATATTAAGTTACTCTCCACTTTGGACAATTTAAATAATTGTCGGAAAATTAAAATACCGGTATTCGACTGTGGATTTTGAACAATGTAGTACTTGACCTTGTCAAGGTCACCGGAAGAAATCTATGAATATACAATAAAATAAATTGTTCCCTTATTTACAAGACCTTGAATTCTTAAAATTGATTGCGATCTGCTCAAAATATCAAGTGTAATGACCTTGATGCGAAATTTAGACACGTAGCGCACGCGGTGGGTATTCGGATCATTCTTTTTGTGTAATTCTGAGGAAAATCACACTGAAAAACTTCTGAACAGAATCTTGATATCTTCGTCAGCACAAACTGATTTTTGAGGATAGAATTCTTTAAATCTTGAACGAAACTTGAATGAAATTTGCTCACCTAACGTAAAGCGTGACAGTCCACTTGGAGTGTCGAAGCAGAATGGTGTTCTGTCTTCTGTCCTACAATTGACCTCGAAATGCGTATCTCTCCTATCGATTCTAAACTCTCAGCGAGTGTGATCGCATAAGTGCCAAAATTAGTTTCCTCTTCAAGATTATTCAATCATAACTGTTAACATTTTTATAAGATTTCAAAGGAGTATTTTAAATTATTAATCGAATATAAGCTCAAATGTTCTAACGATTAAATAATTTAAGGCGCATTCATTACCTTTCATATTTACTGTGTCATTGGCAGATTGTAAATTCCCTTACAATTAACTATCTCGATGTTGCACTACTCGTGCCTTTACGAGAGCGGGAATTTATAAAGCAGTAGCGAAAATAAAGAATAATTGTAAATAATTTGCAATGTTGTTCATTCAGTATTAGATTGTTAAACTCAGCAAATAAACAGATTTACTTGGAATACAAATTTCTATTGAAAACAAGGAAGCATTGAGGAAGTATACATTAATTTTTGAGGTTAATATACGAGTTTAATTGTATTATTCTTTAAAAACAATCAATAAACTTTTATCAACGTTTACGTAACCCAAATTATTTTTTTTATAAATAACAACGTTATTTTTGTCGAAAGTTTATTCAAAAATATGTAATATATTTAATTATTATGATACAATTTGTACACGAACAATGATATAACATCGTCGAAAATGAAAAGAATTGGTCTTCAAAATGCAATTTCGTAAACAAATTTTGTACTGAAGATTTTTGCGATCTTTAAATTCAGAAAGTATACATGTAATTTTGATATTATCGAGAAACTTATTTTACAAAATCATTTATAAATAAACTGTATGTAGTTAATGTTGTATGCAACGATTACTTAAATTAGTTTTTACAATTAACATTACGTTACTTTAATATTAAAGTATAACTATTGCATTCCTAAATTTAAAACTATATTCACAAGTGATTAATATTTATCAGTTCATAAATTGTTTCTGAAAGGCATAAGTATTGTATCGTGGAATTATCCCACGGGTCACACATATTTGAATGTAGATCAAAATGGTTCTGTAGAGATCAAAGTTTTATATAGAAAGGCACCCTATACAAGCATTATAAATGTAAAGAAGTTGCCATTATTGCAAAATGAGTGCAATGGTTGCTCTTAGATTGGTTAGACATTTGATTTTTATATAAGAGCAATACATTCACGTCATTAAGACTATTGCATTAGACAATTTTTGATATTTATGCTTAATATTAAATTATTTCAGTTTTCCGGCTGCTTAGGCTTTTCTTTATCAATGCCCAATCCTCGAGGATATCTGCATCATTTAGCATGTAAACGATGTAAGGGCCAGCAACGGTAACAGCTCTTCTCCTTTCAGTGTGATTTCTACGTCTTCTACCAGTTGAATTTAGCCACAGATCTGCATGAATATCAACATTGTTTCTGTCTTCTTCTAATCTGCGGATCTTTTCTTGTAAATCATTATGAATACAATCCCAGATTAACTCCTTTTCACTTTCAAAATTTTGTAATGCTGCCTGTTCTTCTGCTAGAAATTTGTTTTGTATATTTTGTAATCTATACTGTTTTAGTATTCCAGCTACTTCTGTTTTTGTTTTCATATTTTCTTTTAAACGTTCCAATGGCACTAAATATTCTTCAGATTTTCCAACCCGAACTTCTCCTAATTTTGTATCTACCTGAGTAATTCTTTCACGGTACAGCCTGAAACATTTATTATATCAAAGTATGTTCCTTTTCGATAGCTACTCACTTTCAATAAAATCTTTGTAACAAAACCAATGACTTACTGCTCTTTAAGAAGAGTAAATTGTCTTTCTAAATCAACTAAGTTTTCCATACATTCATTGCGTCGCCTTTCACATTCATCTTCATCCATTTCCGAAGAATCATCGCTATCGCTATGTTCTGCACTGCTATCACACGAGGCAGAGCTTTGATTACTTTCGTTACTGTCGTGCGACATTTCTTCTCCTTCTGCTTCTGATTCATCTTTAACGCTTGGCATCTGTCTAAGCATTAAACTCACATGTACAATTAAATGGTAGAAGATCAACTATGCATTAACATGATTACTACGATACGTTTATGTGTAAATTTACGTTACAGTAATATAACCTCAAAATTAATGTTTACGACGTTTACACTCGTACCGTTTAAATAATAACAAACGAAATGAAGAATCATGTACAAATGCCTATGAATTGTATGTAGTACTATTAAAACGGAAAATAATATTGTAAAAACACTAGTATTTCAATTAGGAATTTGGAAACATTCTACCGAAATCGTATATAAAATTGTATATAGTATTTTAATATTTCGGTAAGTAACTTTATTACAGTTAATAATGATGTGTATACGTACTGTGAAATAATTTTATTTAGTAGTATAGGGCCACAAAATATGTAGTAGAAGATAAAATAATGTCTGTCAAGTAACACGCGAAACAACCATTTGTAAATTGATCATCTAAACATGCGGAGGTTTTGTTGAGCATGCGTCTTAAAATTTTTTCAAGATAAAGTTCTTGTAAGTTTATAATATAAATACCATAAATAATATTGTATTTAATTATCGATTGTTATATGTATCATATTACAGAAAAAAGTAGGGCTAAAATTAAAATATAAAAAAATATCAAACAAATCATATGTTAATAGTTAAATGTTAATAGTTTAAAACAAATTTTAATTTTCTGATCTCAGACATAAATAATATGACCTTAAAGTTAATTAGAATTTATTTGAAATAAAGTTTTCCAATTTCTAATTTTTTTACCCAGACCTGGCAACATCTAGCGGTAAGAAATTTGAACTATTTCTCGACAAGCTTGGACGTTTCATTTTAGATGGCGCCACTAATATATAAATATATGTGCATGCGTGTGCATGTGTATGAACATGTATATGTGATCATATGTGATATAAAATCGAGCATTGATATTGATGTTAGATGGCAGCACCGTCTTAGGGTCCATGAAATAAATAATTGATAATTATAAAATAGCAGTAAATATCGTACGAAAAGTGATCCTTAAGTGTACATTACATAATAACACCGTCTGCTTATCAGAGGAAAGAGAAAGTGACATTTAGAAGTGTAGGAACAGGATCTTCCAGACAAATTCGACTGGATTCTACAGCTAGAGGGCTATGAACTGTTATGAACTGTTATCAACTCTTCTTAGTTGTCAATCAATATCAGATTCCTATAAATAGCAAAATCCTGCGCTTTCCGTACAACCTCGAGTCTAAAGCAGATTATGCCGAGTAAGCCTTGCCGTTAGTTTTGTATTATTAACCGTTAAATTGAAAAGTGGAAGATCTTTAAGGTTGATATAAGATCTCTTACTTACATCTCCACCATCCATTCATCAATGGAAATTATTTATATACTCTGGTATCATACAAAGGCTATTTTTATATTAAAACCTGAGAAATTAGACATATTCAGTAAAATCTAAAACGTCCCTTATTAACAAACCTGTATATCATTATCAATCAGATACAATTTATCAAATAGGTATCAATGAAATATCTAAAGGGAATTAAAAGACACGTGTAACCTTTATATATGTACATATATTTTGTTCTATATATACATATATATACATATATTTTTTAATATGTAATACTCCATCGGATATAATAATACATTTGGGCCTGCATAGAACAAACAGACAGATAATGCAACATTTGCATAATTGTAAAGTATACTATAAATTAATGTATACAATATACACATATTTCTCGTGTGCTTTCTCTGATTCGTGAAAACTTTCGATTAAATAGGTCTCTTTTTGCGCAAAAGGAAGGTACAACTCGTTTTGTGCATTTTGTTGTTTTTTTTCTTTTCATATAAAACTCTTTTTTTGTTTTTTATTCATTACGGTTAAGATTTATCACACACGAGACGGTTACGGTAAGAATTCCTTTACTCTGTAAATTTATGTACGAAATGAAACATCCATTAAAAGAGACTGATAAGAAACTCGTGGTAAACAGAATTTTGAAATGATGTAGGCACTCGATTTTTGTTTACACGTAATTTCACTTTCATGGTACGGAGCCGTATTTAATGTATAAAAATTTATAAGTGATTCGCGTGGGGTTGGTATGCTTGTTTCGGAAGAGATAACGCGTCTCCGAGGAAATTTTCAATTATCACGAGTCGAGCAAATAGTTCCTTACCATACGCATCTAACGTGCCGTGTGCACAGTTTCATGTTGTAGCGGACATTCTAAACATTCTTTTCTTAATCCGCGATCATTCTGTATAACAACAATTTCATACAGGTTTTTTTTTTTTTAATACTCATTTCATGCAACATTTATCGCAGCGCCATCGTGGTTCGTTAGATGTATCGAGAGAAGCGATTCTTGAAAACATTAATCTCGTGAATAATATTCAATGCGAAACAGTAAAAGTTCGTATAAAAATTAAGAAAAAGTTCAGAGTGTTCGAAGAAAATATTACGATTTTAGGAACGTGACGAAACGTTAGCCGTTTACAAATAATATTTTTATTGGAACAGAACGAGAGGATGTATTTGCTATACAGTTTACACGTAACAAGACTTGTCGAACTGCGAAGGCGCTGTATTCTTACCTAACTTGTCGATCGATCTTACTTCTGGTTAATAAGAGTGTGTTCACATTGTACACGATTGTAAATACGTCGTCAGGAATATATATACAGGGTGTCCCAAAAATGTTGGAGTTCCTTGAAAGGGGTGGTTCGGGAGGTGATTTGAAACAACTTTTTCCTTTGCGAAAATGTCGGATGGGGCTTCGTTAAGCAGATATTAACAAAAAAGACCCCGACCAATCAGAGCGCGCGTATACCGTTGGAGCGGCCGCGGTAGCGAAGGCTACGAGCTAGGCGGCCGCGTCAATGTCCTTCGTGCGCGTCGAGTCACTTGTTCGCGTACGAGCGCGGCCGCCTAGCTCGTAGCCTTCGCTACCGCGGCCGCTCCAACGGTATACGCGCGCTCTGATTGGTCGGGGCTTTTTTGTTAATAACTGCTTAACGAAGCCCCATCCGACATTTTCGCAAAGGAAAAAGTTGTTTCAAATCACCTCCCGAACCACCCCTTTCAAGGAACTCCAACATTTTTGGGACACCCTGTATATAAGTATTTTGTGAACAATTTTTGAAATTAAGACGATTTCGAATAGGTAACCTTCGTGCAAGTAACGAAGCGTTCGTTTTTAAAATAAAAACCTGGAATATTCTAGTTGTCCGACCACGCTCGCGCTTCCTTCACTTCCAGATCTGATTAGTAGATCGAGATCACGTGTGGTCAGACAAGTCGAGTATTGCTTGACCATTGAATGCGCGGCGAGACTGTATATTTATTTATATAAATACAGACGGTTTATAGTATTCACGTCGGACGATCGTGTATAATGTGAAAGGCGCGTTACATATTCATTTTCTTCCTTATCATTGAACACGTATTTTCTCTCTGAGGCAAAGTATTCGCCGATATTCCTGCCCGTCGATCGAGGAACGATAACTTCAGAACATCTTATAGCGACCCATGTTGCTAGGACAGACATATTGTGCTATCTGCATTACGTATCGTGATCGCACTTCTAATGCGAGAAGTAGGCCTGTCTGATTTATTTGAACGCGCTATTGCTAATATGTTTCCGTGACCGAGTACCGATAGGTAATAAATAGATGATTTGATCGTTCTCCATTCGTTAAGATGCGTTAGGTCTTCACGCGCGAAAGAATTGTTGATTGTACGCAATTAGCAACGAAGCCATCGGGTCTCGTTGAGTAAATGAAGTAACATCGAAAGAACGAGGCGGCAATTGTTTTGTAGGACAGCGATTCGATAACCTCGTCGACGAGCGATACAAATAAATTGATCTCAGAGAGAAACAGAAATAGATAAATACGGCGAGGAAGATACAGAAACAAAGGGGTCCCATGTTTCGAGAACCACCTAGGAAATTGACATTGCGCAAAGGGATACACCCTAAACGTTCGCATACTTTTTTTTTTTTTTCTTTCTTAATCGCGAGTAAAAATCTATATAATTGTCTTTTGACGGTCAAAGATCGTGTACGTTCTGAACATCTTTTTGATTATACACTATAAAAATCGCGCGACTACGTTAACAATGGTTCGTCCGTTTGATGAGATATAGAAACGACGCTCTTCGCGATTTTCGTTAAAGTGGCTCGCTTATGTATGTATGACATGGTATTTATAGAGCTTGGAAAGGAAAACATCGACTCTTAATTTATATTACGTTAAAAAATCGTCGAGATATCGTGACTTCGGAATAAATAAATCTCGTTTAAATAAAAATAATTTATCGAGCGTATGCGAATCGCGTACAGAAAGCGAGGAATATAATATTTATGAGAAATAATCGTTTAAGTCTACAAACTTAATCGATACCGATTTTCATTTGAAATACTTCTCCCAACTCGTCCTTTTTTCGCTTTCTTCGTATACCTACTTTTTTTTATTAATACTTCTTTGGCTCAAATTTATGCATTATATATACATATACACACACTCACACGCACACATACACACATTCATGTTTACATAATTATTGAAACTGTTACGTTAGTAAATCGTTATCTATTATTAATGACCGGTAAAGTTTGCATGGACTTCAAAATAAATCTATTTTCACGTAGACGATTATTTGATGATTGAAATTTGTTCGTTCACCTCAATGTCTTTCATTATAAAAGTTATTTTATACCTGTAGGCATTCGATATTTGTATACGTATTTTTGACGGGGATTTAAAAGCTTACGAATACAAACATTATAAGATGGTTTGGCAGATTGCAAATAGTGGAATGCGATAGCGTTGCAATATTGGATTATTTTGCAAAAGGGCACTCGATATACAAAACAATATAGAAGGATGCACTTAAGACACGTATTAACCTAACACATTTAATTTCAGTAATGGATACTCTTAACCAGGGTTTCGCAAACCGTTGCTTTTATGGCGTTATTGTTCTCGACTGTACAGGCTTCGAATCAATAAATACTTTTCACGATGGTAGGCGGACTTTTCAGGTTTATTTACGCGATACAACGTGCCCGTAGCTCGCGAATCCCTGGTCGAAACAATGACAAGTACATACTACACCTATAGTACATTAATTTATTTCAATCAACGCAAATCGAATGAAAGCTCTCGGACGCTTCCGAAAAGCGTGTACGTAGCTGTAGCATCTAACTTTATTCCCGAAATACGAATTGGTCCATTTCTGACTGTAATGTATTTCCTCACCGCGGCAAAATCTGTTGAATTGATATTTTCTTTTCGGTTGAACGGACACAAAACCAAACCACGAGGGAGAAGTTCAAATGAACATCACAGTCGCCGAGAAATCAATGTAATACTTATTAATAATCTTTTTCGCACACGTGCCATTGCATTTTGTCACGCTTATAAGCTGCCTAATGGATTCTGTACTTTGTGAGAATACAGGTTATCGATTTCTTTGTTAGCCGTTCTGACACTTTCCAATATTGCTCCCTTGTAACGAGGTGACTTTGAAACGCTTCGTGACACACGAATTAACGGCAGATGCATGGACATGGCAGATACAGTGAAACTCTAGTCGTAATTGTCATATAGAAAAACGTATAGGTAGTCCCCGAACGTCGCAGAGGAAACGCCTAACCCTCTTTAATCTTCGCTACCCCGTGTGCGTGTGTGGCGAGTGAAAAATTTCGTAACTTGTTTAATTTCGTTCCTGAATCTCGGATAAAAGAAAATGAATCGTAACGAACTATAAACAGCATTTTTAATTCAACGACTTTACTTCGAATTTCGATGAAGCTTTCCAACAATGATTCTAAATTCTTTTAAATTCTGTTTCCCACTACGAGATTCTCAGAGCAATGGGCAGGGAACATATTTTATCGTGAACTATAGAAAGCTGTGCTACATACGCGACTTACGTAACCCAAGGCTCTCATGAATAAAAACACCAGTCAACTTCGATTGGTTCGAGGTAATTCTGATACCAATTATCGAGCGCATGCTGAAAGCCAGAAGTGCACGCGAATTCGCTTAAAATGTATTCGAATTAACCGCGTGTTCGACTCATTCCACGTTAAATCGACCGAGATTCGATACCACGGCCGCTGATACTTTTTATTTCGAACTCCCCGCGCGTGTGTATTTGCACTCCTGATAAAATGTTGCACGGTAAAATGGAAAATTCAACGAATGTGACCGACGCATCCCCATCTCGCCTTTGATATTTACGCGGCACGTCGAGAGAATAACTTGCGTTTATAGTCACTTCGAAGCTGAAAACATGCTCTTTAGAATTACGAACAGCATACGTTGATTCATAATTACGTTAATTAATTCATAAAATTCTCATCGCCTTCTCGTGATACTTTCGCGTGCCAAAGTATTTTATTCTACATAATGACGTTTCGGAAACTCCTTTTTCTCTAAAATTTCTGATTTCTTACTATACATGTTAGAAAACGCTGAATGTTTGGTAAGTATCGACGACTATGGTATCGAATCTCGTGGAATTTAATTCCGAGTGTCACGTGTCGGGAACACGAATTCAAAGATTAACGAATCAATGAGAAAACGTTGAGTCCTGCTTCGTATCTGGTCACCCAATTTCTTTTGTGTACCATATTTACGTCGTTCAAATTTCATCTCAACGATCCCATCGTTTATCGACAAATACAAACAAGCGAAATTAAGTTGAATCGTACAAAGAAGCCGACCGATGAACAGGAAGTCAATTAATCCGAAACGATGCCGCGTTATTTATTCTTCTTTGACCGTCAATAGAATCCACGATTCGTTTCGTCATTTGTTTTGCGGGACGAAACGACCAAGTGTGCAATACGATAATCATAGTTATTTTTCCCACGTACATTATTTCCCATAACCGAGACCCGCTCGATGGAAAATAATTTGAAATCTAACCATCCGCAAAGCACCACTTGTGCTTCCGTAAAAAAGAACGTTATTCGACGTTAATGCGTTTACACGGTTCCCACTGGCTCGATTCTGCTTGAACGTTCGATCACGCAGATTACAACAGATCTGAAGAAATGGAGATATTTCGGAATAAACGAACGATTGTGCGATCGAGTGGTCTATTCGTTCTCTTTTTGGGATTGCTCGCTTCCCGTACGAAAATCAAGTCCCGAGGGACAGAAAGCGATCAGGAGACTTCCCCTTCGGACATTAAGGTTCCTTCGGTTCTTCGCGACCGAGACGACTAGGATTTAGCAGTGTCGGTCTGTGCTTTGTCGTTTTG
Source organism: Hylaeus volcanicus (assembly GCF_026283585.1). Classification (NCBI taxonomy): domain Eukaryota; kingdom Metazoa; phylum Arthropoda; class Insecta; order Hymenoptera; family Colletidae; genus Hylaeus; species Hylaeus volcanicus. The sequence continues at coordinate 19,168,963 of NC_071981.1, forward strand.
GGCCTTGTTGAAGCCTTCGATCAGAGTTTCGATGATGAACTTTATCGTCAGCTTGTAAATGTTCTCCACGTTCTCTGAGTACCGATCTTCCAGGGTCCTCTCCACGGCGTCTAGGAATGGCTTTTCGATTTTCTGAAAATAAAATTTCGTGTATACGTATAACACGCGAAATGCAAAACGATCAAAGTTATCGCAGTTCCTGACGGTCGAATACTTTCGCGACCCACTAAATCTTTTCAAACTTTGTCTCCGCTAGGTAAAAGCATCGCCTACTTTCAGCAACTGTGAAATGTGTTCTCGTACCCTCTGGCGATTTCCGAAACCGCCTGTTGGGACATCGCGAGGGTGAGGTGCGGCGATGGAATCATGAAGAGGACGTTTAAAGCGCGGAACAATCGATGGAAGAAAATCAAAGAATCTTTTGTACCAGGGAAATCGTTCACCAGGAATTGCAGGGAGGCGAGTGAATTTTATGCGGAACGTTCAACTCTGAGAGAACGTTTCGAAAAAAAATGCTCTATTAATTACTTGGATTTTTTCGTTCGTAGTAGTCGATTACGTTTGCCGTTTCGTAGGATGGCAAGCGAAATTTATGATCGAAGATGTACCTTCGAAGTTTGAAGGTTTCTATCCGTGATTTTCAGTAAAAATTTATGGGCTGTACGTATTTATATTGTTCGTAAAGTAGAGTAGTTTCTTTCCTTGATCAAAGCAGACGTCTGTTGATGGAGTTATGTTTGATAAACTAGAAGTAAAACTAGGGAGTGTTTGAGAACGTTTTAGAACACTTTAGTTAAATAGGCTTTCGCTGTGTCTGCCTTTTAAAGACTAATGGAAGCTGTTACGGCATCGTTGGATAGGGAACGAGCAATATTTTTTAATAATTCAGTTAATATTTAAACGTTGCGAAAGCATATTACAGGAAAACGATGTGACGTTGCCATGCTTCTGTTCTTAACCTTTTATTTACTGGCGAGACTTATAAGTTCCGACTGTTTTCTCATGGTATTACTTTGAACGCTTTCAAACCTATTGTGACTTTCAAGTCCACTTCTACGAAGTTCGTTTTTTTTTTTTTTTTTTTTGAACCTTGTCAGAGAAAACTTTACAAGATTATATAAATTTTGAGAAATTCACTAAATAAAGGGTTAAACGACCCTTTTCACCTTACCTCCGTGTCACGAAACGACATTTTACCCGAATATACTGAAACTAATTTTCTTAATATTCTTAGTACATTTGCTAACGATATATCGCATGTAACTTACCCAAAAATATTGCGGATTGAAGCCAGGAATTTTCGTGTGGGTGGCTCCGACTTGATGAAGGCAGGTCAAGAAGACGTCCATGTCGTCGAGGCCTTTGATACCTTCGTTGAGGGCAGACATAACTTTTTCCGCGTGTTGTGCCAGCTCCATGCTATTAGATTGTTGCTCTTTCGTCTTGAGTTCGCGAAATTGCTCGAACATATTTAACAATTCCGCATTTTCCTCGAACAACCTGCGAATACACGAAAATGCATACGCGAATTAAGACGCAAATTAACAAACGATAATCGATCTTCAATTATAGAAGAGTTGTTTCATTAACGAACACGTTTCATGAATGAATGAGGCTCGAGAATATGGAGCACTGTACAGTACTTATGTAATTTATCACAGCTGAAATATTTGTCGTCTCGTAGCGGTACGAAAGCTGGTACGTTATACTTGGCTGTTATCAACGATTATCAGGCAATGCGATCACGCTACAGGCACATGCCATTTAATGAGCAATCCTACCATTCATCATCTGCGATTGTGTCAAACAGGTATCGTGTCCCGTTATCATTCGTATTCCACTTCATTCCATAAACATTCGCAACTTGCCGTTCGCGATTAAATATGGAAAGGATGAACGGATGCGTGTGGCCCAATAGGATGTCATCGTCTACGAAATCGTCTAACTCCGGGAGGTTCGTTAAACAAAAACAATCGAATTACAGATCTTTCGATACATGAAAACCCTCGAAATACGAAACTCTACGTAAGACTACACGAGAACATCGTTATGGTCTTACTGTAATGCATTTTAGATATTCGCATAAACTATAACACCATTGCGAACGTCTGTCGAGGCTGATATGCAAATACCTAGTCAGAGAGTTCAAACTTGTGGCTGTAGTTAAGGACTGTGGTATGGATTCAAAGTTCTGGCTACGCAGAGGAACCTTTCAGAGACTCCCAAGAGTTCGGGCTCAATCCATACGGTGTACCACGCTAAAATTATAACGTTGGCTTTATTTAATTTAACACGTTGATCGCTATGTCACCCTAAATATATATATATATATATATTTAGCATTCAACGTATTAAATAGAAAATGAGCTGACCTGTCACTTGTGGCGTGATTAAGGTAGAATAGTGTGTTACAAGATATTCCAAGTTAACTTTGGTAATATGGTCGCACAAGTTTTAGCGCTTAAGTCCAAGACTGTGTCACGTTATGATGGAGCTACGATGACCTTTATTTGTTAAAATATTCACCGGGAAGGGGAAAAGGACTGAGTAGAGGCAGGAAATCGATCCAGGATTCTAAAAACTCGACTACCAGAAGAAAGATGATCTCTTGGACCTCTCCGCAGTGGTTATCCTTGGAGTACTTAGAACTCACGGGCCTTCAATTGTCCTTCGCCTTTCCTGGACACTCCAGATAACTCGGCCACCCCCTGACAAGGCCCACTTGTCTTACTTTAGAAAGCCCTTTTCTTTTATTCTCTTCCTCTTCTCTCTTCTCTCATTTTTCTAATTTTTTTTACATACTACATTGCGAACATTTCTATGCATTCGCATCGTGCATCACGCAGAATCGTTCGATGAAAAATATCTGAAACCGTTTCTCGAACACTCGGATCTCGTTGATTCGAAAAAATGATATTTATCGTTAGCGGCGGCTAATCTTAGAAGGAAGTAATAATAGTCATTTAAAAATAGTTCCTTATACCAATCCGGATCAATATATTCAGCCAAGCATTTACATTTTACTAAGAAGAACATGAGAATAGAAGTTATTTTTGTACAGGATAGCTAGTTTTGCGTACGATAGTTGAATCATTTTCACAGATGACATAAAATTCCGCTCAATACGATCTAGCCTCGACACGATATACCCACGATCAATATAATATCGACGTCAACCGAAATGCTACATTTCTTTCCTATAATCTTATCATAACGTTACAAGTCAAAAGAGCTCCTCTTTTTACGTCTGCTGACACTCCAGTTTGTTGGATACGATCTATTCTCTTTAAAAGCAGTACATGCTCCACTTTCTCTGCCAGCCACCGAAGAAAGAGAACCAGCGAAACGTATCTGACCCTTTCTAAAACTTCAACGTCCTATCGTTCGAGCATATAAATTAAAATTAAGAAATTCGCTTTCAGTTAAACAATAAAATCTTGTTTGTGGCGAATAAACGTTTCATTAGTTACGAATTTTCCGAATGTATACACGCCAACATCTGTTTCGAACCTGAAATCGTGCAGGGGATTTTTTTCAACTGGTCGCCGAACGATCGTACACATTTCAATCTGTCGTTCATCAATCGTGAAGTGCGCTAGATTTTAGCGCTGCGCCATATTGCCGTGCCACACGGTCGCGTCACACGGTTGGTTGTGCAACAACCCCCAACAATTTACAGTTATCGTTCAAACGGCGTGTCATTCGTCATTGCGTATCGTAAAAAAAAAATCTCCGTAACATCTATAAGTCTTCCAGAAATAAAAAACAACCGTTCGACTCCGAGGTGTACAATTTAAAGTAAAAATAAAACTCCACGAAATTACAATCGTTTGCGCTTTTCGTTGAGTTTTCCAACGCGCGGGCAACGATTGTAACTTTATCGCGTAATTGCTATTCGTGTAAACACCGTCATCCACAAATACGCCGATATCCCTGTCTGTTTCGTTTTCCTTTCGTAATAACGGGCTTTCGATTCGGTAAAGTTTATTTGAAACTCGCGTGAATGGGGGTTATACGTAACGATGAAAAAAATATCTATAAACGAGGAGCCGTCAGGATGGTGCTGACCAGTATCCCGAACATAACACGCACGTACAGCCGTTTATTGATTCCGGGGGTTCTAGCTGAACTAAGCGCGTCCGATCCACTCGCATCTCGAACGACAACGTCAACTATGACCAAATCGAACTTGATTAAGTTGCTCTGAAGCGGCTGGCTGATCGCCTTTCCGTATTTGAATACATTACCACCGATTGTTGGACGCAAATACTTGTCAAACGGCTCTTCGAATGCGAGAGGACGAAGCGATGCGCGCTGCGAATGCAGACGAGCGCTATAACGTCGCTGTGGATAAGAATGCTTCCAAATGGTCTCCGAGATTTATAGATCGGATTAGAAAACACGAAAAGGGTACAATTTTCGAACGATTTTTCCGCGTATTCGAATCGTATAAAAGTCAGAATAAACGTTACCTATGCCAACGTCGTAATATTTTCTATTCGAGTACTCTACTCGACGAAGCTGTCGCTACAGGTATGTAGACGTCGTTCGAGTCGCTTCGAGAGCTAATTAAAGCATCTTGCAGCGGTATGAGGGGTTGATTAGGTTGCGTAAGGGGCTGATTAAGGTACTTTAGCAAGGAATGAGCAGCTCGGCCATGTTATCAGAGCAAGGAATGAAGAGCTGATTAAGCTATCTCAGGAGCTGATTCAGTTGTCCCGGAAAGAAATGAGGAGCTGATTAAGTTACCACGGTAGGGAATGAGTGGCTGATTACGCTACCTCAGGAGTTGATTAGCCTCTCAGCGACGGGGAACGCGACTTGTTCCATTTACACGGGCAAAGCTTCACGTATTCCGAAAATTCAATATTGGTGAGCCAACGGTAACAGCGTCGAACAGGTAGGACGTACATTTTAGTAATTTAACGCAACATAATCCTATCAACGTTGTTCCATTCGTCTTCGCAGTAATTACACGCGTGTCTAGAGCTTACATCGTACAGTTGACTAAGATTAACGATTACGAGTAGCGGTAGCGTTGCGAGTACCGAAGAAATAAAACAACGTTTCTCTTTCGAAATGTATTTCGTTTAACTCCAATTAACACAGACGAACACGTCGCGGTATTAATATATACGTAGGGTAGAAGAACAAAGGTCTACCAACTATGCATTACTCTTATGGAATATTTACCAAATTAAGTATGGAAACGTTTGCTAAATTAATTACACCCTTATTTGATCTAATTTTTGGTTATTTATAGTTCGTACGGTCGTGTTCGCGAGGAGGGCCGTACACACACGGTCGAAACGTCGAAATATAATTTTGTTTGAACAGTTCTGTTTGCTCCCGCTGGTCAAACAAGGAAAACAGGGGTTGGACATTTATTTATATTCATAATTACCCACACGGGGAAAACGGGAGACCATATGACGTATAGAGACCGTCACCGAGAGGGGTCAAGCTACCTTTGGAAAGAGGAGCTGATTATACTGTCTCATAAAGAAACGAGGAGCTGACGCAGCTACCTTGAAGAGAAACGAGGAGACTTCGCTGTTTTTGTGGAACAAGGATATACGTGCGGTATCCTAAGGAGCGAACAGGTCTTTGTTGTTACGCACAGTTGTTCTCCAGAGACTTATGGTACCTAGTTTCAAGCTGTACTTGAGTAGAATTTAACTCGAATCGTCTATGGCTCTATCAGTTAACGCGGCGATTGCTCGACGCTCCTGAGGCGTTCCTAACTAATTCCACATTTCTTCCAAATAATACGCAAAGATTAAAAATACACGATACTTTGTAACCCGTCAGAGTTAATTTGTCATTTTTCATTTTTGTCGCCGAGGCTGTACGAAAGTATTCTTTTCTTCAGATTTCCTTTCCTTTACATCATCAACGTAACATCGTTTCGTTCCTTTTTCTTTGACCTGGCCTTTCGCAGCTCAATTTGCTTCCCTACATGTCTTTGTTTGCTCTTGATGTAGCAAAGTTTTCTGGAGGGTACAAGTTAATATAGCGGATTTCCGTCAGTTTCTTCCTTTAGGGTAGCCAAGTAATCGGACACTTGGCAAAGTTTTTTCTTAATGAAAACAGCAAACGTAGAACCCAGGTGCTTTCCGTATACTACTCGCGACGAAAAGTCAGCTCGATAAGAATTTTTCCATAGCCGAATTTGAAGCGATTCGAGTACATGGACAGAATCGTTTGAGTGCACTCGTTTGTGACATCGCCGCTGTGAGGTTGAGTGGCGAAGGATCGTGGTCTCCATTTATAATTACTTTATCGCGCATTTAATACGGGTTTCCCCACTGCGAACCCCAAAGCTCCCACGTATGTGTCTTTCGCGTACCTCGAACCAATCTCGCGCACGCGTACATCGTAAACGGTTCTCCAAGGGATGGTGCTGTTTTAAATGGTATGAAATATGTCCAATTTCTTGATGGAAGAATGAGAGACCCTTATTCTATTAAATTTAATCTGAAATACGTGTACGATTATTACATACGATTTTTATTTTTATTTCGGAAAATATGGAGCCCGAGGTCGGGTATTCTTTCGGCCAGGCGTCTATATTAATTAATTTAGGCGTTCGTATAGTAAGGACTGTTGTATTTTAAGTACCAGAAAGAGTGCAGTTTATAAACTAAGAAGAAAGGCGTTTAAATCGAGGTCGCTGCAGTATCTCCAAACGCTATTGATGTCGTTTCAGTAACGCGTTCTTCATTGGATGTCCTATATGAATAGAATCTAATGGTGTCAGGTCAAGCAATCGAAACACGCGATGAACTTAATCGTGTAAAAATACTACGAAATATTCTTCGAGGTTTGTTCCGACGAAAATTTAGTGAAACCTGTAATCGCCTTCTAAAGCAATTTTTAATTCCGTCCGATTATGTATAATTTTTTCTTGGACCTTGGTGAAGCGTACGGGACGTTCGCGAAGCGTTCGATTAACATTCGACGTTCACGAAGATAAAGGAGGATGGCAAGCGAAACAATGAAAAGGATTTGTAATGGATAGTGGGAGGATGGAACGAGATTGAAAGAAACGCGGGGTGAGTCGAAATCGAAAAATATAACAGGTGAAAGAGGAAAATCAAAGAAACAGGATAGACTCATTTTCGCGTCGATGCGTTCTCAAACAACCATGAGTGTACTATTTCTGCGCTTAGTCACGTGAATGGTCTGAAAATGCCAATACGAGGAAGTCCATTGTTCGCCAGCAGGTGGAGGGTAAAGGAAAAACAACGACTACGCGAGTTTCACGTAGAACTTTAACATCGCGGACGTTTGTTAACAACGGAAAAAGTGACTGTGCAGCATTTAGGTATCAAATGTCCATCGTTTGGGAATACTTTCTTCGTGCCATCATAGGCCTAGAACCGATACGTCGATAGCTGGCAGAGGAGGAAATTCCACCGTGACTGAAAAATTTAATTACAGACCCCGATAAACGAGTTGCGAGTTGCTAAACGATACTGCTACCTCTGCGCAGCATTTTCTAGCTGTTACGGCGTGTCTGAAAGGACTTCTGGGGCCTCGCTTGACCACGCGTATCTCTAGATCAATTCACAATTTGTCGATGTTTCGATGTTTTAATTTTACTTTGTTTACAAACACTACCGCGAATATTGTTGTATATTTTTAGTAAAAGAAAGAGGTAGAGTTGTAGGGTTGTGGGCCGATACTGCGAGTTCGCACGTTCTTGAGACTTTTTTCTTCGGGTGGGAGAGATATTTCCTTCGAGAGCAATTCCTCGAGGTCTCGGCGCGAAATCGTCCTTGAGTCGAGTGTGATTCTGATCCTCGTTTATTCTGACCTGATTTTAAAGTAAGTTAATTTCTCCCTCGCACCTTATCCGAACAGGGAATTTCGATGGGTGCGGAACGAACGGTTCCAGTGGATTTCTTACTCGAGGTGAAAGATCTGGCGAGATATTGAACGTTACATCTTCGAACAGGAACGTAATCTCTCTTTCTCCGCGTTCGTTTTATATTTATCAGTATTTCTGCGCGCTCGTTGATTATCCGAAGAGGGGAACGAATCTCGCCGGTTTTCTGACCGCGATAAATTATTTCAGGGTACCCCTTTGTAGACGTATCCCGCACGCTCTAGTTACGTTCAGAGTACATCGATATCAGGAATCCCATTATTCAGTAACAAGCATATAGATAAAGATAAAAAATAAATGGAGAGGGACGTCGACGCGTGCGAGGAGACGAGGGTTACGAGACGAACTAGCGGAGAATAATAGAGCCCCGAGAATAGAATGAAATCTGAACTAGACGCGAGTGCGCATTCGGTTTGTCCAATTCTGCAGCGCAATTTCCTTGAATTGGAAAATTGCATTGCAGCGTGGAAACGCAACCGACTCGTTAAACTTTCAAAATTGTATCTGTTAAGTTTGCAAGGGACTCGAGCGGACGACTGAATTGTTTGGAGATCAAAACGCGTCTTGCTTGTTCAGGGATGTAGTTGTTTCTAAGATAATACGGACGGAAAACGTGGTTTGGTTAATTTTCAAAGTTTTCGGTTCGGAGAGGGTGACCGTCGGTGTATTCGATTCACCGACACTTTTCGGCCAAATTGGAGCAAGGTGACCACGGCTATCTAGCGCCTCATCCCTATGATACCAGCTAACCTTCGGGCGACTTGGATTTACATTTTAAACGGTTTCTTTGGTTGTACATTTTTGAAGCACGCGAATCTTGAAAAACATGTAGGTGAAATTGGACAACTGCTATCCAACGAAATGCTTTCCCAGTGAAACCTCTTCGTAAATAGAAGATAATTCAAACTGCAACGATAAGGTATTATAATTATTCCGAGTCAAGTCGTCGAGCTAATCTCGAGGAATAATAGTACTCTGTGATCGGATGGCACCGCTTGACGTTACAATCGATAAACGTCATACGTTTCGCTGAAGATACGCAATCAAATACTCGTTCGTGCACGACAGAGGTTCAGGACATTATAATTATGTAGGAGAATTGGCGGAGAAGGACCAATTGTGTGCGCCCGCGTTGTAGTTCCTTCAAGTGAAATCATCTATCATATGTCAGACGCGTCCTATACATAGAGTTGCGAACAGAATGTTTGCGATTTGAATGTCGCGTCCGAACATTAGCCTATTTTTAAACACGTGCGAGTTAAAAATGCGAAGAAAAGTACAAAGGACTTAAAATTATAATTTCTTTATGAAATAGATTGAAGACCCTAATCGTCGCTTCACCGACGCCAACAAGTTCCGTCCTAGGCACCAAATTGATTACACGAGAAGATCGTGGAGCATCGAGTATAGGTAAAATCTAATATTAGATAACGTGTTATAATACAGATTTGGGGTCTAACCCTTAGCTAGATTATTGATTTTACTCTTATAGTCGAATATATGGGAGCGCGGTTGCCATGTACACATACTTCTTTGAAACACCTAACACAATTTCGTATCGCACGAGGCCTCTTTTTTCAGAAACTTCGTTTTAAAAATTTATACCGAAGAACCTGAAGAGACTACTCGCGGGGCATTCGAAGAGTTAAAAGTTCAAGAGTTATTATCGAGAGTTCGTGCAATGGTTCGCCGACCATAGTTGTACGTACATCAAAGAGAACTAGTTTCAACAATTTCTCGTTTCATAAATGAATTAGTTTTCGAGTATATTTCGTATTCCACCGAACCTTTCCAATTACGAAATCGTATCTGCTCAAGTCTTCGAACGGTCATCTTCCTTACGACCTCTAAAACGGACTTTACACAGTCAATTGGCTCGGATATTACACGCCGATATCTAGAAACCTATTGTTTCTCCATGAACAAAGAGAAGCCGACAGATAAAGAGGCACCGCGTGTATTTGACAGACAAAAAAATTGGGGATTGAATCTAGTATCTGTCGACGGGCAAAAAATGGAACGGACGAGGGAGCTGATCGTCCGAGTTAATTATCATCAGGGACTCCGGTACCGTGAAATTGATCGATCATTTTATTATCCAGTGAGGGCTGAATCTTTTTCTCGTGTCCCTTTAAGAAGACGAATATTTTGAAATTAAGAACAATCTTTTACAACCGGGGTTGTACCAGTTCTCTCTCTCTTATAATAGAGCAAACTTTCAACAACTTCAGTTTTGTTTTATATACATTTAATTTGTCACGCAATTAACAGGTTATTCTGGTGTTACGTTATTCAACGAAATTGAGATCTCAATGTCGCGTTACAAGCCATTTTCACCGTTTCGGAAGATCTGAGAAAGGTGGCAATAAAGTTCTATTGATATAACCGTATCGTCGTTTGCATAACCCTCCAGGGAACATTAATTCGCAAAATCTACTTCCATTTACTTTTAACGATATTGTGTACCACCGCGGATATCGTTATAGGGTAGAAGGGAAGATAAGACCAGCCCTTGGGATACCGATTGTCTCGGATATACTGAATACGACAGCGGATCTCGTATAATGTCGCGTATCTCTTTGGGAACATTGACGTAATCTGCGAATTGTCTCGTTAAACAAATCCCCTCCGTATTTGCCAACGAAATTCTAAGAATCACCGTGTGGCTTTACCGTTATCAAACTGGAAATATTCCATGGAGTTTCGATATCAATCTAACCGCTACATAATAGCGAGAAAGTTTCGAGTACTTACGAAATTAAAATTGCAACCCTTCTCTCTCTGGCTTACACGCTTTATTAAACATCCGAAATATCCGCCCTATATTTACACGCGAACTCAATACGCAGGGACACCTGATGTAATAATATCAGGTTGTCCAAAAAGTTCGTTGCAATTTTTAAGAAAATTCCAAAACACAACCGTTTCACCTTTTAAGGGATGTATACGTGTTCAAATCTGTAACAGCAAAAATCGACACGGACTTTCCAGACGATTAAACAATTTGAATATTGCACCGAACCAGTTCAGTTGAAAGTTTCGCCGTCGAATCGACGCTAGTCGTAAACCACCTACGAGTTTTGTAATTGTCCTTCGAATCTTATATCGACCCTACAAACCTTATGAACATGTAGACGCCGGTTGGCTCCAGCGCTCTGGACACGGCTTTCCAGCTGGCCATAACCGTAAATTTCTGTTTCGCCGTGAGCGGAAGTCGTGGATCCGTGGCAGTTTGCGGTGGCGTCTTCACAGTCGCCAATTTGCCAAGTTCGCAGCCCATGTTCGGAGGCAATCGGTTTCTTCCCTCCGTGGAAATAAAGAAGCACTAACACACTCGCAACGATTCCTCGTGGAATCGAACAATTACTATGCTTTCCGGACCAAACCCGAGCCTGGGCTCCCCAATCGAGCCTCGTTAATCTTTGACGCGCATCAACGACACCTAACAGGAACCAATCGGATCGAAAAACGGCCGAACACTTTTAATTAAGCGGCCTCCAGAAAGGGAGGGCTCTGCTTCTCGACGAACTCACGGAATCACTGCCGTTTAAACCCGTTTCACTCAACGTTTTTTTCAAATATTTCCTTCCTCGTCGCGAGCCTGCCAGAGATAACACCATCGACAACGGAGTCTCTAAACGTTCATCACCGATCAATGGCGTTCGCGATTACCATTCTACGATCGTTTCGGGGATACGGGACGTTCGGTTGTTCCGCGCGCGTCTGTGGTTGTCGAGTGTCCAGGTTTACACGTGAGATTCGCGTTCACTCGTCCTTTAAGCTCCGAGCACCCTCAACAGTTCCTCATCATAGGTCGTTCGACAACGTTTGGTCTCGCTGATGGGTTCGAATTTCACTGATATCCATGCTCATCCGCGTCCTCCAAAGAAACGATTCACTTTGGGGACCTCGCTGATTCCATCGTTAGCGAACCCTTTTGAAGTTCTTCACGCTCCGCCGATGACGAAGTTCCGTTGAAGTTCTCCGCTGAAACAAACGAAAAGCAACCTTGGTTAGAACAACTTTTCGGTAGATGGATCCTCGAAGGGAAGAGGAACGGCGGACAACGGTGATAGGTGATTCGAGCTATCGAACGATTTCGGTTCGTTGATCGAGAGAAGAGAAAACAAAGAATGCACTCGAAAGAATGCTTTATCAAAACAGACCCGCGCGTTCGCGAGAAACAGAGGACCGTCTCCCTCTGTTGATTTATTACCCTTTTCATATTCGCTTTTCTACAGCGTTACGAGCCGTCGATCATCTTCCTCGAAACGATCGCGTTACCTGTACATTTTTATCTATTGATTCTGGTAATTTCATTTGAAAATTAACAAAACTTGTTGGAATAATATTATTCAGTTAATGCAAAAATATATTATTCTACTGCCACGAATGCTAATCTTAGATTGACTTCGAGATCTCATATATGTATAATACTCGAAAATCAGGTCGGATGAAAATGATATTCCTTTTTGATAGCGCCAGTGACTTCTTTCCTCGGTAGAAATGAAAATAATGTTAAAATATTACAAGGGGTGTCTTCGAATGAAATGACGCCTGCGTGGGATTTGATAGGAAACGTGGAAAAGTTTGTGTAGACATACGTTCGGAAATGTTTCCCTGAAGAGTTATTGTCGCATAACTTTGCGTTTCATGCATACCACTCAGGAGACTAAGAAAATTGCAGTAAATAAAAGTCACGGACATTCTTTACCTAGAACAGTGATGGCGTATTGCAAAAGTTGCTCGACATGGTTCTCACCTACTTGTGGATATTTTTAATGCGTTCTTTTCTACGATTTTATATGTTTGCTATTGTTTAGATCAACTTTGCTCTCCTGGCAACTGATATCGAAGGCAGGATTTCATTGGAAGGGGACGTGATCCCTGAAGGGTCCTCTAACGGATTTGGAACGAAACGCTATGATACATATTTCTCTACCAATCACGAATGTGGCCTCTTATATCTATACAATGTTATCGAATAAACGTTGCTCTTTAATTTTCACTAAATATAGAATTGCAATGGCGCTGAACAAAGTTTATTCTTTTTAATTAGAATTATCCAAATTTTGATCATTTATTAAAAAAAAAAAAAAAAAAAGAAGAAGAAAAACTTCCATCCATTCAATTAACAATTATTATCGAGTTTTAATTTTGTAATGCCATAAGAAGAAATAGTTTCTTGCTTTGATGGGTGGCGAATGCGTGTCAAGTGGCTGGGAACAAAGCCAGGAATTTTTGAGAGGGCATGCAATCCCCGCTACGAAGATATGAAGCTCGTGTCTGGATATGGAAGAAGAATACTTGGACCACCCTTTGTAGATATGAAAATGGAAATGCTGCAAGATAATAATTTGGTTACAAACTGCATGCGGTTAAGACAAGCGAAGGGAACATTTGCATTAACAAGACCATGATCGCTCCTAACTCCGACAGAATTATTATTTTCAATTTATTAGCTAGGCACTTTTAAGTCCTCGATTCCCTTTTGATACCCTGCACGCTGTGCGAATTGAATTATGGTAATTAACAGGCAATTATAGAATAATACGAACAGCAAAGAAGGAAGGGAGTCTCACTCATTCTCTTGGCATCCTCGGAAACAAATTTCTCAATTACGTTTCATTTTAAAATAAATCTGTAAATGCGAACATCTAATTTGTTAATTTGAATGCCATGGCATTACGTTTATTATATTAAATACAATGCATTTGAAGTACTTAGTATAATTAGTTGCATAAAACAAGTTGAGGGTGGAACTTCACTGTTTCGTTTCATCTGCATACAAGATTGAAAGAGAAAACAGACTTAAGATAACGAATAAGTCTGCCATCTTTTTCTAAAGTGGTGGAAATATCGATTTCCTAGGAACATTTATATCTACTTACAAAGAACAGAGAAATATCATCCCAAAGCGATTAAATGGAAGCAGTCACTCGAGCTCTGGTTAAATAAGATTATAACAAAGGAATATATTACACGCTACTTACAATAAAACATCAGATATCGCTGCTATTTACAGATGAATCTCTTTATCTAAAAATAAACTGTGCTATCTTATGTAATATGAGTTAAACGTCATTTTATTCAATCTCTGCCTTATTCGAACTTTGAAGCCACTCGAGCCATCTCTGATAAATGTTATTTCTCAAAAATAAAAGAGAAAATTAGGTGTCCTGTACATCGATTAAGTCATCAATTCTGATACCTATCGTACGATTCTTCTCGATGGAATATTTAGTCTGATGGTTCCATTTCTTCTTCTTCTAAAAAAAAAAAAACAAAAAAAACCAAGGCACTCGATTTGAATAAGATCACATCCCATTGCATACAGCACTTTAGATGAACGTCCTTGTTTATATCGCAACGTCCACGACTTCGATTACGTAAGCAAGAATGTGTACAAAACCCATAAAAGAACGTCGACGATAAACACCGATGCAAGCACGACGCTGGTGAACAAGGATCAATAATTATTTCGGACGAATTGGGAAGAATCGAATCGATCGATCGACACGAGAACAACTATGTTACATCGGTGGCTAAATCGATGATTATTTTCCTTATTGTTCGTGAACTTAATGGGATTGTTTCCAAGGGAACATTTCTCGTTTAAAAATAGGACAAAAGACTATAACGTTCATGGAGTGTGCTATGCGGTATACATTGCTGAGTAACAAACGTAAATTTAAATTCAAGAAAGTATTTATAACGATTACGAAAATATACGCAATCGCGCCCTCTTACCAGTCGTGCCGTGGTTTAAAAAGAATATACGTTTTTATGCGTAGCGCAATCACTCTGAAACGTGGCAACATACATTAAAGTTGTATTTTTTTATCGTAAGAGTTACCCATGTTTTCAATACCGTTTATTTTAACGTGGTACTACGCTTTAGCATTTCTTCGACGCGATAATAACTAAATTTTATTCAGTTCTGTTAACGTTACAGGAAAAAATGCTGCTGGCTTTTACGTTTATCGCAACACGCTGTCCTTCAACGCGGAAAATAAATAAAGCGGAGAAATATTAAATTATTAAGGTATAAAAGAATTACGTTGCTTTCACCTTGATAGGATTGACACGAATTCTTTGATCATTTAAATACGAGATCCTTAAAGGGATACGTCATTGGAGATAAATCACGAGGTGGCAATTGAAAAGGAATATCACAAGGAATGGTTAAATTAAACGAGCGAAATTTCTTTCTCGAGAAAATGTCGTCCAGGAAATAAATTTTCAACAACTACAGGAAGAATTCAATCGTATCTAAAATAAAAAAATTTCGAATCATTCCCAAGGGAATGAGTCGATGCGCGAATCGTGCGATGTTCATATTCGCGAGCTGCTTTAATGTTCAGAGAAATGAGCACGTAGAAAGAATAGGATGAGAAACGGTACAAACGCATACAAAGAGAATTAAACACAAGGCGACTTTAAAATTGAAAAATATACAAACGAACGTTGTTTCCTGTTGGGTGACGTTTCGCCGAAAACAAAAGAGACCGGGGAACAAAAACTGTAAATAAATCAAGGGAAGAGTGAAACGTCAAACCTTGCAAATAATTAAAATGAAAAGGTTGCAAGAAATCGATGAGAAATGTCTCTGAAAAACCGTTAATCGATACACACCAAAAATCTGATTTCAACAATACCAACAATAAGTGTACGCGAACATGCTTTTGATATTTTTCATGGCGCTAAAAAACATTTCTAGAGGTAAAAACACCTCTTCAAAGAAACACTGATGTTCCACAGAGAAAGCGTTTTACACAAAATTCCTTCGAAGAGTTTTTCACCCTAGAAACCATTAAAATTTTCAACTAAAGCCAGGAATGCGATATCGCATGTACATAATACCTAAAAATCATTCGTAATGCATCGATTGTCAAACGTCCCTCTCGTTCGTCGTTCAAAAAAACGAGTCCTCGTATTCGAGTCTGCATCGATCTCTATTCCTCGCAAATTTTCAAAAGATCGTCCACCGATCCCTTTTCCGGTCGAGGCGAAAAAAATTTTAGAGAAAGCTCGAAGAATCACCTGATACATAAAACGCGACTTCTCACGGCTCGCGTCGCGTATTCGAATCGAGTCGGCCGAATCGATTCGCACGATTTACAAACTTCGTCCACGCTTTGGCTGGCCTCGCGGCCCTCTGTTACTCGTTAGCGAAAAGCTGCTGGTGCACCGTGTTCCCTTTTCCTCATCTCGGGCCAAGGATGCGAGTCGAGGACACCGTTGGCGCGTACATATCCTCATCCGATGCTCGACGTCGCTCTTCCGCGTGTTTTAACGTTAGTCCCTCGCGTGTGCGCACAATTCCCGTCGCGGAGGGCGTTCATCCGCGTGACAAACGGTTCCCGTGGACCGTAACCAGGATTTTCGGACAACGATCCACTGGCACGGTTCCTGTTTTCTATCTTTAGAACGTCTCCCGGGGCTCTGGATCGTTCGCGAGGGTAGTTTGCGGCGCGGCCCGTGTGGCTTTCAGCCCAGACAAGCCGAGACTGAGGCACCAGTAACAAGTGCTCAGGACGAGCATGCACATGCGCAGCCACGGTCACCCCCTTATCTTTTCGGCCTCCCCTTCTAACCCGCCATCAACGTGCCTCGATACAACCTGCGACCAATTAATCGAGCATTTTGCATTTTCTTTCCCCGAACGAGCCGAGGCCTTCTCTTGTTCCCCGCGAGGTGCGCCGACGACGAGGACGCGGGGTGGACGTGTAAGGGCGCCTGTCGAGGGTTGTCATCGGTTTTTCAAACCGGCTAACGTGGCGCCAATGCGGGATACAATGGGTGGGATGATCCGGAGGTTTATCTTCCGATGAGCGTGGGTTAGGTCTGCGTGCTGCTCGATTGCGAGGATGGACAAGGCTTTTTTCAATGACAGGGTGCACGCTGACGGCGATGCCGTTCTTCGGGTTCTAAAGGTTCACGTTTGGGAATTTTTTGTTTGGACCATGTTTCGGAAATATCTAAATTTAAATGCCGCGTTTAGGTGGTTGCGAGCGATATCGATAACTCCAATAAACTTTATTTATATTTTATCAACGTAACGAATCGAAACGAAATATTTTACATACCTATAAAATGTCTCCAATACCTTACGTAACTATAAAACTTTTTTTGTATGATAAGCTGTATAGCAATCGCCTACGTGTAATGCAAGTGCGAACACGAGTAATTTCTAGCATCCATGGAAACGTAACGTTCCGCATAGTTACTTGTCCGGTATCGTTTGAATTGTTTAAATTAGTTTTTAGCAAACCGTTGTCTCTACTGACACGTACAGGATGAAAAGGTTAGAGTTTAACTCGGCACGACGTAAATGACACCTGTCTCCCCTGCAAGCGCAAACATTGATCGGTTTGCCTGATATCATCTGCGTTCTGATTTCACGTGGATACGGACTCCTCTGCCATGGCCAAATTCGAAAACGGCAGTACACCTGTCGAGTTTCAAGTATAGCTGCTCGTGAAATCGAGCCTCCGCGCCAGACGTTTATCCGTCAACCCTTAAACTGAAATAAATTCTCCACCTTTACCGGCCTCTCCCATCCACGATGCAATTCCATTAGATCTACGATCCAATTTTTCCTTGTCTCGCTAATACCACTTTCACCCGTACAAATTGATAATAAGTCAACAGCAGCAAGTGTCGAGGGGGAAAGAAAGTCTGGAGGGACCTGACGCCTCTAAGTGGTCTCCCGAAGGTCAGAGTTTTCTCTCGCGTGTTTGCGAGGCATGCACCACGAAACGGGGCAGCTCTTCGAAGCAGTTCAGTTTATTTGATCGAAAGAAAATCCTTGTGCTTCAGCCTGAAAGGGAAAGCGCGCTGAACGATACCGTTACCCCTCGTTTCTTTGAGGATACGCATTTATTGCAGGGAAACGTGTTTCTCTTGTCCCCATGCTCGTCACGCGCCAACGTTTTAACATCGGATACCTCTCTGCTTTGTATGTGTAACACAATATACTGGATTGTTTCCTTTCTCAAATATTCCGTCGCTTGTTTGCTCGCGAAGAAGTTTGGGTCTCGAGAAGGGGGTCGAATTCAATGGTCCCCGGTTATAGGAAACAATTCTTCCCCACCTGAGTGGAATGGATTCGTCCCTTCTACTATGTACGTTTCGATAGTTTCCTGAAATTGAAATCCTAATCCACCGAATGGTGGCTCAACTTTTTATCTGTTATCGCTGTATTTCCGCGAGAATGGGTTATAGCGAATATTCCCATAACGCTTCCCTTCCTGAAACAGAGAATATAATTCATGCGATGCGGAGTCGACAAAGCTTGCTCTGACAACAGTGATTACGAATTACAACGAATAATAACAGTGGTCTTCGGAGACGTACTACGTAAACACGGATACGGTACAGTTAATACGGAAATAATAATAAAGCTGAATGGCTGTGTTTACGTTCTTCGCGACGAGCTGGGGCGAGGGTTCTTTCGAAAGGTCGACACATCCTTACCTAGGAGCGATCTACCAATCACGTGGCTTTGTGTTAATTCAACTGAAAGCGGGAAGGCGAAGTCTCGTTCCTCCAATCCGTTTCCCCAGTCAGTTCGACGCGACGGGTCCCTTTGGCAAGATACGGTTCCTCATCTCTTTCGATAAATCGATTTCCACGGGTTTATTGCTGTGCGTGCCAGTGGTTTCGGGGAGCAGCCAAGTGCGTGATAAACACAGATTGGTTTTCTCGTACGACAGTTATCGTTTCGACTGATTAAGCGAACAAAATTTATTTCGTCGACGAGACGAGTCAATCTGGTAAATCGAAACAAATTTTTTGTGCAAAGAGTGAAATTGTGAATCTCGAAGACTGTGAAATAGCAAGAACATCGACGGGTCAACGTGAATGAGAACGTCCATCTTTCCAGCCAGGTAAGCAACAACAACAGCATTCGAGCCTTTTACTTTTCTTCGTGCAATTCTACTTATTGTTAGGTACAAATTCCGCTCATTCTTCATTTCTCTTGATTAATTGTTATCACTTTTCTACGTGCTCTTGGGATCGACACGATGCCAATACATTCGTTATCGGAAACGTTAATTATTAACATAAGCGAGGTGAAATATATGGTCACACGTAGGAATGCTAGTCAGTAGCCTAATTGCGAATTTACTGGTAAATGTATCGTACGGTTCGATGTGGGTTGCTGGAATAATAGTTATGCCAATATAATCTCATCTAGCAAACCTAGGCGCGCCGCAATTACTATTCAATCTAGACATTTCGAACATGAAACCAATCTAACTATTATTGGCCAACTAAATTGAGCACGCATTTCAATATCCAATATAGTGCCATTAAGATGATAGCAACGACAATTTGATTCACTTCCTATCAACGTTATTTAATAATGGTTAAAAGTAACAGCATCTTGTCGAAATTTTCGAGTAAATTGTATAGGTAGTTTCATTTTGCCGAGGTGTACCCTATTCTAGTATTGCGCCCTCCCCTCATACCCGAGAATAAGGAGTGAAACGATAACACGAATCGTGGGGTACGGATCGGTCGCATAGGTAAAGCGGTCGACTGTGGATCCGAGGATCGTGGCTTCGAATCCCCGTGCCTTATTTTTCGTTTAGACTCCTACATATGGGGGCTCGTCCGGGATGGGGGGTTACAGCGGCAACTATACCGAAGAGGACCGGCCAGTGACGATGAGTCACGATGAACAACAATGCCACGCGAAGGACGGTGTCGTGTTGACGGTGGAGCGGGCAACAATGAGGCGTCGAGAGAGAACAACGTTCCAGAAAGAGAGAGGGGAATACACTCGCGAAAGAGGGTGCGGCGCGCACTGTTGTTGAGACGCGAAACCCGAGAGAGAAAGAGAGAGGGGAGTACACTCGCGAAAGAGGGCGCGGCGCGCACTGTTGTTGAGACGCGAAACCCGAGAAAACGGACATTCGAGGGCGAATGAATGTCAATTCAGGATAGCCGAGTGTAGTATCCGCGCCTCCCATACCCAACAATAACGAGTCAAATAAGAACACGAAACGTAGGGTACGGGATTGGTCGCGTAGGTAAAGCGGTCGACTGTGGATCCGAGGATGCCTTATTTTTACTTTAGACCCCTACATTATTTTAGGAAGGTATTTAAAATTCTCCCTTATCCGATGACGACGAGGAGCATTTTTCGACCTAGAAGACCCGATTTTTTAAAAAGTTAGTACATTAGAATATAATTTCAGAGCAGCTAGAGAAACGTAACCGCAGAGAGCAATTTTCATCCAACGCACGTTGGAAATCTGAACAACCATTACACGTTCTTACTTGTTCGTAATATCTCCAATTTCCAAGATTGAGATTTCCATTCTTGTTAACTCGAACGATTCTGGTGTCACCTTTCAATTTCTTCCACTTGCAGCGTTACAGACATTCAATTTAATTCGTATCGCAGTTTCTACCTCCTCCCGTTCGTATCGAGTATTCGAGTTTGTCGATTTCGCGATTGTATCTCCCCTCGTATCGCTTCTTTTTCCATGTTTTCCACTTGATCGAGCTGCTTACTCTCGACGGGATCACCTTTAATTATGACGGTTGCGCGATACATTTTGTATCTTTTTTTCTGTGTTGGCTGTCGTTAACCCTCGTACCGTTTCTTCGTCTCTCGTTTTATTTCTCGATACAAGATGGTTTTCGATGGTTGCCGCACGATCCCTTTGAATTTGCCGTGTACATAATTCGATGGTGAAGTGCACGACTCCTCCTTTTTCCTGTCTTCAGCCCAATTTCGAACTCGGAACCCGTTGCGTTTCTGAACCACTGTTGCTCCCGTATTCTGTCTTCATTATTTTATCACAATGCTGAACCTAAGCTCCTACCAATACACACTTGGTTCTAATAAATGGTTTCCTTCTTCGACTCTGGTTTCATTCGGAAAGTCCAACAGTTATTCTAGCAATTTTAGCAACAACTAGAATGTCCTAAAATACTATGGAGCTTTGCATGCTTCTAATATAACATATCGTTGCGATACACTTCTGTCTACGTTTCCCTTGTCTGGTTTATGACACGTGTCACCGACGATTTTTCCATCGAGGGCCAGTCTGACCAACTCGAGTGTACCATTGGTAATGTGTTATATTTTTCTAGCAGTATCGAGCAAGTTGGTGGCCGAATGAAACGGGACACAATGAAATTGAATTAAAGACAACAAAGTGCAACGTGATGTAATGCCAGGCCTATGAAACCGGACCAGCGGGGCAGCGATGCGAGCAATCTAACGGCAACGTTCTAATAGTAGATTTTAGCGGTGGTAATCCACGTAGGGACCATTTCAAATACTAACGCTATACTTGCGTTTAATCCCCACGCTACGAGCGAGCTAGCACTTCTACCGTTGTACGGTAATATCCCCTTTCGGGTGACAATTTATATGTCGGATTCGAGTGACGGAATCCCCAGCACCCCGTTATCGCTGCTTAGGTTTATTCAGCTCGAGTGAACCGCAGATACGAGCAACAAGGTACACCGAATAATTAAAATGAAATTTATTACGCTTTCCTTATTTATAATATATGAAGGTTTAGAGTCTGTGCAATAAAAGCATTTAGTGCAAAGAAATAAATTAATCGATGTCGGGAATAGACCGCGTTTTATTACTAAAAATACTAAACCACCTAACAGCATACCTGCTGCGTTGGCTGGTCAAAATTGAAGATCTCGAAGATGCGTTCTCTTCTGGATGTAACTAAAACCCGTGTACGCACGAGACTCTTCTAAAAACACGACAGGAAACAGCAGTCTGAAGACCTAATTATCGGCCAAGACACAAAGATTAGGCTCTTTTCCTGGACCCCAACGGAACGCTCGTATTTAGCAATGAAACTGTAGGTTACAGGAGCGACCTAGACATATAATTAGAGCGGAGTATCTCGTGAGAAAATGCCAGACGATATAATAGCTTCGGGCCACGGAACCTAAGGGCATTTGTGCCGATTTCGGATCGGTAGTCTTATATGCTCGTGAGACCGTCTGATCTTCGAGACGATTCATACGTCTGCGAACATTTGCTGGTAGGAAATATCGAATCCAACTGAAAGAAAAGAATAAATCGTGTAAATTGCATACATTGGAAATAATATTGCTATATCACTTTTATTTATAAAACAGAGCAACTACTCGAGAGACACGATCGTTCGCGTTTCGGTGGCTTTTGGAACCACCACTCGCAGACAACTCGAGGAGGACATTGTCTAGATCTATACGTCGACGTGCTTGCCATTAACTACGACACTTGGAGCGTACTCGTAGCCTTAGAGTGCTCAGAGCTTGACTATCGGGAGGTAGTCGCCACGAGGAACCCCTGGATCGTTTCCCAGCCATCGTTCGATTGCCTCGACATAAGCACCGTTGCATCATCCAATAGCCAGCCCGCACAATTACAATTGCTCGATATTAACGCCTTTATGCTCGTCGTGGCCAATCATTGTTAGGCCGCTACAGCGGAATATCGTCGCGTTGCCTAGCAGTCATCTTGTACACGTGCAGGATACTGTCCTGGTAGAGCCGTGCAAAGCGTAATCTATTTAATTAAGGCCCCTGAATAATCAATAATCGAGCTGTGCGTCGCGAAACTGGCGAGAGTGTCTCTTTCGGAAAAATTTACCTCCCTCTGGCTTAAAAAATAGGTCGTTCTGGTCTAGAAAAAAGTAGATATTAAAATAGATGGAAAAGTATTAACCCTTTCAGTACACTTTTGAGAAGATCGGTGTAAGACAAGGGGAAAAAGTAGTTTGAAAGAAAAATAGAGCTAACGGGAGCCCAAATTCGAAAGCCCAATATGGGACCAGAAACGAGGACCTTCCGATTACGAATTCTAGCTGCGACCAAAGCAGCCGTTGCAAACGACGCGAATTTCTTGAGTATGGCAAAAGTCGTTGAAACTTTCACGTTGAATTTTTGTTAAATTTCGTTAAATCGATGTATGAAATATTTCTTTTCGCACACATCGCGCATAGGTTCTCCATTTCATCGTACGTTGTAAATTCATGAAATTCGGGATCTCGGAGATAACGCTTTACAAGCAAGTACATCGTTGATATTTAGTAGATATATTTAGTGAATATATTCGTGGGGATCTTCTTTCAGGTGTAACGTGTCAGTGCCGTCTGTGTGTTACAGAAACGCTGGGTTGACTGCTCGGCTGGAAGTAAGCATGCTTTTACCTTGCAGACAAACCTTTCCCTCGAACGGAGACGAAAAGAAAATTTCGTTGAAGCATCCCCTTTGAGAGTTTCGGCGTTTATGCGAAGGGAGAACAAAATAAACGTAACTATGTTCGGCGTGTTGCCATATTTCGCCCACTTAGGAATTTCTGCTTTGAAAGCAAGTTCGAGTTTTTAAAACATATCTAGTATCACGATTATTATTACCCGCGAACATCAATATACGGTTGTTATTATATAAGAAACATTTCTTAATGCCATGTACTATGAATATGCTTCAAGCGTGATCGATAAAGTAGGTATCTCGAAAATAGAGTCCGTGTCTTGCTATAAATTTAGGTCTTTTAATCGCGTTATTTCTTATTTATTTTCAACTAATATTTAAAAATAAAATTTATTAATTTCTCAAAATTATTTCGTGGTGATAGGTACTTACTCTGTACGTCTACTCACCCTGTTGTTTCATATGCGAAATTTATGAACATCGATATTGCATCATCCTGTGTCTCATTTTATTAATGTCACGCGTACGCAGTGAAACATGTTCTTCGAAACATCGGACCTCGAGATTACTTCTCGTTTTTATCGAAAGGTCACTTCATCGCTTATCAACCATAACAAGAATAACGTTGACAAGGAACGTTAATTTTTTTTAAGTCCAGGCAGTAGAGATCGTTACGAAAAATCCACGAAGGAATATGAACCCTACGAGACACCTACGCAAACAGAGCATTCTTACTTTGCCTGAAACCTGAACAATTTTAAGCCTCGAGTATTTCAAAACACATTAAATATAAAAAAAATTGATAAATGTATCTAAGAGATCGGCTGGATCAGCTCGATCGCAAAGATCGCGTCGCAGAGGATCGATAAGGCAGAGATCTGAAGACGCAGGTACGCGGCACGCTCCCGTGAAGATCGTCGAACCCTGCAGAGGCGCCTCGACCTTCGCAGCCGGCACGAGGGAATCAGGAATCCTCTTGTTCTCCGTTAAACCTTGCCCGTAGCTCTCAGGTGGGGCGACCAGGCAAGGAGAAGAGAGAGGTTCACGTCGTTCCCGGTACCCACCTGGCGTCTCACCTGAGGCACCACGCCAAGTGCTACGTCGCTGCTCGAACGAGCTGGCTCCTCTGCACGCGTCGGTGAAAGCCGTGAAAAAGCATCTCACCACGAGGTTCCAATTCCATTTCGAGCCAACCGGCACGGCCAGAAACATGACCGAAATACGTCGAAGCGATCGTCGAGGTAGTGATCGAAAGCGAAACTCGAAGTAACAGGTGAACGAATCAGCGAAAGCCCTCCTCCTCCGCCGCCTACCTAATCGCACGCGTCAAGAGGAGGATCGGTTTCCTGGAAACACGTCGATCACGTGGGGTTCGTTTGCATCGATGGTACCCAAGAAAAAGAGGCCTGGTGAACTTGGAAATTTCGAAAATTCTATTCGTCTATTATAGGTAACTCAGTTCTCGTATTATCGTATATAAGACTCGCGGTGTATTTCACGTACGTACGTCGCCACAGCGGCGCCAGTGGAGTGCGAGGTCTTAATTCCGAGTAAACAAGCAAAGGGAACGCGGCGTGAATTGACTTTCTCGCGGAGAACTGCTCGTTCCTTTGAATGTTTCTGTGCGAATGTGTTCCTCGGCGGAATGCCCGATTTGAAAAGGTGCCTTTGGAGGGAACCGCGTGCGTTGGGACTCGCGCGACGACACACGTAGAGCGAGTACTGTACAGTGTCTGAATAGAAGACCCGATGTTTTCTGACGAGAAGTCTTCAATTTGGGGACCTGTGTTAAAGTGCAAGAAACGGAAAGTGAACGTTGGGCCTATCGAAGCTGACGTCCGAGCAGTAGACGTTCGGTCTATCGTTCTAAATAGAAAAATAAATAGATAAATGTCTCATTGTGCATCGAGAAAATTCTTAACACTTTGACACCTCTATCACACTCGTAAAATAGAACCACGAAGAACAAGGTGAACCTAACGTTCGATCTATCAATCGACTCCGTGCTGAGCGATCTGAAAGATCCCTCGCTCTGGGATCCTCGTCCATGGGAAAGATCGAAGCAGAAGCCTCAGCTCTAAAATAGAAAGAGTACAGCTCTCGAGCCCCAATTTGGGAATCCGTTCCAAAGCGCAGGAAACAAAGAGAGAACGCGGAGCCGAACCCCATTGATGTCGACGCAGCTGTAAACGACGAAATAAAGATCACGAGATCGTTGTCGAGCATGCGAAAGCAAGCTGGATGTGCGAAGGAACGCAGAACAGCTGGACAGAGATATCAAAGCGCGATACTTGTATCCTTTTTGGAGTCATTCGTATCGGAATCAATTGCTACACAACTGTTCCGCGAGAGCCTACCAAGATTCGCGAGTCAGCATCTGTTATTGACGCGTATGGGAGCAACAGGAGGTAATTTTCCAACTTCAACTCCGAACTAAAAATAAAGTACAAAAATTCGCAACGACCCTACATCGTACATTCATCTATTACGTATCGTTCAGGGTTCGTAACTGGACGTTCCCGAGTCTCGAAGGCGTTCGAAGAGCGGAAGAAATTAAAGTAGAATAAAACTGTCGATGGAGGCGTTAACGCTTCTTCGAGCACGTTACGCAGTGGTTCTTAAGGTCTCTTCGGAGTCTTAAGTCTTAATTAAGGAGCCACGAAGGAAGCTAACGTCGTGGAAAGGTGAAAGTCGATGAAATTGTCCGAGGAGGAGTCGTAAACGCGCGAAAAAAAAAAGTGTGAGAGGCCATTCGAATTTGACGTGGAAAGATTCTCAGCGACTGTTTCGGTAGGAATGCGCGCTCGCGAGTGAAGAGAAGTGTGGCAATAAAAGGTGCTGCCTCTCGGTTAAGGCGCGGGGAACGTCTTCGCGCGTGTGTGGAAGGAAATTTTCGTCTCTGGAATCTTGATTTTTGCGTGTGACGTGTGGCTGCCCGAGGGATACCAAGCGGGGACGCACGCGAGGCTCCATCCGTTGCTGGAAAATATCTTCTGCTACGCGATTTCTGCGCGGCCACCGTGGAATACCTGAGAGGTAAGACATCGTCCTTCGAGAAATGCTGATTCTTACCGTCGATTCGTTCGTTTCATTTTTATTTAACGTCTCCCTCGCGCCGTGACAAAACGGGCTATCGAAAGGAAAAGACAAACAAAGAACGCGTAACACACAGCGTACCGATTATGCCAGGCGACAGCTTCTTTGCAATTTAACTCTGAATTTATGAGCCTAACTTGGGATGTAAAAGAAGTTATTAAAGTGAGCGGATGTCGGGTTTTATTATTAAACTACAGGTGGTAATCCTTTCGGTGGATAATAATACGGAGTATTCGTTAACTCGCGGACGCATAAATAACGAGAAACTAATTTCTGTTACCAAAGATAAAATCAAATTCATCCACTGGAGGGTTAACGAATATGTAAACGAGATGTTTCTCGACAACTGATGATCCATAAATCGTTATGAGGAGATTTAGCGGCGCTGAGCCGCAAGGAACGGTTGACATTAAACTTGCGAGAATGAGAAAGGCTCGCTCTTACAACATTCGACATATGCACATTGAGAACTTACTTTTCAGAAAGTTGTCATCTTTGTTAAACTTATTACATATAGTCAATCCCATAGGTATTCGTACTCTTTGTGTCTATTGAACAAATTAGCCATAATAGACTTCGCACCGTCTATGTTTATATTTAAAAAATTTATTTGGAGACATCAAACCTATCAATTAATTTAGGCAAATGTCTTCAATAGATATCGAAGGTACGAATACTTATAAGACCGACTGAATGTCGATACGAATAAAAGGCATTCACGAGATCTTTGGTGATCAGAGAGGTACTTATCGTTTGGTTTATTCATAAAGAATCGTCGGTGTTATTTTTACATAATCAGAAAGAATGATGAGAAAATGCCTAAAACTATGAGTCATGGAAACAATACAAAAGCGTTACCTCAGACGTACTATTGTTCATTCAAGCGATATGAATCTGTGCCTACACCGAGATTACGCATTAATTAAAAAGTTTCTCCGACGAAACAGAATTTTTAATGCGTCGTGGGACTTCGGTGATAAGAGTTTGCGAGGCGATTGTTTCGGAATTTCGTCAGAAAGTTTCGTGACAGCTTATAATAGTACTTCCGTAGTTTTAACGAACGGAAGTAATACATTTACATTTTTACATTGGAACGGGTAGGAACGTTTCGTTAAGTAATGGGATCGTAATTCGTCAAACTATTTCCTCTCTCGGTGTTTCTCTCGCGCATAAGTTTCTTCTACTTTCAATTTACATAATAACTTTTCTAATGATAAAGTTACCCTTTGCCGTCATATATCGATGTAAATAGAAATCTATTAGCACATTCACGGTCAACGCCTGTCAAAGTGTTAGAAATTATACGACGCTATCGATTTTTCTAGGCTTTTACAGCTTCGTTAATCGTACCAACTGCTTTCTTATTGTCGCGTGAAACCTGTTCAACATAACACTGCTGTGACGTAAATGAAACGGCTTCTGGAGTTGCTCTAATATTATCCTTTTCTAATCTATATTTAATACTATTCGCGCGCCTAAGAATTGTACAGCAACTGCGTTCGATCAGTCTTCGGAGAATTAATATCCTATCACTTTTCAAAGTTTCCTTCTCGTTTGGCAACTACCTACGTTTTAATGTATGCATTCCCCAATCGAGATCTGTGAACGAATTACCGAATCGAATCAACGTCGGTTGGAATTTGTGCCAGCGCGTTATGAAGGAATGCTTTAAGCAATTTGCAAATGCGAGATCGTCGATGCGATCGGCGAACGTACATGGAGAACGTTTCGCGCAAAGAAACTTGCGGTTTTGCTTACTGTGTCGACATCTTTATAACTCCTTTTATGTATTACACGCTTGAAGACACGACTAGGGAAAGAGTCGATTATCGAGAGCTTTCTCGCAACCTGTGGTTGTGCGCGAAGGTATAGAAATTCGTATTATATTCGTATCCTGACGCTCGAATACAAAGTTTCTAGTCGCACGTAAAATTCTCCTTGGACGTGATCGCTAATAACCTAGACGTTGATGCGACCCTAAACAAATCATAAAAAAAAAGTACAATGACTCGTGCGTCTCAGTTAATTTCTGCGCATCGAACCGTATCGCGCAACGTATCGCGACTGATTTTCCATCAAGCTGGCCAGCGTCGACCGATCGGTTATTTTCGGTTCGGGGAGGGCACGTCGTTATTCTCATTACCCGCGACGGCCGTAATTAATTAGGCGACCGGTCGAAAGCGTGGCCCACTCGAATAATACTGTTACCGACGTATCATCGTGTAATTACACGCAGCGTTTTCGTCGGGAAACGGCGGCAGTAGCGCGCACGGAATTTTCAAACTAATGCCGCTGCGTTGTGAAAATTTGATCGCGCTCCACCGAGTGTTAAATTACTTTTGTTGTTCGGATATTCCGTGTAAATTGCGTAACGTTATCCCAGCGTCCTTTCCGACGTCTCGAGCGCGTAATGCCGCTTCATTATAACGTGACACGTAATTAATCTTTCAATTATTAGTTCGTCACGTTTTTAGTGGAACAATTTCGCTCGATCCCGTCGCGTTTGAAAGTTCCAAAGCATTGTCTCGTTTCTGCCCGTTCAAAGTGTAAATTTCGGCACATATAAAGTCGATTTTATAATAACTGATTTTTCAATTTCTAGGGGTTAAAGCGTAGAATAGCGTCCTGTTTTCATTCTTACAATACGTGAGGACGAAATGTCGAAATAAAGAAACAGTTCGACAAAGTTTGCTCTCAATAACTATAAGAAAGAAATCCCGAGTTCGGACCGTTTTCTGACCGATTTCACACGGCCTTCGTTACCTCGTTAATCCTTTGATCAACGTCTACCGTATCAAGCGTAAATGTTTCACCCGGTGAATGCAAAACGCTCGAATTGTTTCGCACGGAATTAGAAGGCGACGGAGTTCAAACGTAGAAACCTGGAACGCTATGTTTCTCCTCCTTCGACCGATTTCACACGGCATAACACGTAATGGAATCACCATACATGTTCCCCCGTCTAATTAAAAGTATAGCGGATCACTACGCATAATTCTTGCTCTTAGTTTTACATTAACCTCGTAAGTATCGAATTAATGCAACAATACTATTGCATCGCATTTGTACAACTCTGTTACGGTACTCGACGGATACGGGGTCGCATCGAGGCTTGTTTTCATTGGGAGAACCTTGCCAATGGGTTGGTAATACAGTAGTAAATGTATAAAGAACGCTACAGAAATTAATATTTCAAAGATATGCTTGCCTACTTTTAGAATATCGTGTTTTCCTTTACCGTAGGAACTCGTGGCCAAACGATGCATTTTATTCGATCAAAAAATGAAAGAAAGCAAGTCGCCTCGCGAGGATAGCAAGGATCAACATCATTCCATTAAAGTGCCAGCGTTTCCCTACCTCAGGGATGTTTTCCAAGCTATCGAAGCATGTATTCGAGTCGATTTTACGCGATTACACACGATTCCGTCGAGAAATATTTCAGTGCTCGCAGGACGCATCGTTTATCTTCTCCATGAGAGTGTAGCGGGACCAACCAGTGCGCTGGTTCTTCTTGTACACCTTTGCTTTATCTGGTGGCTCGATAGAAACGCGAAGGCGCTGTACAGTTAGCCTCCACGCACGGTATATGGGAAGAGTACGGCGAAACAGCAGATGTTCGTACCGTTGAAAATGCGCATACGTTTCGAGTACCCGATTCTCCCCAGGAAATCGCTCGAGCCGACGGATTCCTCGAGGCGATCCTAGGACCGCGGGGGTACGCAGGTCTCGCTCGATGAAACTGCCGCACGAGATGCGGAGATCGGATAAAGGAACTCGATCGTTTATTATAGATCGCAGAAACAGTGATTTTCGCGATTAGATGGGAAAATGGAGCCTCTCGGTTGCGTCGAGGCTCTGACGCAAAAAGGAGCACCGTGGTCCGAGAAATAGAAACTCGTAGAACTGGTACAGGGGAGCGTGTCGTTTGCAGAATCATCGCGAAGCTTCGCCGTCTCTCCTACTGGACATTAGTCCGATATCGATTAACCAAGATGTTCCAATTAACTTGCCTATTGGAATGCAATAATAATTAGAAGAAGATCTGTGGTATTGGATACAAATTTTATGAGGTGCTGCGGAGCATTGATTCCGAATATTACGTAATTTCTAAAGATCGCTGGTCGAAACGTTAAATGAACGCGTAACGTAACAACAACGCCGTTACGCAAACCATTAATTTGCCCTAATTACGAATGCTGATTGTGCAATGATCATATGGAAATCGCAGCAAGATATGAAGCGCAGCGAATCATTTTTCAAAATAAATATATTTATCTAATAACGTGTTATATTCAACCTTTGCAATCTGTTTCGAATCCTAATAAAACGTTGTTTTTTTTTTTTGCAACGAAGAGGATATTGAAAGGCATAGGATGAATATATCCAATATAGTATCGAAATCTTCTCAATGAAGAATATCGACAGGTGTCTAAACAAGCGAACACATATTGACAAATACAGAGCCGCCTATTTAAGTCGGGTATCTCCAAATCAATTGCAAATGGAACGTAAAACTCGATGTATTTCGCAGTTATTATTTCGTCTATTATCGTTCCAAAATATTTGTACTATGCAAAAATTGTCACGGAACGGTAACAATTATTCCCCTAATCGCGATCACTAGGACCGGATAACTGGAAATCCGTATTTCAAATCAGATGTCCTCCGCGAGCACTGCACAGCGCACACGCGTGTAGAAATGGCATGGGTGCGCATGAAATATGCACTGTAAGAAGAGAACAGGATTTGGTTGGTACCGTGTAAAATGAATCGGCTATTACCTTAGCCATGTACGGATCGATGATGGATCATTAGTTACGTTACTTAATGCCTATCCTTGCGTGAATGACATTTAACATACATACACGGGCAGTAAGTTTTCGTTTGAAAATAACTGTCCTAAATGGCCAGTGTCTCGTTGCATCTGGTACGAACTTGCGAGCAGTCGTGGCATTCAACTTTGCATGTAATTTCGCCGGTACTTGCACAAACTCTCGGAGGAAATAAATGAAATTTAAAATGAATATCGCGTGTAATGTTCGCGCTCAGTTCCATCGAAAAATTCTATAATGTATTCAAGCGCGTTGGGCTGATTCATAGGGACAGGGAGGGTGGGATTACGCGAAGTCGAGAGTCGATCAAATCTGGCGAAAATAAAAATCCTCGCGGCAATCTCTCCGACGGAGACGTAATTTTATGCCCGCGGAGGATTTCCATTCTCACGGTGTTGATAGGGGCGAGAGAACCAGGGACGACGGCTCGATAGAGCAGAATGAAAACCCTCGGTGAAACTAGTTGCCCGGCAAAAACTAGACGCTATTCAAAGGCCGTTTGTACGAAGGTGGATGGCGATGCGTTGAGAGCCAGTGGACGGCGGTTTTGTGCCGGAGAAATAGGAGCAAAATAAGAACGAAGCGCGAGGAAGCGCCTCCTGCAAAAGGGGAAGACGGGAGAAAAAAAGAATGCACCGAGGTGAACGGAACGAGATGATTTCGTTAGCGGGATGTGTCGCTACTTAAGAGGATTCTTAAAACGGGGTTGGCCTCATTTAAAATTATCCTGTTCCCGGGTTTGAAAAATGCTCGTTGCGAGATGGCATTGCCGGTATGGTATGCTGGAACTGTGAGAATATCGGCCGCTGGTGCATCGAAAACGAGAGAGGGAAAGTTATTTGTATCGAGAGTGCAACTCGTATCACGCTTATCGAGAGCGTCCGCATCTTGACGGATACGCGCGATGGAGTCACCCAGACGCTATTTCCCTTCGTTGCGAGATATCGGATCAGTTAATTTCGCTCGGTTAATTACGAATATTTTTATTATATACGTGAACGTACAAAAAGAAATAAAATTCGCCGTTTCTAGGATTGTCGAGGGTGAAGATTAAGACTGCGGGTTCAAATCGACGATTTAAAAGTCACAGGTGGTCCGTTTTCTTCCTGTTCCCCTTTTTTTGTTCGTGTTTATCCGGCTGTTGGTTGCGCTCGTAGGAGGTTCGTTCCGTGGTCGCCTCAGCTCACCTGTAACGCTGGCGAATATGGGGAAGCACGCATGGTTGAGCCGCTTGAGTGTTCTCCTCGTCCTCAAGTCTAGTCTTTGGTTGTTTTCGACCCACCTACCGAGCTCCTAGAGCTCGTTCCTCGAGCTTCTTCCTCAACGTATTTTCTCACGGACACTTTGCGTAGTACACACGCACGTCAACCTGTGTGAACGACACCCTCTTTGTTGGAATGGTCGGGCTGGTTTCCTTCGAAGGAACATGTCGTCAAGTTTGGGCCTTCGAATTCACCTTACGGTGCCATTCTTGTTGCTGATTCTTTTGATTTTATTCGTGGTCCATCGTATTTTTGAAGTCGCGTGTGTCACAAATCGGAGCACAGATTTTATTCAAGAGACACAGGTGAGTAAATTATATATCGTCGGGCTTGGTTCTTGAAATTGCGACTTGATCCTGCCTCGAGAAGCTATTCCGAGGATTCTTTTTATAAAATTCGTCGTTAATTTATAGCCGACGCGAAGAGTGGGTGGATTATAGATTTTCATTCCCTATTCCAGTTCATCTTGTATTTTCAGCCTTAAACAGGACAGATTCTTTTACGTTAAAATGGTGAGGTGGTATTAAGCCATTAGTTGTTTTGTTTTGCATTACATATCGAACATACTATGCGAAAGTGTATTACATATTTAGTAAAACACTTGATAAATGCATCGATACTATTCCTTCTATACGAGGCTTCGTTAGCCTCGACGTAAATTCGGCCCTGGTGCCCACAGACACATTTTCTCCGTGGTACGAGTATTTAAATAATGTTCGATCTCTTGCATCTCATCGAGCAACAAATTGTCCATCGTCTGTATGCGATGTACACGTTTCAAATATTTTTATCTCGGACCGAAAACGTTCTTCTCGCGTGATATCGAGCGAGAAGGATATTTTCTACGGTATAACGCGGCGTGTGTTTATCGGGAGTCCGTAAGGAGCGATTCTGTCTCGAGCACGCCTCATAGAAAGAATCTTCTTACGCGGTGGACGTCGCAGACGCGGAGGAACGCGGCATTGGAAGTCGACGAGGGCCTCGATAACGTCGCGTGACACTCGGGCGTTAGGGTGAAGTCACACCACACGCGCCATCATGAAAGGTCAAGCGTTTTCGAGAAACATATTTTTACGTGACAATCGTCGCGACTAATCGGCAATTCTCCCTGCGTACGTGTACACTTGTTACATTGACAACGACGCGACAACGGAGCTACGTGTAATGTGAATCGACCTTTATCTGCTCCTAGAGAAGCGTCAAATGCCATTTCGATGCGACGTGTTGTTTCTTTCCCACGTGAGGCGAGCACGACGTAATGGTATGGACAGAGGTAAACGCTGTAATCAAAAGTGCGTGGAACAAAGGGAGACCCTGTGACGTAGCGTCGATGTACAGTGGAATCGCGAATTCTTTAAAGCGTTCTTCGAGACTGCAAAATTTAACATCGGTCGATTTTGCGAGACGAAACTTAGTTTTGCCGCGTGAAACTGCAAAATCCTGCCAACTAGGAATAACAACTGCAGCGTTTATGTTATTATCGATTAGAACTAACGGTTGCTACGTGTCGCTAGCTTGACTCACTGCCGCTGTAAACCGTTTAAAACACCATTAAAACGCGTACTGTTCAGAGATGCAGCGCTCTCCCCTAAATAACGATTCGAGAATGATATATGAACGCGTGCAATATTTATGAACATTGCCCTGGTACGCTTCCTAAATAAAAATTTATTTGATGTGACGAGAGACGAAAATATAAAAAAAAAAACGACAATTGGAGTGAAGCGTTTTAATCATCTCGATACTGCAGCATATGCTAATATAAATATAAATGTATGTAAAATATATGTAAAATATATTTCATAAATCACTACGATGGTAATAATATATCAGACATACGCGAATGAGATATTGCAAACAACCCAGTTCCGGGAAATAAATATGTTTATTTAGTCCGGTGTTTCAGCCAACCGATGATCCTCTTCGTGGACGTTCGCAAAGTTATTAATGCATTATTTTGTATAAATACATGTTTTGGATACGTTTCCTACATATTTCTCACATTTCTGCATGCCATAAACGCATGTAGCGCGTTATAGCAAGATGAATAAGACTTAATAGTCAGTCTAGAAGGGAACATGTCGTAATTAGTTACAAGCTTCAAGAATGAGAATCAACGAGGAACGTAATCATGGCATCTTGGGCTTTTTATTCTTGCGTGTTGAGAGCGTTGGAAATGCTCGTGAAAAGTTAAAAAGACTCGTACAGGAAAGAAGTAATAAGTAGCAAGTGGAGAAACTGCCCTGAAGTGGTTTCAAAGATTTAAGACTGGATATGCTAATGTCTAAGGCGAGACGTGTCTTGTAAAGTTCGCGAGCTTTGAGAACCTTGCGCAAACTATCCTTACTTTTCGTAGAGACTCCTACAGTGGAGAGCCGTAGTTTGGCTAAAAAGTTAGTCGTCTCTAACAGAATTTCTAATCCCCAGGCCTCTGAGTCGATCAATGAAGTCGGATCAACGTAGTAACTGTTGCATAGTTCTCGTCTCGCAGTGTAGAGTTAACAGGGTCGGCACGTGTGCCATTAATCATCGCGACCACTGACCATGTAGATCACAGTTAAGCGATGATTTCTTTGCGGTTACTTTGTGGCTACTTCGACAATAATCACTCACAATTGTCGGATTAATCAGTAGCCATAAACCGCGTCTGTAATCCGCAATTATAAATCGGTAATTTGCAACAATTCAGAGCTAATCGTGTCTTATCATCTATTATTCATTAATCATGATTACCACCGATTGCTCGTGGCTTACTCAACACCGATCCAGTGTAGCGACACTGGATGCAACCCTGTATCCCATTCGTGGTTAACGCTACGCGTTGATTTAGCGAATTCCAATCCCGACATTCAGGGGTGGTATACGCTGATATAGGTAACAAGGCTGAATACAGCAGAGCTACCTCGCAGGTCAATCACATTCGATCCACGTCCACGTTGGTGGCTGTTCTGGGGTAGCATGTCCGTGCAGCAAAGGCGCTAGTTAACCAGTACTTGCAAGGACAGCGAGATAACTTGACTGGAAGTGGTTCTGGTGGTGTTACGGAGGCCTACGGCTTAAATGGCACTACTGGGGACGATGTGAGAGATTGACGGAGTCGACTGTTCCTCAATTCGCTAGTCCCGTGGTTGGCAGGATGCTTACACGCGTAGAATCGAATTCTTCTTAGATTTTAATGTTCTTTTTTATCATGGCGATCTAAGACATTCCAATTAATTCCGTCTTTAAAATTATCGAGTATCAGCTTCTACTAGATCGAAAAGAGATGAGCCCTATAAAATCCTATTAACGCATTGGCGACCGGTCGATAATGTGTTAAAATCGAAGAAGAACAAGTTGGATCCTTCCCTTGTTCCTTGCCGACTTTCTGAGTCGGCCAATGAGGTCGAGCCGTCTCAGTGACACCATATCGCGGGTCAGTTTCAACCGAAAGTGTGAATCGCGATTAATCAACTCTGCCATTGCCCATACATACTGAGAGAGTAGAAGTTTAGAAAGGCCTTGCATTGACCCGTGCAGACACATACGGCTTGCAACCCAGTATCCCACTAGCAATTCGCACCACGTGTGGATGCGCTGATTAGGCGTACCTTGATACTCAAAGAGCGTACCTATACGCTGACAAAGGCAGCAATCCT
Organism: Hylaeus volcanicus; assembly: GCF_026283585.1. Lineage (NCBI taxonomy): Eukaryota > Metazoa > Arthropoda > Insecta > Hymenoptera > Colletidae > Hylaeus > Hylaeus volcanicus. The sequence goes on from NC_071981.1 coordinate 19,204,874, forward strand.
GAGCACGGTAGACTGTCTGGCATGTTTAAAAATTCCTCGAGTACTACGATGCTTGCCACATTATCCTATTTCACAGAGTATCTTCGATGTAACAATGTTTCCAGCTGGAATATCGGGTGTACGCGGCCAGAGAAGCTAAAAAAGAGCTATTAGTTTTATAGTAGTGTTCTTAGTAATCGCGAGTACTTGCAGATCCAGTTCCGCGATGTAAAAGTATAGCGAGGCAAAGAAAACCGTATCAGACCAGTTTTAGCGAGACGCGATACTCCGCCACGCTCGATAATTGATGTTTAAGGAATGAATAACGCCATGGCTAATATCTCTGAAGAAAACAAAATATGTTAATCAAAACATCGCGAATAATACTGTCGCGTATAAATTAGACGGGACTAGTTTTTGTTATTTTTTTTTGTTCAAATGGCCGAATAATGTTATTAATTGAATACGATTTTATAGAAAAACACCAATCGATCACTGTCGTCGCTCGATACGTGTGAATTTCATAATAATAGCTGCTTCGTATTTCGCGGGTAAGGTAACAAATAGGGACGACTGGAGCATAAATTATAATGGAACGAATAGCCACGACGCTAACAAGGCGTTAAATGTCACTTATATTTGTATTACGTCAATATATATTCATATGTTAACTTACGGAATTGTCCTTAATGGTCAAATGTCTCTAAATCATTGTTATCGTCGAAACTTCATTATGGATATTAGGAAAAAATGAAACGTAGCTGTTTGCAAGTGCCTATCGAGACTCCTCCTACTCGAGGTCATCTGGAGGTTATATACACAGTTATAGACACGGTTATAGACACAGGTCACTGCTTTCGACTTATTCTCGACTCTAATATCGCAGCGATACACCAATGACCTTGAAAACTCGCAAGTATAACAGTTATATAACAGCGATTTGTACGACGGTACCGCTTTCTCCTTAAATTAGTTGTTCGCGTCATCAAAAGTGGGTCACTCGTCGTTCAGTCTGTCCCATCTTAACAGATTGATTATTAACGTCGTCAACAATTATTTCATTTATAAATACGAAAACGGGAGGGTCTCGTTTGGACTTGAGAAATTTTAAAAGCGTAAATACATATCCATAAAAAGAACGAACCCATTAAAATTGGACTCAGCTTTTCTGTTAAATGGATAAGTAAATAAGAAGCGTTTTATGTCTCCTCTTATTCGAATACAACCGGAAGCTCGAACGCGGGCGCGGACGTACGAGCACGATCGTAAAGAAAACAATAAAATTGTATTGTTTCGCGAGTGGCGAAATAGGTGTCGATACTATTGCGCAATATGAAGCCACTAACTGGGTTTATGGCAGCAAGTTCTCGAGAACATACAACCCTATCGCTTCTACGCTTAAGGGGATACGCTGCAGTTAAAGTCTCGAGAAATTCAAATTTTTTCACCGTTCCTTGAAGGGAAGAGTCGTAAAATTATTCCGCGAAAACGTAATACGACCCAGCAGGAAGCCGAGAAAATCATCGATAAGGGGATATCTGGCAGCTCCGTAGTCTCAGTCACTTACTGTTCATCGTATTATAAATAATTTCTTGATGGATAAACAGTATTTCCACTCAAGTAGACCAGATCGAAAATTGATCTCGATCAAGGAAATCCATTCAAATTCCCAGAAGTTATTAAGAGCATACCAACTATAGAACGATGACACCATCGCGCCGTAAAAGAGCGTGGAGCCAGAAGGGATACGAAAAGCGTCGAAAGAATATCAGATTTTCTTCGTGGCTCTAACGAAGGAAAACTTACTGGCGGAGAAGCGTCGCGACAATCGCCAAGAACTATCGAAGATCGAGAGATCGTCCTGACAGTGGCAGTGCCTACGAGCAGCTTGATATTCGTCCGACGCGCGCCACGGAGCCCGTCTGCGTATGGACGCAGAATAAATTATCCTGATGTCCGTCCCTCTTCTTTTCCTCTGTCGATTCCCTTTCTCTTTCTCCCTCTCTCCCCGTCTTTCTCCCTCTGGCATGGTCTTCTACTTCGTCTTCGTGTTCCTCTTCTTCTTTCCTCGCCTCTTTCTCCTACGATCTTTCTCCCACCGGTGTTTATAATGATTTCTCCTTCGTAGTGGTGGGACGATACCGGAAGTGAAGTCAGTACGGCGGAACCAGACGTTCACTCAATGGAAAGTTTGAGTTCTTTCAGTACGTTCAAGAAGGCTCGAGCGTAGATCGGAGTTCCGCTCGCGTGGAAAATCCGCTTCTTTCGCTAGCTGCACAGCATTCTTGCTCGCGACTCGCGCGTGCACGGAAGAAACTCGAAGAACCGGAGAAACTCCTGCTGGAGACGCTCGTCCTCGCGATCTCTCGCTTCTTTCCTCGTCGTGTCGGCGTCGCGCGCTCCCGGATCGCGGGGAGATCCTTTCCGAATACTCGGGAAAAATAACGAAAAGCCTCGAGGAGAAGAAATATCGCGAACGCGTTCGTGCGTGCATCGTTCGGCCCGTGTGTTCGCCGGTTCTGTGTGTGTTCCTTTCCCGATTTTGTTTGTTGTGCCGGAGAAGCTCGCGAACAGAAGATTTATTCGAAGAACAGGAAAGATAATAAAACGCGAAGTAAATAGAATAAAAGAAGATAGAACTCAGACGGATCAAAGGTGTTTACTTCGGAAACGTTGCGCGAGTCTTGTGTACAATTTGAGCAGGGTGACGGTGTTAAGTTGTGAAAGTGTTGAACATTGGCCTATTAGATTTTTAATCTAATCGTTTACACGATTTACAAAGTCTGTTCGAATTGTTCACGTTGAAACACTCGAAAAATATTGGACAAATATCAGGCACGCATATGCTCGTGTTACAGAGTGGAAGAGTGGATGATCGGTGGATGTAAACCTTTGCCAGTGACTGTAACATTCGAGCATTTCCTTTGTGCTATTTCTTGGAAATAAATTTCTCTAAGGTCGTTGGTAAAGTGTCAGTTCTTGAGAGCCTAGTTTCCAATCGCCATGAGAGCAGGTCTAGTTCTTTTTGCGCCATTGTCAATCGTACATTCTTTGGATGTTTCATCTTGGTGAAACTACTCTCTCCAGTTAGTTATCGTTAAACACAAGTAAATCCGATGGTCCGATTCATCTTCATCTAATTCAATTTCATCGATGTTATTTCTTTCGTCGTCTGCTTTTGACTCGTTATCACCTCTTAGTACTGTCAATCAAATTGTCTCGAAGCTTGTCTAGCTAGATCCTGCCTTAGATGCAAGCCTATTAACAGTTTGAACAGTCTCCAATTACTGGATGGTTGATTAGTGGATAATTGGTTTGCACAGATTATTCGAACGATTAATAGCGTCGCGTCTGGAGCAGAACCTCGTTTATGATCCCTACTTCCCGTTAACTCGGACGAAAAGCGATAATGCTGGTCATTCTATCGAATCTATCGGTAAACAGAAAACTCCGTCAACGAGGCGTTGATAATACTTTACAATTTACCGTACGATTCACTTCCACTGTGATAGACATATTCGTGGAAGGACACGGAAGATAAGGTACCGCGTGAATTTTTCTCGACGTGGAAGCGTCGATGTATGTTCCGTCGAGTGTAAAGAAGAGGAGGTATCAGAATGGGATCATAGCAGACGTCTCGCTTCGAGGGATATTGAAGCCCGGAAATTCAAATCTAAATTGGAATCGATGAAAGCAGAATTGCACGCTCTCGAAGGACGCTCTAATACGGGAGCGAGAAGGAGACCTTGTTTACTTCTCCTCGACGATCGTCTTTCAGCGACCCCCTGTAGGATACAAGAAAATCTAGGATTTATAGGCAGCCGTCTGGAGTTTTATCTCGCAGCGAAAGAACGCGATAATTAAACGAAGGAGAAATATCCTGCCGTCTGGGAACGAAGGGGATGGAATCTTATTGCGTTGTCTGCCTACCCGCGACATGATTCGTTCATAATCCGAGACGAGGACGCGTCCTCTATTGGACGTTAATCCTTTATATGACGGAACTGCCTGGGAATTTTTTCCACATTAAAACAAAAAAGTATGCGCGTAGAAACTTAAAGATACAAGATTCTCGCCCCTTTCTTAGTGATAACGACGAGTACCAGTGACTTGTAAAGGGTCAAACGAAAGTACACTTGGAAAAAAATGTGCAAAGTGAAATCATCGTAGTAAAAGGTTCAATTTGTTCGCATTAATTTCGATTACAGAAACTTAATTGCGATAGAAATTAAGAAGCAACGTTTTCCCAGGCCTAGAATTCGCCACACGTTTTTCGTGCCTTCGAAGATGAAGCACGGTGCGCCGGGGAACATTGGATTTCTTTACCGCGAATAGCAAGCGAACGAGGCAATTACAGCGAAAAAAGTATCAAGCACACGCAAGACACAGTACCGTTCCAACGTCTAGCTTCGTGGTCGGCTGTTCATTTTCAGTGTTTTCAGCGAAATAAGATAGAAGATACTTTCACTTCAGGCTCGCGCGTGTTTCTCGATTAAAACGCTTCGAAGGAAACGCTCCTCGATGGATACCTGACAAGGCGTTGAGGTGTCGATCGAAAGATACCTGGATAGATCACGGATAGATCCGTGAAAGAAGTGGCTCGGGGTTGAAAGAGAGGGTTTCGGTGCGTTTACCAGCACATTGTTCAGAAGATGGTCAGCCAACACGCGATGGCCACCACCGTTCGCAAAGTCAAGCAGGAGAATCGTCTCAGGCGACAGAATCAGAACCAAGGTATAGAAATAGATCAAACTCGAGCATGCGAACCCCTACTGATTCTAAGAGTGCTTGCAAAACCACGTCCCAGGAGAGTTGTATTTGTGACCGGAAACGATTAGATAACTTTCCCATTAAATTGAAGTTAATCGCAGTGTTCATTAGCGGATTATACTCGGTTAAGAGAGAAACGAAGAAGTTCGTTGATGTATCGGTGTTTTAAATTCATCTTATCTTTACATGATGTTCGTTCGCTGATTTCTCACGCGTTGTTCCTCGAGAATTTTAACTTAATGGCGATCGTTTTCCGTGTTCTTAGCAAATTTTGTAATCTACAATATTGTTGCCACGAGGGATAGGATGATCTGCGATAAGTTTTTAATGTCATTCGGAAGTTTGCTTTCATTTAATAGGCACGAGTGGATAAATCCCGCGTGTCCGGTTCTGATTATTGAAATTACAACTTGATCTTGTCTTGCGAGATTGGCTAGAAAGTTGTCCCCATAAAAATCATTTTAATCGAAAGTAGAAGTAGAGGAGCTGTCGATTTTACTACGTTGCAACGATTATGAAAATGTAGGAGTATTTATCCACGCAACGAAGCTTCTAAAAATTCCTTTAACTCGTGCATTCGGCAACCAGAGAATAGATTATCCCTCGATTAAATGTTCTTCGCAATCGTTCCTCGTACACCGTGACTGTAGCTGTAACAGAATGCACAGGAAACGTAAGGAAATCTGAATTTACAAACATTCATTAAATCCATTACGGTAACGTTAATTCTTTTCTTATGGCAAAAGACACGTAACATAACTAATTTTCTACCGCGTATACGTCGAAATACTCCGGAACTAAATGTACCTTTACGCGCAGGTGAGCATCGGCTTAATTACGCCTAACTGTATACGATTAATTCGCGTTGCAATTACTCTTTCATTAGGACTAATGCTGCTTATTCCTTGGATCTCAAATAATTCAAACGAACGTAATTAAAACACATTTTTCGTTCGACCCGCGAATTCCATTACGACACTAGCATTAAATAATTAATAGCGTAACAACTTCTTCATCGGTCTATCCAACGACTACTCTAATACATTCGTTTGTTAACGTAAGACTAAACAATTTCATAACAATATTACGAATACAGCACAGAGTAAGAACACAGTCAGTCGATATCTGACTCGTGTTTTTCATATTCGACTAAAATTCTGTATCACGAGCCTCGCACGTTGTTATAGGTTAAAGGGTTAATAAACATAGAGGGTAGGAATATTTATGGGTCTAACTGTACATGGATTATACAAATCGCGTGCATTCCACGAGTATAATTATTCACACGAGTATATAATTGAAACGTTCGATGTGCATTAACCCAGACCTAACCTAGTTACGTTTGCATACACGCTTCGTGTCATCTGTACCTGCGGCACATCATGGTGACGCATACGCGGTCCATGGAGACGCATACGCGGTCCATGGAGTGTACACAAATGGACATACACGCCGCGTACGCGTTGCTTGTGAAAACGTTTTGTGGGATTTATCGATTATGCGGGAACCATCTCTGGACTAATTGCGAACGAAACTTGTGTTCCAGATGAGGAGGGACTCTACAAACCTGTACCGCCACCGAAACCGGTGCCGAACAATCAGAAGAACCAGAACGACCAGCAGGAGAGCAGGGTGCAGACGGTAGCCGAGCTATCGTCGCGGACGACTTCCGGCATTGAAAGAAACTCCACGCTGGACGACAGTCAGCTTCGAAGTTCCGGGCAGAATCTTGCACCGGACTACAGGATGCCACCTCTCTACGGTGACGAACAGGGCTCAAGTCAGACTCAACAGGCAGCCAATTTACAGACCCACAGCAGCAAGTTTCCGGTATGTTTTCGAACAAAAATAATCGAACAAAAATGGCCATGACAAGTTTCCAGTTGAAACCAAATCGTAGTATAGATCATAGATATCTTCTTCTCGGGGCTATCCAAGATTAAGAACAGTCTCGAGTGCTCCAAATAGAGCAAGAGGCCACTTCTAGTTCTAGCAGCGCGTTTAAAATGTTTAAGCAGCTCTGAGGAACGCGCGCGGTGTAGCAGGAACATAGAAAGAATAAAATAGGCGGTTTTACGCGATGCAACCGCGTCACGGGTAGTGGCAGTGTGTTAATTAACGATACACTGTGTGCATTAATTCCACGCTAGAAGGAATACGTGTGTGCGTGGCCGAGCACGATGGAGCTTCGCCATATACGAGCAGGCGCACGCTTGGAAACTTTTGTTAGAGACGCCACATAGGCGTGTCGGTGAATTTTATTACCGCCGATAACGTGACGGGTTCTCCAAGGTGTAACAGGCTGAATATGGCGATTCCAGTCGCGGACTTTGATGCGCCTTCGTACGGCGACTGAACTCGCTTCGGTCCCGATACAACAACAACAACAAAAAAGAAAAGAAAAGGAAAGAACACGGTTAGAAGTCCAGGCCGTAGCTCTTTATTCGGTATGGGCTGCGAGCGACTTTCTAGAACTTCTTCAGACTTCTTTGCCCGCGTAATTCCTTTTAATTGCGGGTTTCTACCGGTCAAGTGCCTAATAGTGGATCTCGTTCCGCGATTTCTATGACGGAAAACGGGCCGCTCGTGTAATTCGTTTTAAAACGACGGAGACTCACCCAGAACCCTTCGCGATGCTGAAATTGCACGGTGTCGTGACGAGAATTGCTCCCCGTTTACCAAATTGAAACGGGTTGCGCGTTGAAGAGATGTATAGGGTTGGATACGAACGCCCTTAACACCTTAAAAATGTTCAAAAGCATCGGCAGGTGACACAGCGTGAAAAATTGGATAGCACTTATCTTTTATTCGGTTGCCAAACTCTTACGCTGTTCAAAGAAAAATGTAACAATAGAATAGACTTATTTAGGATCGCCTGAAAGTTATAGGAGATGGAGTAAATGAACTCTATTTGGGTTTATTAATTCTACGTGGAACAAAAAGTGAAGCCACGCAGATTATAATTTGGTACGATAAAATTGGGTAAATTGTTTAGCTTAAACTAAAAGGAAAGAGGAAAATTATACTAAATACCGCTCGGTAATTAGGCGTATTGCGGTTAACAAAAAGGTGTAAAGGTTAAAGTGAGAAGCTATTCATTAATCTGAAAGCGAGACGTGGCTTGCTTTCAAATGTTCCGAAAAATAATAACACACCCGAGAGTGATTTAATCTTTGGTTAACTTTGAACGGAAAGTTTACGAATAAATAAACTTCGAAGGTAATTGGACTTTTCCATCCAAAATAAATCGTATCGAAAAATGAACGATAATCGCATACTTCTGGAGAAAGGGGAATATTTTTACATAAAACATTCGTAAGATAATAAATGAACAGTTGTTATTTTGCGCTAAATTTAGTTAGGAATCTGGCATAAATAATCACGGGAAAATGACGTAATGTAAGCCAAGGAAAGTACATCGCTACGAAATATCCATAGGTTAATTATACGTAGGAAGGCCATTTTGGCGAAACAAGTTTTAATAAATGCATGCCTGCAGGTGATTTTAGAGAGTTATGAGTTCTATCGTAGGATTCGAAACAGTTAGTAGTTAGCAAGACGGATAGATATAGATATATCCATATAGTACAACGTTGAAGTATGGTTAAGTAATCTCATGGAATCAGCTTTGTAACTCGATTACGCATTTCTCCGTATTTAATCGCTAGCTCGTACTACATTATTTGCTTTTTATAACATTATCTAACTATTCAAGCGCAGGTAACATATATATCGCTCGCATCGCACGTGGCACATATTATCATGGATCACCTTGTACACGGAACTCTGAAATTCTTCTTTCCGGGAGTATGCTGTTACTCTATTCCTCTGCCATCCCGAAATAGTTGAGATTTTCTCTGGTACAAGCTCAGAGCTTGGACCTGTTTCTTCGAAGATGAGCAACGGCTTCTTCGGTTGCCGAGTACTTTTATGGCAAACGTTATGCGTCGTGAGAAAATGTAGACAGTCTTTTCTCGAATTAAATGGACACGAGGAAACGAATGTTCATTCTTTGTTTCCGAGGTTAATGAAAATCAGATCGGCACGCTCATTAAATCGTTCAATTGTGTTCAGTATTAACAATGACTGGATCTAGCGAAGATGATGACGATGGGGATGTTGAGAACGAGCTTCATCCTCTCGAGTGAGTACGCATTTCGCGTAATTGTAAGAATAATAAATATTTCCTTGGAAACATCAATGAAAGTATGCGGAATCGTAAGTAGCGTGCGAACAGGATTCGTTTACGATATGTTGAGCGCTTCTCCGATATTTTATATTCCGACGACGAGTCCATCGTTAGACGAGTCTCGATTGATATCGTTTCTGCAAAGCTTGAATATTGTCTGCGACAACATTTGCGACACGATACACTCGTTCAAGAAGACAGAGACCTCAACCGCACGTGCGTGCTAGCTGTCAGAGATGATTCCCATCTTCTTATGTAACACTTTCTGCCTCTCGTAATAAATAATCCGCACGTCCAAGTGACTTAGACGTATCAGTGATGAATAACATGAATGATAATGACTCTAACTGTGATCCTCGGAGAACTCCAGGCGGGAATGAAGGAACGGTCTAGCTACTCGCGCTGACAGCTTGATTACGCGGAGTTGACCAACTTTTAATCCATACTAAACCGGCTGCCTCTGAATTTGTGGTCAAGTTTTTCAATTAGTGAATTATGATTAACCGTGGCGAACACTTTTGCAAGACCAATGTGTAGGGTATCGATTCCATTGCGTCACTCAGGTGCAGATGAAACACGAGAGAAAAAAGATGGATTGATAACCACAGACCGTCGATGAACGTAGCCACAGAGCTCGTCGCAGAGCTCGTCGCAGATATTGCATGAGCGATAAGAAATGACAAGTCTGCACCGTATATTCCCTCGAGTATCTTCGACGTGGCGCTTAACTCTTTGACTGCGGTGTGATGAGTATTTCTTGGAGCAAAAATCGCATAATCTGCCTATTATCTAAACAAAATCAATTCCTCCAACATTCTCTCCTCGAGCAGATCCAACAATCACGGTTCTGCCGTGCTGATAAATGCATGCTCTGCATCTAGTTCATTTCACGTATGGCGCAGAGGAGTTGGCATTTGGTGAAATCTTCGGTAACAGTTCATTGTACGTTCCTTACGTTCTTGGGAAAATTCTCAGAGATTCCTCGACGAGACAAAGGAGGCATCATACCTGCGTACCGTTTACCGGAAGCAGGGAAGGGGGTTGCGATAGCCGTTTAGATACATTACTTTTCCTCGTGGATCGGTCCTCGGGAGGCGAGAACAAATCGGAACACTTGTCGGTGACGACATCTCCTACTTCCATAGAGTCTGCGAGTTTGCAGACTTGTCTTCGAGTTCCCTTGTTTCGTTGACAATGATGTTGCGCATCGTGCGCGTTTAACCGCCGGTGAATTATGAATCTTTTGTGAAATCTTGGAAATTGTTGTAGATCTGCCTTGTTACCGTGCGAGATACCAACGTCGGAAATAAACGCAGTCATTACTTAGAGCGTAGTAACGTTTTAACGACTCGAACAGTTCCACTTTATCGGTAAAGCCGTTGCCAGCTCTTGTCGGTGCTTTGTGTTCTCTTGTCCACAGTTTTAGCCTATGTTTGGACAGGCTACTTTCAAAGCATTTTATCCTTCGAATTACATTACGATGCAATTAATATAGTTCCGATATAGTCAACCTAATCTTTCAGATGTAAAATGAAACCTCTAGTAGTACTTCAACACGCGAGAGAAATGTATAAATTCGAATAATATATTTTCTCCTAACGAGCCTATGTAAATTTCTCGTAGCATAATCGATGCTATCCATTCTGGATCTATGGTCTTAGCACGGTATTTCTGTTACCGTAAAGTGTCTCTCTGATTAACATTTTTTTCTGATTCCCGTAACATAAAGCAGTGCTAATTAAGTGCTTCGGATACACGAGGCAGAGATGAATCTTAATGGGACACGGAAAGCGTGTGACTCGTGATTTACGTCTCGCCAAAAACGTCTTTCTAAAACTTTATAACGACGTTACGGGAACGAAACAGTACGCACGAGCTCGAATTAGGCGAATATTCGTGAACGTTTCAGCGTTAAACAAACTTCATCCACGTCGGAAAAAAATAAGCTCGAATGGAACGTTTCCAGCAATGGATCATAAGTCGCGAGGAACCGTTTCGCATGCGTAACGGTGAACTCGTTTCACGGCCAACGAACCTGCCAACGAGAACTCAGATTTTCCGCGCGTTTTTTTTTCCCTTTTCGTCGGAGAAATTATAATGTATAAAATCGCACAGAAGCATACACGGAATTATTCATAAACGTTCCGCGAGGCGGCACGATGATTAGACGCGCTCATTTTCCATCGCTGGAGAGCGTTTTATCACGCTTGCTTTCTTTCGTGCGATCTCAAGGCGAGTTTGGTTCAGTGACACCTCTTTTTAGACGCGTTATTATATGCACGCGAAGTGCATGCGAGTTGCTCGTTCGCGAGCCCTGCTAGCGTACTTCCAGATCCTGTTCTCGATGTTGCTTGGAAAAAATCGAAATGGATATCGCTGTACTGAAATCGACGGACGACGTTTACGATGAGAAATGCTGGCTTACGACGCCTCGAACGTCGTCGAGGCGACCGTTAATCGACGTTTCACTTTAAGCGAGATTCTACCGTAACGCAGATCATCTGGATGCGCTTTTTTTTTCTCTTCGAGTACTACTAATGATACGCGAATAAACTCTCACGGGAGACAGACAGGCACTCTTAAAATATAATAGATTTCTTTTTCTTTCTTATCCTTTTAATTTGGGAGTTTATTATACGCTACTGGATGGAGAAGCATTCTGAATGATGGTAATTTTCTTGAACGGTTAGTTTGTTTTTCTCTCATTGATGCGAGATGTAATTTATATAAAATACTTAAGGGGAGATTCTACCGCTATAAAGGGGGAATAGCTCTAAATACTGTCGACATCGAAGCTACGTTCGAATGCGAAAGGAAACTTTGTTTTCCACGTTAAAAAAGGAAGTTTGGATGAAGAATTTAAATGAAATTAACAGACCTTAAACTTGGAGTAGCATACCAACTGCTGGTTGCCGCTCTATTATCGATGGAATACATGTAGTGTTCAGCTCGAGGCACGCTTAAGTGATAGGTATGTAAAGTGATACGATTATGGATGCCGCCAAATGTTGCTCTTGCCATTCATTACAGAGCGCACAGGCTCATGGCACCTGCTCTCCTTGGCGTGTCTAAGTCCTCTAATGTGCTATTGTAGGTACAAGTTCTACTGGTCGCTCAAGGCCAATATGAGACTAGGAATAAAACGAGATAATTGAACAGCAATTTCTTTCTTTTGCAGATAGAACGTGAGGTAGTTCTGTCGTCGGGAGACAAGAATTCAAAGATTCCTATTCTTCATGAGTACAAGCAGAGAACTGCCGGAAGAGTCGCCATTGCGCCGGATGCGCCAATCAAGCAACAAGCTTGGGTTCAAGAGGTGAGCAAATTGTCATTCTAATCTTCATAAGCCGCAATAATTGCCAGAAATACTACGGTTCTTTTTTTTTTTTCATTTAACCGTTGGAGAGCAGTGCATCGTGTGCTTAGCGTTCAGTGTATCAACGAACGATTACATCGTCTACGTGATTCAGCTTCTTTCCATAATTTAAATCGGACCTCTAAATTCGACGAAGATAAATGATCGATCTTCGTATCCGATCGTTGACCATGCGAAAAACCAGTCGAGGGTTTAACGGGAAGCTATCGTTAATTAATCGTTACACCGTATTACGAAATCTTTCATTCACTCGTGGTTCACGTGAGTGCAAACTTATGCGCTCGTGCGACACCCACGTGAATTGCTCGAGGTGTGAGTAGGTGTCGGTAATGCACGTGCCCCGGGACACTGTCCCACAATCGTATCTTGCAGACGGGTACGAGCACCAATGAGCAACGAACGTCTGTGTTCGGTGTACTTTCTTTGTCTGCTAGGCAAAAGTTATTATATCAAGTTAAATTGAATATCCAAGTCTATGTAACTAGGTGCGATTACACATGGTGTTCTCTGCTTAGCATTTATTATTTACGAGAATACGATTTGCTTCTATTAATTTCTTTCTACACACTTCCACTTTCGTTCCTTGCAGTACGTTTATTGCAGTAAACTAACAGGACATAGACAATACCCGTCAACAATATTTTCGTCCAACTCGTTAAATAAGCAATCTGCATAATAAAAGAAATATTCCAACACCTTTTTTCACTCGGTGCTAGGTAAAATGAAATTATCCGCTGAAATTTTTCATTACAGAAGAGGTCTATTGTTGTATGGACAATGTAGGCGTTGCGTAAATCTGTTGGCTGTTTCCTTTCACTTGTTCGGTGCGCATAGAAATCGTTTCTTTCCTCGACTCGGGGAAGAGAACATTTTATGTAAACAAATCGCGAGCAAAAAATTAAGCTTAAAATCGTTCGAAACGTATTAAAGTGTACATAATATCTTGTACGAGGTTACTGAAAATAATCGTCTCTTTAATTACAGTTGAATCGACAGGGGAGAACATCGTTAATAAATCAGCGAGCTGCTTGGCGAATGTCGAGCCCCGTTGCTCGCTAAAAAATTCCATTTTCTATCACCCTGCCCCGGTCTGATTCGTTAATTTCCATGAAAAAAAAGTAAACATTACCGTGGCGAATGAAAGCGTACGATACGAAACAGGGAACGAATAGTTAACGTTTCAATCGTGGTTTTCGCCGGGGTGTTCAGCATGTGTGAAATCTACGCCATGAAAGGTACATCGGTACAAGGGGATGGCCCAAAATTCGATTTGCGACGGTCCACTCGATAGCTCGTACCCTAAGTTTCAAGTCTGTCGACGCTGTCGCGTACTTCTGTATTTTTTCATGTTTTTTGATTGTACACCCTTCAGCGCGATGAAATCCCCAGAGAGCGTACAAACGGGGACCAAGAGTCAGAAAAAATCTTTTTTCGTATGCGCAAAGCGTGTCGCGGAGCTCTATGGGCACAGCTCCTCTCGTTATTTCTCTCTCTTTCTCCCTGATTTTTGCCTGTCCCCCTCGATCTCTCGCTCCCTCTTCTCGTTTGACAATGTCGGTTGTTATTCCAACCGCATCCCTTCCAGAGAATCAGAGGATTCAGACCGACAGCTTCGAAATTCCCTCTGCGGTCTAAACGGACACGTTGCCATTAGCTGTCCTCCTCGTCCAGGGAATTGTTTTCGGTGGTTCTCAGCAAATTACGCCGAGAAATTTTCTCGTCTGTCGTTCAACAGCGACTGTTTACCTGTGGGGGAATATTTGGAACGTGGACGACAACCGCGGTGGAGTATTTGCCTCCAAATGCTTCGGTACTATTTTTCCCTACATTGATAAAGCTGGCATGAAACGAGTCTGTATTACGTTTGTCTTTTCTTCCCATTTTTTATTTTTGGAATCTCGTTATACTTACGATGAAACAGACTGATGCGCTTTGGTGAAGGGAAAGAAGGTTTACTGCATCCAGGTACGGACACGATGGGGTTAAAAATGGCAAAACCGTTATGTGCGGGAGCAACGCAGAAATACGTTTGCAAATTAAATTCCCAGCCGCAGCAGCTTTTGTGTATACACTTTTTGCGCGGTAAAAAAAGAAAACAATGTTTCCAGTGTCTGAATTTTGCACAAAACGCGACCATGCAAATCACCGGAACACCGCAAAGAAGAAAAATAGGAGACGGGTAGAAACGTAAGCTTTCTGGAAATATATCAAACGAAAAGCTGCTTTACGTGAAACAAAAATTGAAGTGTTTATTACGCCAAGTTCAAGATGCGATGGCTACAAATACACGCATCGTTAGCAATAAATTAATACTTTCTGGAAGCGAATAATTAAATTTGTTTGCTCGTTAGCGTCGAACGTCGTTCAGACGGCGAACGTTACTTAATTAGATTTAACTTGGTACCGAGAGATACTTTAACCGAAGAAGATATCTCGTGTGCGTAACGGATGCAGAGTTCCTTCCAAAGTTGCGATACATAACTGAGAAATAACGAAGAGAGGAATGTTCACCGAACTACGATATCATTAGCGTTGCATATTTAATTTATAGGAGGACTGTTCCTTAATAGGACTCTCCTTTCACGGAAAACGATAAAAATGACTTTAATAGGCCAATTAGCCTTGGAGGTATCATTTGTACGAGTTGTTAAAAACCGAGACGTCGGAAACGACATGCTTTTCGGATAGGAAACATTTAAAAAAAAAAATCGGAATTTATTTTAAGACGAACTCGTACAGCTCTCGTAACGAATGGCTGGTGTATCGGTTCCAAAGACTTAGTTACACGAATCGCTAATTACAGTGGAGGGTTTGATACATTTTCCAGGGAGGTCAGATGCAGGAAGTGAGACAGGAGGGTCAAGCTAGGAGCTATCATCCCCCGGAATCTTACGTGTAAATATCTCTTTTATTCTACCGATCGACGAGCATCGCGAATTGATTCACCCGATAAAATCGCAATTTCTCCGAAGGTCGACGTCGGTCGCACCGGCGCCGAGGACGACGAAGATCGATGAGGAGAAGAGCAAGTCCCTCTCGAGGACTTATCACACGATTAAGGACATGATATCCAGTCGTTTCGGACAGAATCGCAAGGACGCCGAACCGGAACCGGAGGCAAGCTTGAACAACGTCACGGAGGAATTGAGGAAGTCCAGCAGAAGCATAGACGAGGAGGAGGCGAAGAAGAAGGAGGGGATTTACGGGAAACCACGAGCGCAAGATCCATCCGTAAATTTACAGCAGTACCCGAAGAATGCCTGCGGTAAAGTTCTTTCAATTTACCGTGTAACACGGTTACTCGCACACGAGATGGTTCGAGAATTTAGAACAGGTCTGCGGTTTATCGAGGGATAATTAACCTGTTAACTGCGGAATTTAGTTTTAACAAGTCGGCTGCGACGTCCTCTTCTCAAAGTGCGCACCTATGTGTGTCATGGGAATCAAGCGATGACGAGTACACGCGTCGAGCGCACTTAACTGGTTAAAACATTCTCCCCAGCTGAAAGGAGTGTAATCTTTTGAGGATTCAAAGTCGAGTGATAACGACTAGCCGTTTAATTCATGGGTATTGGGTAATTAATTGAACGAGTGTAGGTGGAGAAGCGTTAGATGCCGTGGCGATAATTATGAATTGCGCGCATTAGGTGTATCGTTTCAGCGTTTTTGCTTCCTATATAATTAACGTTTCCTTTACTTGCATATTACAGTTTACTGGCGTTCGCGGCTACTGTTATTTTTCCTCGCTCCATAGACCGTGTCGAGCGATGAACTTTTTACAGTGCAACACTTTTCAGCTGGTTCTAAACAGTATCCGATAAACGGTTCATTCGCGTAGCCTATTAGAAGGTGGAAAGGAATAAACTTTATGGAAGCGTTTATGCTACGTATTCTATATTTACGTTTTCTAACCGCGAGTCTGTAACAAATTTGAACTATTAAGTGGGGTTTGTATGGACAGTGGAAAGGTCGACGATATTTACACAACCTTTTCATCGTTTAGGTCAGTACGGACACTCGTATAGTTACCTGAGCAATCAGCAGAATGTACCACTTCCTGGACAGCTTCAGCCAACGTCCCAGGTACAACCCAGTCTGCCAGGTCAAAGTGCTCAGCTTCACGTGACGCATCACACTCCGCCTGGAGGTGTTCAAACGGTCCATCAAACCCAGGTTTCCAGTTTTGGACAATCGACAGGTGGCCAACAGGTGCAAAATGTTGCGAGGGAATACGTTGTTCAGGGACCGTCCGGCCTGCCGAGTCAGCAACTGCACCAGGGACTACATCAGAGTTCTCAGAATCAGGTAATCTTCGATTTCCTTCCACGCATCCTGGACTACTTTTCATCGGGTAACGTTACTTTGATTTCGCCTAATCGCTCCTGTAGGCAGGAAGAGGTTACCAGGAGGTTCTTGCGATGGAAATAGATTCCACATTCAATGTTTTTCGAATAACATGGAATTCGATCTTCCAACAATTTAAATCAAATTGGTATCGGTGGTTAACACGTGTTGGGTCTAATTTTCACTCGTTAACTGGAAAATTTCTGTTCCGGTTTCGTTTAATTTACAGACGATTTTCAAATATGTTCGCTATAACGAAAATAACAAATGGGGATCACGACAACTAGTGGGCTACTTTACCTTCGATCGCAACAGTTTTGGATGAATTTCAGTTAATTTATGGCGTTTCGAAGCTCGACTAGTTTTCGTTCGAGCCCCGCGTTAAATTTTTCCTAGCCGTCGAGCACCTTGGCGTGGTAGATCGAGAAACCTTGTCGCAAATGAAAGGGGGTGTTCGTGAACCCAACCACTCGCCTCTGCGACAAAATCCGGTGTACTTTCTCATACGTTTCAGTCATGCGACCAACATTTTCTTTCCGTGACGTTGCAGTCCAGTTCGCTCGTGCTTCATGCATATATTTATTTTCCTCGGTGAAGCACTCTGCGAAAATCATTCCCGCGTGAACTCCACCTAAGAGGCAATAATCGAAAACGCTATAGGCAGTCATCAGATATTAAACGGTCGGCGGTTATTTCCGACGTCAGCGACTGGAAAGGTTATTCTTACGTAAAAGGGGGGTGAACTTATCTTCATATAAATTCAGAAGGTGCAATAACGCGACACATACATCCTATTCAGACGCACGGTGCACGTGATACGTGTTCCATATTTATGCCTTCCAAAGCCAACCGCACGCAATACAATGCGCCGTCCTGCGTACAATTCTCGAAATTTATTAGCTGCCCGAGGCTACGCGACGTTTAACGAAAACATTTTTACCGATTATTCCATGCGATGGTTATTCCTAGATTGACAGAGATCGTTATTAGATTATCGAAGATTTATCCGACTGTTAGTAGAGACGAATTAATAGATAGCGAGCTACGGTTGCAATTAGCACACGCGCTAATTAATGAGACTATAGATTGGTTTAAAAGTTGGCGATGTAAAACGAGGATGGACTATTTCTTGCTACTTCCGGATTCGATTAACGAGTAGATTAACGATAGATTATTCTTCGAGTACTAAATACTTACAATTGTCGCATAATTACAGGGCCAAGGGACACAGGTGCAAAAACCCCACGGCCTGCCCATGCAGCAGCACCAAGTAGCCAATACCATGCAACCGACGAATCAGAGCTTCCAAAGTCCGCAGCAGCTGTTGCACCAGAACCAGAACCACCATCAGAGTCCCAGGTTCGCTCAG
The DNA here is from genome assembly GCF_026283585.1 of Hylaeus volcanicus. Taxonomy (NCBI): domain Eukaryota; kingdom Metazoa; phylum Arthropoda; class Insecta; order Hymenoptera; family Colletidae; genus Hylaeus; species Hylaeus volcanicus. The sequence goes on from NC_071981.1 coordinate 19,222,901, forward strand.
CAGCACGCACAGAACATGCACCAACGGCAACTGATACAGCAACTGCACCAGCAGCAGATGGCCGGGCAACAAAACACCCAGACTGGCGTCAGGAACGTGCAGCAGAGCTACTTCTCGAACAACGTGTCCTATCAGCAGTACCAACAGGCCAGGCAGGCAATGTCGAGGTCGCAGATCGACCTGCCGAGCACCTCCAGACAAACCCAGGAACTCAGGCTCTCCGGTCAGGAGGTCTACTACCACTACGCCCAGGGTCGGCCAAAGTACGGTGTACCCCAGGTCTACATGAAGACCGACTGCAACCAGGAGATCGAGTTTCAACAACGGAACTCGACGAAAGGCATCGAGAAAGCCGCGTCCCAGCCACAGCTCTGCTACGAGGACGAACGCGTAAACGAGCAGTCTAGAAATCCCGTCGATCCCATGAAGACTCTGACGGTGGATCCCTTGGATAAAGAAAGATACGAGATCACGGTGGAGAATCACGGACTCGGTGAATTCGGGAGAAGCGATTCGCAGAGGAAAGAGGACTACAGACTGGAGACCAGCTTCGCTATTCGCAGAGACGAGACGATCAGATGTTCCAAGAGAGAGCAAGACCCCGTAACCGTGTCTGGCCAAGAGAATCAGGAACTGGAGGGAACTACCGTTCAGAAAAGGATCGAGGAGTTGCAGAAGAGAGTGGAGGAGAACCATTACGGCGCGAAAGCGTCGAAAGATACCGTGGAGACGGACGCGGCGAGAAGTTCGTCCGGCTTGAAGATTGGAAACCTCGAGGGATGCAAACGAGCCGAGAATCAATACGTGAAGGACTCGGTCGTGAAATCAGAGATTAAGAAAGACGAGCTGGAACACGGGATCGGACGATTGAAGATCCAGAATCAAGGCTCTGGATCGGATTACGACAAGGCTGGACAGAGTTCCTCCAATGTGGACTCGGGGAGAGGGTCCGCTGTATATTCTAGCGGAAGACGCCCACCGCCCGAGGATCAGACCCATCCTCCAGGTTTGTTGCTGGAATGTTACATTCGTTTGCCTCGGTGAATTGAAATTTTATCTAGGAGAGGTCTCCTTTGTCTCGCGAGAGGAACAAACGGATCTTGCCTGTATGGTATATAAAAGGTCGGTGAACTGTGAAATGTGGAAGGAAAATTGTACGTCTACCCCGATGAACTATTTCAAGAATAACCAGATCCTGATATCTATTAACAATTTTCGAAGGAAACGCTATGCTCGAAATTTCAAACATATTACGTTCTTTTCGAATTCAATCCTTAGCAATATTTCACCAGCGTCCGGCAAGTCGTTCGTATAAATCGTATAAAGAGAGGTCAGCGCGCGTGTAGGTAGCATAATCGAGATAAATATCGATGGCGCAATCTGGATACTCGGTTGGTTGACACAGTACGTATATTAATTCCTACGCACGGGCAGGATAAAAAAAAAGAACATATTGTCTTGATCCGAGTGTACACTTTCTACGCGACACGTTGACACATTTAGGCTCGTTTTATGATCGATCACTGGTAATATTTTATAGTCTTTTCCTTAGTCGCTTTCCAATTAGTAGCCGTTGGCAGCCCGTGTCGGAGAGTGGGTCAGCTGACCCTCTTGCCCTTCTTTACGTAAACGAAATAATTAACAAAATTTGTATGGGTATATAATTAAAACACCCCGACCGCAATTTTCTATCCGTTTCATTTTTATTCGTCATTGTTTTCGAGCTCTTTATTCCCCGATAGATTCAAAACACAAAGTTCGCCTGAAGCTGTTGTTAGATATTATAGGTTTCTCGATGACCTGGAGTAAGAAATCCCTTGGACGGTTCACGAAACAAAAAAAAAAAAAAAAAAAGTGCAACGATTAAATATTTGATCCCCGGCAGAGTTTGCTCTCCGCGAGTAACTCTTCCCGAGCTATCTTGACAGAGGTAGAAGTTACTCGCGTTATCGTCCGTCTCTTTTGTTCCAACAGTGCAAGACTCCGAGTGGGTGGACATAGTGGAATCGGAGCTGAGGAGCATTTTAGAACCACGAGATCTCCCCGCGATGGCGCACTCGACTCTATCCGAAAGTGTATCGTCGGTAACGCCGCCTCTGCCGCCGCTTTCGCCCCATGAAAGTCCCAGAACATCGAGAAATCGATACTCGGCGAGGTAACGTTACTTCAAACAGATCTCTTCGTCTCGTAACCGTTGTCACTTCCGGTCACTGCCACCCCCCCCCCCCCCGCCCCCCCGCCCCGCCGGCTACTTCCGATTCTTTCTGCTCTTCGAGTAGATCGAATCTCCGATATCGGTGTACCGAGGCGACCAACCGATGAAACTGTTGAAAGTTAGACAACCAAAAGCATGTTTACGGCCACCTACAGGGCGAGTGGAAATATATCGGAACAAGTTTTCACTGGATTTTGTATCCTATAGAACGTAGAAATAGAGACCGATAGAGTTACCTTTTTGGAATTAACAAACATCGTACTTATATAATAACAATATAACGAAGATAATCCGGTTAACAATGTAACAGAGTTCCAACTTGCCAGAATAACGAGCATAATTTTGTTACGCGTAACTCGATCCCAGCTTACAATATTATAATGTGAAACATTTCGACCGGTAGTATACGTTGCGTGCTAACCGAGGGCTAAACTGATCGTTAAACACGGTTCGGTACTTTCGTGATAATTAACCATCTTCTACGGCTTTCTTAGCGAACTTAACAATTGCATGTTTGTGGACCTTTTAGCTTACCATACGGGTCGAAACCTAATTACAGCGATTACAGCAAGGCCATGGAGAAAAGAGGGTTCTCGAGCAGCTCGAAGCATCGCGGAGCCTCGACTTCGAAGAAGGAAGCTGCAAAAAAGTTTTCTCATCGTGAGTGGTCTTCTTTACCTCTTAATTTGTGGTTTCTTGTTACTCTCGGGTCACAAAGATGTTGTTTGTCCAGTTTTCGGCGTGGAAGCCGCCGATTTGACCTCGACTACGACTGGACTCGATTTGGACTCCATGTTGGACAGAAGCGACTCCGATTTGAGTACCAACGACGCGAGGACGATTAGGAAGCAGCTAGAAGGCTTGGAAAATATGTACAGCGAGGTAAATATGAGCAAAATATGTTACAACGAGCTGTAAATTATCAAAGATCTGGATCATTTAATAAGGTAGCATCGCTCTCGTCACCAAAATTCTCCAAACTAAATCACTGCCGTTACCAATACACTTCCTAACTCTTACAAGATTAATTTCTCGAACTACCTTGACTGTCGACAATGAGCTATTTTCGTTCAGTTTAATCTGTACTGTACGCCATCCGAGTCATCAATCATTGTTTCAGCACTTTGTGTAATACACACGAATAATAAATCACGCGAGTCGTTGTTGGGTGTAACGTCCCGGGACGAGAAGTTTTAATATATAGCCATTTGTGATCGCAGGTATTGAAGTTGCTCGGCGGAAGCGTGAAGAAGAGACGGAAGGCCAGAGGTCTCATTAGTTATGGTTCCGTTTCATCGCTGCCGACGTCATCCGTCTCATCCAGACCTGTCACGAGGCATCACGATAAACGTAGATCCCACGCCATCGACGACAGGATGAAGAAAGCCAAAGACATCAAGGTAAGATGTTTCGGACACCTCCAACGTTTCGTTATTCTCGCAATCAGTTAAAATACAGATATACAGTTATTCGTAAAAATAGTCCCTCTCAATACGCACACCATATTTCAAATATTTAATCAAGAGCAAAATTTGAATTATCGGTTCTAGTTTAATAAAAATTTTATAATTTCAGGATGCAGTATGAATAAATATTAACTGTGAATTCCCTTGTCTGTTACAGAGCATTAACAAACGTTTTCAACGATTAGAATCTCACGTAGTTACGCTTGCCAGATCAGTGGCACATCTGAGCTCGGAGATGAGGACACAGCATTTAATGATACAGGTGAGAAAATCTCGTTACTATTTAAAAGCGAGAACTCACCTTGCGGTGCATCGTAAGAAGAGCTGCGTATCGATTTTAGCGAAGCTTCACGGATAGGCAGAGAAACGAAACACGGCGTCTGACGAATATGTTAATTTATTTTACGTTCAACCCGTTCACTGCCAACTACGAGATGTCTCGTAGTTGAAATAAGAAGATCGTAAATTTTCTTTTTAAAACAACAAATTTAATATCACATTTTTATTATCAAAATAATTAAATCTTGGCGCCCAAAGCAAAATGCTTTAAATTTGCCTGCCAGTGTTTGTCGTCCAGAAAACGAAATAATTTCGCAGGAATTAATATGTTCTTAGTTGGCTAAAATTGGCTGGAAAGCTGGCGAAACTTCCGAATGTTCTCCCAAAAAGATACGGCTTAGGGAGACTTATCTGGAAGCCTCAAAGAGCATCAACTCTAAGAAGTTAAGAACTCAGGCCGTGAGAGCTTCGAAAATCGCGATTTTTCCAGGAGCCTTTCCTTCTCTGCTTACCTGTGAAACATTAAAGTCGTAACAGGTTCTCGAGTTCTCTCGTTTGGAAAGAGGATATTTATAGTACAGCACGGGGAAAGACTAGTTGGAATTTCCGAAACTCACTACTACCAGGTTTTCGCAGGAAATGGAAAACATAAGAGGCGAGATTGCTGCTCTGAGGACGCAAACGAGCATGGCGATGGTGAGGTCGCAGTCCCAGCCACTGATCAAGGACTCCGAGCTGCCAGCCCTTTCCAACCCTTCGAGAGTGAAGAAGCTGACCAAGTTCTTCGGCACGGAACCACCGCTCATCAGATTGTTCCTCAGGGAACTTGGGTATGAGGTGTGTAGATCTCGTAATCTAACGATCGTATCTCAAAGTTTCTAGAACCCGTTCAGAGCCTCTTCTAAAAATAGTATTTTAGTAATTTCTTTTTTATCAACGATAGCCACTTAAGAGATTTCAATTTCTACAAAATGAAACGAATGATACGTTTTCCAGAAATACGCGACCGCGTTTGAGAAAGAAAAAGTTGGAATGGTGGAGCTTCCTTACTTAAGCGAGGAGAGGTTGCAAAAAATGGGTGTTCCCCTGGGACCGAGGCTAAGAATTCTTCAAGAGGCAAGGATATCGGTGTGCAAGGATCCAATTTACGTCGTATGAGTTTCACCAGCTACGCTGCTTCACGAACGAAATAAAAAGAGTCCGAGAATGAATGTCGGATCCAATGGAAGGGAAGAAGACATAAAGTTATTAGGAATTTGTTTCTTTGTTGTCTTTCCAGGGACCTGAAAGAGATAAAGTCTTTCTCCGCGAGAAGCGATGTTCATTTCGACGCTACGAAGAAAATTCTTCTCGAGGGAACTATTATACGCAAGAAAAAGCAACCTTCCAAATAAATGATTACTTAGAAGCGACTAGGAAGACAAAGAAGCTTAACGATAAGATTAAGAGGCACACGAAGAATAAAATAAAATCTAAACGTGGAGCCGTTTAAGTCGACCCGATAATCTGTTAGGACGAGGCCTTAACGATAACGATTAGCAAATTGTTTAAGTTTTATGTGTGTTATAGTAGTCCAAAGTGTTCGAGAAACAACAACCAACGCTGTATGTTTCACGTTTCACACGAGTGACAATGAATGTCGAAAGTTCGTTAACATAGGTATAATCTACTCGCTTCTGTTAAAAATTCTACCGAGTGTATAGGAATTAAGTAGCAAAAATTCTTCGACAGGATCAAGGTTTAGTTACGTTCCCAACATTTCGAGGATATTGTTACCTATGATCCGAACTGCACGTTTTGTTGTTCGATTTCGTGTCTATAATTTATTATACCAATTATAACGAATGGTAGATTAAGTTCTTATTTTGTACATTTACGTTTAATCGATCAGTTGAGACGATGGAACATTTCTCGTTGCACAGACTGTGTTGTAGACTTCCGATCAATGAATTCGAGTCGATAACGTATTGGAGGCGTTAATTAGAGTTAGAAGAGTCGTCTCGATCGAGGAAGCTCGAACCGTTAACGCGAATCACCATGTAAGTATTGAGAACGAAAAATGCAAAAGTGAAGTTGCCAAAGAGACGTGCTAACGTCATACATGAAGTGACGTGCCCGAGATTTTCATTAGAGGGAGCAGATCAAATTATTTTCTTTTTCAAAGAGTTGGCTATTATACTCGGGTTTGCAACGATTCCCACAATCGATGTTCTTCGATGTTTATTTTAGATTGTACGCGAAATTTCGTATACCTGAACACTCGATAACTCGACATTTAGATGCCTAGAATTTTGAATCGCCGCGTGAAATTGTGGAAGCGAAAAACGAAGTCGAAGCGGTCCACTCTTTGCGACACGAATGTCACTGGCCTACTTCAAATATCGATTCGCCGAATATAAGCGGCGTTTGTCGAAAAAGCGGCCCCTTCTGTGCACTTTTTCACCGAGTTTTTGCAAACCACACACGCCACCACGCATTACCAACCATCACTTTCTTTTAAACGTTCGCGATTCATAGCTTGTTTCGACGATCACAGGTAGAATATTATCAAATCCTAATCGATTCGTTCATTCGATCGAATTGCCTCTCGTTATTAGATTATTTCGATTGATAGAATTAATAGAGAAAAGTTAGTATGGCGAATGTTTCAAATTTCGGTCGCACGACCACACGCGTAACGTTGATACCAAAGAATCGATACCTGCTCCTATGCAATGACGATCGCAACGGAAGGAGTCACCGTCAGTGATCGGAATTACGCAAAACGGAAGACATGCCACTTCAGTTCTCAATCGATATCAGTTCTTACTATCGAATTCACGTGGGACGTGATCTACTATTAATTTGTAAACTGGACGCTACTTCGTTAAGAGACGTTCATCAATTAATAATTGTTACTAAGCCACGTTACACGTGGCGTATTTTTTTTTTTTTTTTTTTTTTTTTTTTTAAATAGCTACTTCCATTTTTAGCAATATTTCTTCTTTAGCGATTACTTTTTCAAATTGGTGCTCTCAGACACTGCCTGGATCACAGCTGGTCGGTCTTCCATCGACAGCGAGTTCTGTACAGTTAACGATTAACTGTTAATTGTTTGTAGGGATACTTCAAGTACGTTACGATTAATAATATTATTAATATTTGTATTATTATAATTATATTATTATATTGTTAAATCTTGTATTTAATAAACGATTCGAGAAATCATTCCAGTAAATCCCGGTCGTTTTTCACATTTCGTCGAGAAATTTGTTAGTTTCAAAGCAATTATTCAAATGAACGTTTTCGGGATTTATAAAGGGCCCTCCTTGTCAAATTTTTTGGAGTTACAAGTTTCAATATGTTTTTACCGTTCGTGGAAGGAGCAACAATTATTTCTCGTATGTACATGTTATATCTTTTTATAGGCACGTGGATACAAAAGGTCTACGAAAATGGTTTCTAAACTATTCTTCGGCTAGTTCCTCGTGAATCAACCGCTGCATTCAATTGAATAATCGCGTATTAACTGGCGTAACCCAGGGTGTACAGGCCACCAAGCGATCCGCTATTACGGCCCCAGACCTCGGACTGCCTCTAATCGACGCCACGGACGATAATTAGTTCGCTTGCGACGATCACCGTTCCGTCTTAACGACATAGCTTCCTTCTTAATTACGAAAAATTGCTCCCGGCGCGGCGCTGATAAACGACGATCATTTTACCAACGAATTACTTCGGTATTAAAATTCCATCCACGCTGGTTCTTGAATAAGATATTTGAATAATATACAGGGTGTCCTAGTCTAAGTAATACGGAGCTCCAACTCCAAAACTATCGGCCGAATGCAAAATTTCAAATATGGAAATTTCATGGTAAAATGGGGCGCATGTTTCAGCGAGAAGGAATTTTTGTTAACTTTGTTACTTAACGTGATATAATGGTCAAGTTTCGTTTTTCAATTGAGACTACGTATATTTTTTTTTTTTTTTTTTTTTATACCATGCGATAGTACTTTTTAAGAGGAATTCATTAAGCTTTAATGTATTTACCCGATTTTTATTAGTTTTCAAGCTATAACGCTTCAAAGTTTGATAATTCTCAAGGAGAAAACTCGGTTCGGCCCCGGGCGGTCCCATTGATGCAGTAAACACCATGCCCAGAATATTGGGATTCTTGAAGAATCATTCTTCCCATTTTCCTTCGTTGGGCCTAGAATGCCAAACGAGACCCTCTGTATCGATTTCAAGAACCGCATGGTGCTTACTGCATCAATGGGACCGAATCGAGTTTTCTCCTTGAAAATTCGCAAACTTTGAAGCGTTATAAGCTTGAAAACTCAAGTCAATGTTTTGGGTCTCCGATTTTGCATGCCTCCTTCAGTCGTTTAGTGTATCTTCGAATGTGTTCCCAACAAACTTCGAGTGTAGAGAAGGACAGCGAATGAAGAAGAGGACGGAGCGATATGCGAAAATGGCGACCAACGCCGAGATTATTTCGGTGAGACAATATATGAACAAAAATAGTTTCAATTAGAGAAGAAATATCGATGAATTATTAACGAAGTACCAAAGGGTGTCTGATGGGGCTAAGCCCAGTCGCCCGATGATTAACCCTTTCCACTCGAGGCTATTTCGTTGCAGAATGTGCAAACAGTGGAAATTGTGGTTCAGAATCGTCTCAGGGTCGGTCATATTTGAAATTTCGGCAGAATCGACGACCCGACCGTCTTCCGGCACGACGGACACTTTTTATCAGGAAATGCACAATTTAACAATTGTGCCCAATTATTTTTCCAGAGGCCCACTCTTTGATTGGTCATCTGAGACCGCCCCACATTGGCCCCGTGCCCAGCCTCTATGCTGAATCCGCCCAGCGACCGCACTCGAACGATCGTCGAACTCTTTATTTCTGGCAGTGATGATTCAAACTGTCTCGTATCGTGTCATGTGTCGTAAATGGACGATGCAAATTATCGTACAGACGTAACCTTCGCGGCTAATCCTCCACGCTCAACGTCTAAAGCGCGGTGTAATTGACTCGATAATTGAGTGGAAGTTGGAAAGAGGTCAAGCACCACGAAATGTTCCGATCTGTTGGCGACAACGTTTCGTCTCTCGATATCGCGTAAATTACGCGTATGCGACACCGAAATGCATTTTGCGCTTTAATCGTTTTAATCGTCTCGACGAAGATTTATATCCTATGAAGAAACGATTAACTCGGGATGACACATCGACGAGGTCAGCGGTTTACAAGCAACTTTTTTTTCTAGCGAATGTAGATAATCAATCTGGAATAAAATCGAACAGAGGCATGTGCAACGCTACATGCTGGTGCGTTTTATTTACAAGGCTTATATTCGATGTTACAGGGTTGGCGAGCTAACATGTTTCTCTTAACTCGCATGTTTTCTTTTTTATTTATTGGCGACGTTCAGGACGAAAGATTGCGATATGTCGGCTTTCCAGCTTGAACAGTTCTCGAGATATTAAACGTTGCAGTCCCCGTTTGTCGACAATACCACGTCGGACCTTGTTATTTTTCCATAGTCTTTCTTCTATTAATTCCGAAGGTATCCTGAGTTATAGTACACGTTTGTCTCGGCTCCACGTGTTTCGTCTAAATAGGGGATAAAAGTTTTCTTTAGACTTTAGAAAATGCGCAAAGCACGCGAATAGCATCAAGAAAAACGTCGAGCCAGAAAATATGAAAGATGAATGCTCCGAAACGGAACATCTATCGACGCTGAAGAAACTTTAGCTGCAGAACTACTTCTTGTGCGCGAACTAAACGTTGCCCCGCTAACTGAATTTGATTCGATAAACCTTATTAACTCGGGTTACAGAAATTGTCGCTGTTCGTTAAGACTCAACGACTTCCAGATATAGAAAGGCATCGAGTTCGTGCAAAAACGAACGATGGTATACAAATAATTGGATTAGGACATTGGAAATGTGTTTAGATCGATTTAGTCGTAAATTGTCAACGATCTAACATTATTGCGGATATCTAATCGATGACAAACAATCCAACAATTTATTTCTTCGAATATCAGGGAAAGCTTTGAATGCGTAATGCTGAAAGCGTGTACAATTTGTACCGCGATAAGGTAACGGAACAAAACCTGTCAAGCGGCAGTACTCGTAGATAAGCTGAAAAAATTGGAAAATTTTTGGCTACTAGAATTGCAAGCCTTTAAAATCGCGTTCGTTTCCGTATTGACGAAGAATGCAAAGAAAGGAGACGTTGGTAGCTAGTAGACGTCAAAGTGACACCGTTCCAGATTGCAGAGAAGCAACATAAACAATTGTAAGGAAGCAAACGACTAATCCACTTCTGGAAACTGCAATTGTCGGTTACGGAACCGCGATACCCAATGAACCGAAGAGTGTAGCGCGATAACGACATAGAGTTCAAGACGATTCCTCGAAGGCGACAGCCGAGATGCATACGAGTTTTCTCGTGACTAAAATGTAATCTCAATTGACCTATGGCCCCACTCTGGAACATCCCGCCAGTCATCGTCCAGGCTTCTGCCAGAGGCGAGGAGCTGTCTTCGCTTTACTTTGTAACGAACATCCATCGAGGATGAATCGAAACAGTGAATTCCTCCTCGTGTTCCTGGCGCTAGCCTTGTCATCCGTGGTCTACGCGGAGCTAGTCCCTGCGAGACCGTGTCCATACCCTGAACGTGAGTATAGGTCGACTATTCGCAGCTAAGGCTGTGTCATACATAATAGACATAAACGTTGAACGAGTCAGTGAAATAAGACAGAGTGTTAACGCATTCTTAACCGGCAACTTTACACACAAACAACTTCGTGTCATCTGCTATCATTTCGTAATTGAATGTGACATAAACTCGCGAGTGATGTAAATCTAAATACTGCGAAAAGTATATTCTATTGTTAAAAATGAGTAAAAAAACTGACAGGACTAAACACGATGAGTAGAACTTTCGCAATGTTCTATACCGTATCGATTAGCATCGAGCTTTACATATTATAATAATTAAAGTAAATTAAACTAACAGGTGAATTAGAAGAACACAATTAAGATTCGTACGTTCTTTTTTCAGCCGATACCCCATTGAATTGTACCATACACGAAGTATACGTGGATCCCTGTAAAGAGGCTGCAGAAGGTAAACCATGTAAACTAAGGAGGGGAATCATTTCAAACATAACTTTCCATTACACGCCTAGTAAGTTTTTAAACGTTTTTAAACATTTTGAAACGTTTTAAAGTTATTAAATAAAAATTATTATTTCTTAGGTTTCGAGGCGGAGAATCTGCAGAGTAGAGTTTATTGGGCGAGTCAAATGATGGATATTCCATTTTTGGGAATGGACGCGGATGCTTGCCTGTTCACTATGTGTCCAATCGTGCCGGGACAAAGGAACACGTACCAAGCGCAAATACACATTTTGAAAAAATATCCTATTGTAAGTAACAGCCTTGTAAGTTATGTCCTTCGAGTTAACGCGTAACTATGTACATATAATCCATAACGAACGTCGACGCTTCTCGTTCTCGAGCAATACGACTCTTTTAACCCCTTGACCTACACGTTATCATCCGATTGCTCGTGCCATAGTAAACAAGAAAATAGGAAGTCCGAACAATGTACCACGAGTCGGACTCCTGCTTATTGTTTATGGTCGAAATTTCTTACCACGAATCTCGCTCGTAGTTATAGGCCAAATAGTTCATTTGATTGCATCTAAAAATTGCTTTTGTTTCAGAGAATGTATGACCTTAAATGGAGAGTCTGGAACGAGCAGGAGCAAGAATGTTGTTTCATGTTTCAAATAAAGATAACGAAATGATGACTGGCCGTGTGTGATTCATCATTTCATTGTGCTCAATTAATTATAATTAACAATTCGATGAGTTAAATCGAATAAACGAACCATTCCATTAGTAGAAGCAGTTTTCATTTCTTTCGAGTCGATATTCATCGATACAGTTTCTATATTTCAGATTGAAATATTTATCGGTATTCAACGACCGCGATTAATATTTTATAAATATACCAGTTTCCTTGTGACCAGTTCTTTTGATCAACAATAAATACAATTGAATAATAAAATCGACTCGGGGACAAAACCCAGTAAATAATTGCTAAACAATTCGATACTTCAGGTACGTTATCTTGGAGCACGAAAAAATCAATATAACACCTTTACGAATTCGATTAATTTATTCTTACGTGACCGATCGAGCAAGAGTAACCTTTTAACTTCATATATTCCAGTTTTTGATCCATTTCAGTTGCGAGATTTATGTAAACTGGAATCTTCTACGAAATTTTCTGGAAACCTGTTTAGCGTCTTCAGTAATGTTCAAGATAACGTAGGAAGAGCGAAATTTTGGAGGGTAGTTTACCCCCAAAGTTTAGGTTCTTGCTCTTCAGAAAATACGTGATATACATAGATGCGTCCTCTAATTTCGCCTCCTTTACGAATTTGCGAGATTTAATTAAAATTGGTGCGAATCTACGCGGATCGTTATTAATTAATTATGCACATACTTCTACTTCCGTTAAATTTATTTTAACGAATTAGCAGCTACAAGATAGGTCTTTCGAATGTTTCAATTATAAATGTGATCGTTTTATAAATGTATCATGCGGCTCTTAGCGAACAGATTACAAGAGCATGTTTATCAGAGAAAAGGAGATAAAAAAAAAAGAAACGCTGCGGATAGGATTCGAACCTATGCGGGAAAAACCCATTGGATTTCGAGTCCAACTCCTTAACCACTCGGACACCGCAGCTTGTACAACAATGCTTCCAAACTTCGGTTTTCAGGGCCGAATATACAACAGTAAGTATACATAACATTGTTTAAAATAAATTTAGTCCAGTTGTACTATTCCGCTTTGTAAAGTAGAGAGGTATTATTATAAATAAATGTACGACGATAAAGATTGCGACGAGTTCCCGTGTTGGCATCCTGAAAAAAAACGTTCCTTTTTGAAATATATACATAAAGAAACTGGTCGGTCAAATATTTTACAATTTGTCCTTTTGTCGTTCAAGAAATATACCAACATATTTTCTACGACCTATTAAAATTTCGAATCGAAAAATTCGTCTCGAGATGTCGTCGTGTAAAGGGTGGTATCATGAAAAGCAGCTTTAAAGCGTTCGATCGTCCATTCGTTATCGCGACAAGGCATCTTCAAATCGCGTAACGTAACTTTCTCGATACGTCGAATTTTGACCTAAAATTTTTCTGGAACAGTCTCGAAACCTTAAATTGTACGGAAGTGGAGAAGGTGATCGATTTTTTGGTTATGTAAAATGATAAACCTTCCCCCTACTGTCGCAAGCTTTCAGAAAGCACCGACGTCGCCATCTGTCGCACGAAACGTCAAAGCAATGAGTCGCGTCTGGTCTCGGACGGTAAAGAAATTGTAGCGGGAACGATGAATTATAAAGGTATCAGACTTTCATGTATGTATTTCTATTTTTGTAACGGTTTCTGACACGCATACGTTAACGCATAATATGAAACCTAACACGTTACCACCAGTGCATGCACTTCAAACTCTACACTCTCTCGTCGTTCCAGCTACGACGTTGGAATAAAAACTGCCTGAGTGTTTCGGACGTTGACCGAATACGAAACGACGGACGTTAGGAATGCAATCGATTTGATAATTCGAGTAACGAGAGCCAAGAGTAACTTTGCGCGACGAGAATTCCTGATTAATTGAAACGTTTAATTGCCAACGACGACGTCGTCTTTCCTTTTAATCGATCGATCGGATCCATTATTTAAACCAAGCAAAACAACGCGCTGTTTCAAGACAGAACCAACAAATTAAGGAAAATATTCACAATTACGTGGTTGTTCTTTTACAATTGCAGAATCTTAAAGTTAGCTTCACGCTTCATACGACGAGGCTCATCCGTGAGTTTTCGAAACATCGACCACGAGACCCTCCACGCAGTTACCATTTTTGTTTGTAATAGCTTCGACTTTATATTCACGACTTCGACGCACCACATTTTGGAACAAAAATTATGTCATCGGGTACCCGCAGGTTCGATTCGCGATTCCAAAAACGGCGAGGGCCAACCATGTCTAGGATTATTTCATCGAGAGGTCAACAAACCACCGCCCACGGATCAAAAACTGGCACGACGCCTATAATTGGTCGTCGGAGATGATAGATGAAACGTGAAAGATTGTTCCTCGTTCCAGAACTGTTCACCTACCGTCTTCCATTCACGATATCGCGATTATCCAATTTCGATCGAGAGTTCCGCGATTTCGTTACGAGAAGCACCATATCCGTGCGTTGAAATTCTGTCGAATGGAAATCCTGAAGAAGTGGGCGTACTCCGTGGATCCTCGACGAAGATAAATCCCAACGGAACGATAAACGTGGAACGCGCGTTGTACCTTTCGGAATGCAAAATCGTCCGGGAGATTTGAATAAGAATTGCAAAACTAACTGGCCACGCACAATGCCCACCGCGGCTTGGGCGGATACACTTTTACCTCGTGGCAAACGAAAGAAAGTCGCGATACGGGAAAGGAAGTGTTCGGTGTCCGTATCTAACCCACATTCGATACGATTCGACAATTCTGTCCGATACGATTCTACAAACCGTGTCCGTGGATCTATTTCAGTCTGTGTGCATAGCTGCGTGGTACCCGCGTTATTCCATCTGGACACCGATGGCGAAACCCGCGAATGTCGTAAGTGAATCAATTTCTCTAGAGGAGCTGTGGAACGTGGCGATAAGACAATCGTGAAATACCTCGAGGAATAGCAAATATTTCCGATTTATTAAATATTATTATTAAATTAAATCGAAGTAAATATTTCGATACAAGGATGGCTGGAAGATTCCGAGTGGCAACCGCTGTTAGAAAGTACTTATATCTCACACTAGACGCGAAGAAGTTATTCTTGGATGACCGATCGCGTAAGAATAAATCAATCGATTATATAGAGCAGTTATTTTGATTTCCTCTTGACCCGCTTCTTCGATCAAAGATAAAAAGAGCGAAACAATGGAAGGAGAACTAAACGAATTCAAACATCGATCAAATTTCTACTCGTCATCCATCATTCGAACAATCATATTTATATATAATAAATCCTGCATCTTCCTACATCTTCCACTTAATAAGAAAGTTGAGATAAGAGTGGCACCTCTCTCCGGTGAATATTCAGATGTGTTTATTGGTGCATTACTAACAATTACTTTCGATTCCTCGCTTTCAGCAAAACGAAACGGCGTCATCGATAAAAAAATTACCGAGAGGAAAAAACTGTACTTTCAACTTCGCAAAGTGTCTTAAGTATAGATCGTAATACCCAGGACCATAATTCCCGCCTTCTTTATAACTGTCTCAATTATAAATGTTGTAAGCGAGGCTAGGTTTAGAAACAAGCACCTAAGCGGCGCCTTGCCTATTTCAGACTTCTTTTCTTTAACGACTGTTTACCTTAAAACCATAATGCTGTAGACTTCGTGCAATGGAAATATTAGGTTGTGCCAAGTTTCTTTCGTTTTATTAATAAGTAATACATACACAATATTTTATGTCTAATGTTACATTATTGAATTGTGTACGATTCATTTTGCTCCATTACTGCTACAACATCAACATCTAAGAAATTAGATCGTCTATTTATATGAACACTACCGCACAAAATAATTGAGTACAAATTACGAAAGAAACTTTCGGGACAACCTAATAAAATCAAGTTTGTGCCTGTATGCCTGATGCTAATAATACCGATACATTTACTTTCCCGATGCAAAAGATGAGGACGTTCATTATAACGTCTTCGGTTAAATTCCACTGATTGAGAGAAACGTTGGATCTGCGATATGGTCGCGCCGAACAAGTGAACAAATTACAGAAAATTCGCGGTTTTATTCGTTGATCTTCGCTCGTTGCAGTGTAAGAATCGAGCCAACGATGAAACCGGTTTCCTTTTTAAGATTTATCTTGTTCGTTTGAATCGAACGAGCGAACGTTTCATTACTGTTATGCCACTGTAGTGGATATTCAACCGAAACAAGAATGAATATGAACAACCTCTCATTTCGATACCATGGTAATTGACGGCTTTACTTTTACTGCCGCCTCTAATGTATACTTGCAGAAATACCGTGGCGGTACCATCTTGCTCAAGAACGATGACTTTCAACTGTAATTGTGCTTGCAAGACTTGCACATTTATTTCATCTAAGATATCCATAACCAGAGGTTACCGATTACCTTTAAATATAATATTAGGTTGTCCAGAAAGTTCGTGCCAATTTTTAAGATAAATTTAAAGACGCATTCGAATTACATATGTAAGTACCATCTTACGTGTTATTCGTTTTCAACCATTCCAATATACTCGAACCTGTACCACCAAAAATCGGCATGGGTTTTCCATACAAACCAATATTTTTCTTACTCCGTGTTAGGTACGACAGCGTGGCTGTGCTTCGGGAAACAGATGCAACTTTATATTTCCTTCGTACAGTGCAGCTGATGCACACCTGTTGCCTGAAGTTGACTACTGCATTAACACGTCGGCGAAGGCACTTCCAGTGAAAATCGTTAAAAGAATCAAAATTTCTTTCCTGTACATTTTAACTCTTTCGTATTCGAAAAAGAATGTTTAACTATGACGTTTCGTAAGGGTTTCTCGAAAAGAAACGCGCGACTTAAAAATCCTTAAAATTACCGGTGCAAGGAGTTCCATAACCCACTTCTGTAGACTCAACGAGATTACAAGTTTTCTTTGAATTCTAGCTACGATTTCAAGACGTCATTCTTTCCCTTTGAAATGAGCAGATCGGCCCCTCGATCGGTTCCCAGCACGAGGTACGCGACTGCGCCGATTCACACCTGTTGCCCTGGATAGAGCACACGGGTGATACGTCACTGGCCGTAAACTGTTGGCACGGCTCACCTGTTGGCCTCACCAGTGCTTGGCTAGGTTCTTGAGCGTGCGGTTCCTTTCGCCCGGGCTCTGCTTCGCGGTCACTTCGTTACTGTGTTTGTCCCCCGTCGTCCCCGTGTACCTTTTCTACCTGTGAACGACTCGAAACCGATCCGCCGTCGATTTCCTCGTGTTCGCCGTGTGTTTCGCGGAACTCGACGAACGTGGTGCGAACAGACGACGCCCACCAAACGGAAACCGCTTCTGTCCAGCCGCCAAGAAGGGAGGAAAGACAAGGGAGGAAAGGGGAGGACCTGCAGGACTTTCCACCGGATTCCTGAACGCCGTGGATTCGCGTCGAGAGCTGGATTGTATGCAAATAGCCGAGGAAATATCCGCCAGCTCGCTTCTCCACCTTTGTCCAGCCTCTCATCGTGTCGTTACGCCGCTGACTAACGTTCTCGTGGAAGAGGTCCACTCCAGGCGATCGTGCATACCGCACGATCATTTTGCGCGCAGGTACTTGACCAGCATGATATCACATTTTTCGTTGCGAACTCTTTCTCGGAGACCTCTGGGGACAGGTCTCGAAGCGCCAGGAATTCGCGAGTAACGATTCGAGTCACCGATGGGCAATCTGTTTTTTTTTAGAAGAACGTTTATAGTGCCGTGCAAAGTTCTGCCCACCTCTGACCGCGATCGGTAATCGCAAAGTTCGAGGTGTATCGATGGCTTTCATTGTTCGATGATGTAGGATTTAGGATCGCGATAGAATTACTCCGATTTGTTTGTAAATAATAACGGACCACACGCTCGTGTATCCAAGGGAAAAGGAAATTATTTGGATTTTACAGTAGCTCGACGGTAGCAATATGAAACACGAACTGTGTACTGCGGTTTGACCTTCGAGTATTATTCAATCGAGATGAAAGATGGTTTCGAGTAGAATTTCGAAGAATATGAAGTATATAGAAATATTATAGGTATATGTCGAACGCGTGGAATAGCTCGATTACTACTAGAAAATTGGGATGGGCAGAATTTTATTCGCACAATAGATGACTAACCTTTATGGACTTTTTCCGGCAACAAATAATGCTTGCATAAGCTCTATATATAGTTTTCAAAAATATATCGGCTGAATGATAGTGCAAGTTGTCAAACGATAAGGTGTTATCATTCTTAACGCGACGTTTAATCGATATCTACTGGTCTGCAAACGTTTCTTGTTATCATTTCCACTCCAAATAAATGGTTAATAAAATTAAAATACAATTTGAATATTCAAGGTGCAACGTAGTGAATATTTTAAAATAAAATATTCTCACGAAGGCGTCGCGATATTATTATTTTCTTTGGAGATTATTTTTCAAGCTCCACCTGTTACAATCAAGTGAAATACGATAACGCAGTATCGATATCTGCATAGAAGGCACATACGCGCATGATTTTTCTTTTTCGTGCGCTCGTTGCAATGGAATACACGCGACAGAAAGCATAACGTGTTGCGCGAATTTCTCGAAGTCGCGTGTTTACTTGTGCAAAATTTATCTCGTCAGCGGGAACGGTGAAAGCAATTCCCACAGTAAGGATTACCATATACAACTTTTGCCTACGAGGCGTTTTCAACTTGTGTGAAAACAGTTTTCAACGACCGTTAAACGCATGGCACGCATACTTGCTCGGCCACCAATAAAAGTTACCGCTGAATCGATTGGAATGCACGATAGGAAAAATATCACAAATTGTTTGATCTACACGGCGAAAGAAATTTGAAAGTCTCGCATCACTTTGCAATCGGAGCTGTCGTTTTCGAGGCGTAAGCAATTAATGTTTCGAGGTCCGACTTCCGGTGCGAACTGTTTCAAGTTTATTGTACCGTTAACCTAATATTATAATAAATATTTTAATATATTTTCAAGAATCTAAGTCACACTTTCGCTGGATTTCGCAATTGCTTACACTCCTTCTATGTTTATGGTTTGATACAGTACAATGGCTGGAAATATAGAGTCGTCCCAATACATACGGCTGGTACTGTTACATATGCGGTGTGCACAGCTGTCGTCGAAGTAGGACATTCCATGCGCAAAAGTTCGATCGAGTGAAGAATTTCTGAAGATGACCCAAATTCGAGGATCGAAACGTTATAACGAAGTGCTCGAGACCGACTCGAGCCTCTAAATTTGAAAAAGTTTCGTTACCTCGGAATTGTTCGTATAATAAATACGTTGATATTTGTTCAAATTTAATTTGGAAAATCAGGCTTCTAAGGATTAAGGGTGCGAGAACGATTAACGAGTCCGGAAAGGGTACGCGGTAGATTTTTCTGTCGGCACCGTTATGTTCCGTTTTTTTCGCTCCACCAACACTGACGATGAGAGTCTGACTCCTTTACATGTCACGACTCACAGTAGTCAAACAATGGCGAGAGAAATTACGGTGCTGAATGTCGTGAGAAACTCCGCACTCCGTTGGCTCATTGTCAGACGCAAAGACTCGTAATTGGCAAGGTGGCACGGTGGAGATCTTGGTCGCTTCATTTTGCACCGCGAGAGTTTCGTCATTTGTAGCAAACACGAGAGGAAACCGCAAGAACGGAATTCTCTTCAAATGTCCCGCGCAAGAACCCCGCACCGCTATTGGTGCCGAAGGTTTTCGTTCAAACCGACTCCTGCATAGGAGATGTTCCACTTCGGTGGCAGGGGTAAGATACGCGTGTGTGCGTATAACCGAAAAAATTTGTCATATCCAAAGAAGTTTACATTGGGATGAAACGTAGAATTTATTTATCACGCTTCGTCCTCTGCTTAAGATACTAATCTATGTTAAGTAGCTAGTTTAGAAATCCGGGTAAACTGGGTGGTTGGGTGAAACTAGAAAACCATAAAATTGTTGTCGTATGAGTACATCGATGAACCGAAAACTCGTCCGCCAACGTCACATCTGCATAGCCGATTTAGGGACACGCGCTTGTCGGAAAAGGAAAATTGTTGTAGGATATGCATGGTTGAACCTCGCCATAAGTAGACATATTCATCGTTTAATTGAGAAACTTGGAGAGAGAGAGAGTCTGTGGACTCAATCCGAAGCAAGGTCTTCTTTGCCAATCGGAGTTTCCAAGACGCTAAAAATAATATATATTTCAAAGTCTTACTACCTAAAAACGCTAGTATCCCAAGCTTCAGACATTTGAATGATAGAAGTATCCTCTTAGACTTCGTTGCGCGAGTTTTTCAAACCGTGCGATGCTTTTTGTCCATAATGAAGGTTCCATGGAAGTACAATTAAGTGTGCAAACGTTTATGAGGCAATTACAATGCTCTGCTATCGTATGCAAGCAAATTAACAAAGGTGGCGTGTTCTCGTGACGAGATTCATTGCCTGCGATACGTATAAAGATAACAGGAACAGTGAACCCCGAGATGCAATTGGAGGGACTTGGATGTCCACGATACTCGTGAAAAATTGTTCCAACGCGAGATGACGTGGATGTAAAAACGAATGCATGGAGGAAGATCGAACAGGAAATCCATTGTTGAAAACCATCACGGTTTAATCGTTCCAACACGTAATAGGAAGGAATTGCAAATGAAGTTCTTAAGGTCCTGGCTACGTTAATCTTGGGCTCATTGTCAACGATGACACAAATGCAGTTGTATGGAGACGTGGATGGGTCTCCGAAACACGAGACCACGTTTAAATTTTGCTCAGCTTTTTTAATTAAAAAACGAATTATTTTACGTACACACATTCTAAAGAAATATAGTTGCTTTTCGATAATAAAATAGGTTGAAGAAAATTAGTCAACGTTTCCTTAAAGGTTGCCGATATTTATAAGTGGTATTCTTGGCATAATTCATGTATTTCAAACACGTTTGTATCTTTCCAAGCTTTACACGTGTTAGCTGGTCTGCTCATCGATTATTACAACTTTTAGTCGGCACTGCTGGACGCTATCAACCTTGCGCGAATGTTTAGTTCCGAATAGCGAAGCGTGCAAAACATGACAGTAAAAAACAAAGTGCGTTTATTCGAAAGAAAATATATTTAGAGGACACCTGGAAGTTTCTAGAATCAATATGAAAACTTTATTTTCGAATGGTAGCCATTTTTAACCGACTTCGAAAAGGAGGAGGTTACTCAATTCAACATGTGTACTTTTTTTTATGTTTCTTCGCTGAATTGTTTGCAAACAGTGGTTCATACATCGTGTACGGCCTTGACGATTACTCTGTAAACACAATATCGTAGTAACCTAAGAAATCATTCCAATTCATTCTCTTGGAAATCGAAGATTCGGTTGTGGTTCCACTTAAATCTATAGACTTATTCGTATTTTTTTTCCTTGGTATTTTTATTTTTATCGATCTGAAAAGTCTCAATTTGAAAAAAAAGGAACTTTAATTTTGCTGAAAACGTAAGAATTGAAAGAATTATCATGGGTTGGAATAAAACATACGTAAACATACATAATAAAACGACGACCGTTGGAATTTATATACCGAAACGAGTATTTGAATTGCAAGTTCGTAACGAAGTTAACTTACGAGTGAAAATATCTTGAACAATCAGTGGCAAGATCTAAAATAAACGTTTAAATATGTGATTTATACGGGAAATGTGGAATAATCAAAACGATCTACAGCAGACAAAAAATGTACGCGCATAGTGGGAAATGAATAATTTTACTATACATTAAGAAACCAAGCTTGAGGAAAATTAATTCAGACAGATATACTAATATGTCTTCAACGCGTTGTATCGCCGTTCCTTTCTGCTTCCTTGACAGTCTCATATTTAATAATTATCACCTATTAGTAGGATTATCTACATTTTGTAAAAATGTTTTACAAAGATTTCTCTGAACAGAAGGAGTTAAAAAGATAAACGGATACAGCTATTATTTGGTCGTTGACACATGGCTGTGGGGGCGGAGTAACGTAATTTGAAAGTTATATCAGCTTCGGATAGCTTTGCGATACGTGCAAGTTCTGTTTATACTTCAACGGAGCTCGTATAACGCACGTTTCATTTATAACAAAAGGTACATTCCACTATATAGAATTTTATTAAATCTTTTTCACATTATACTCTAAAATAGGTTTCCATCCAACTTTGAAAGTGTTGCTTGAAAGTATGTTATTATAAAACTTTCTTCTCCTTGGAAGGATCTCTATTCCGAATAAGTGCGAAACCAAGATGAGGGATTATAGCGCCAACAACGCAACACCGTCGTACGCTTACGTAAGATGTTCCAGAATAATTAAGGTGCTTCATTATGCCTAATGAATATACGGGCAGCACGTTATAGTGAGAAACTTCGTGATATGATTTTAGCTTGGAAGCATATATTACGTAAGAGGAAATTTGCCATAAAAGTGATCGATTTTCTGCCGCCTCCGTCGCAACGGCTGCGAACAGACCCGACGACAACGGATTTCAAAGAGGAAATTCGCTAGACTCCATATCGCTAGTTCTTTAAGTAGTATAGCGATCGAAGGTTAAAGTAAAAGTAGATTAACGTAAGTAAAATAGGAAGTAAAAACTGACCGTCACGGAACGTTTTTCATCTCCGAATCAGCGATCATAGCGTCTCAGTTTGTCGTTGCGTCAAAATGGCGTACTTGACCTTAGACCCTCGAGTAAACACTGGCCCTACATTTCCCAGCCTCGTCAAACGAACGCGATCTACTTTCAGCGCGCAGCGGTCTGTCCGTTAACTAGGAATTACGTTTAACAAGACTGGTAGTTTCATTTGAGCCGACCGAGACCATCGATGCGCCGCTAGCCGCCATTTATAGCGTCGTGACATCAATTTGCGTGCATGCAAATCCTGTTTATCATTAACATAATTGATAATCGCGGATAGAATCGGTTGTCGTTCCCGTCTCGTTACGTAATAAAGAAAGCACAAGGTGTATGCGCTGAATAGTCATTGAGAAATGAAAATGAACGATAAATGAAATGGTCCCTTGACCGCGAAGCGCGCTAGATCGGTGTATCTCGATCTGGAGTTCCGTTCTCGATAGAAATTCAAAGGATTTTCCAAAAGGGGCCTTCGGGATTTTTTTTTTTCGAAACAGACGAAATCATTTTGTTTACCCAGAAAGAAAGAAAAATGTAGTAGCGACGAGGTTAAGGACGTCGAGTCGGATGAATCACCGTTCGCATTGTTCTGCAAGTGTCTCGCGAACGTAATGAAACTTTTGAGAGAGAAAAAAAGAGTACGGTTTCCATACGGATACGTGGCACCGTGTACCGAGCGATCTTAACGCTAACTTGATATCGAGGTTACTTATGAACGATGAACCAATTATCCGCGTCGCACTTGATACATATAAGGAACGAATGCAGGAAGGGGGGGGCGCCTACATCGACTGGCAAGCAATATCGTAAAATAAGCTTCGTGGGGGCCAGTCTCGTGCACCAATAAGGCAGCATTCTGGCCAGGTCAATGCTTACTGGTTTTGTGTTTCACCTCGTTCCCGCGTCTCTCGCACTTTCAGCGACATCCGCTTCGGGCGAAATGCTTGCGTTACCAGAAGGATTCTCGATCCTTTTTCGAGGGTACGTCGACTCTCTCTTTCTGTCCTGATTCACGATCTCATCGACGAACCTCATTTTCTTCGACTATTACCCGACCATCTCGTGTAAGGAATTTATAGCGCTAGAAAATGGAGCAAATCTTTCGAGAACGCATCCACGCTCTTTTTTTTCTGTTTTATCGATGCTACAATCCGCCACTGCATCTGAATAACTGACAAACACGAAATACGGTCTCTTCTTATTGAGGGGAACGCGACGAAAGGTGCAACGCGTCCTAAATAGTTTCTTAAGTGACTTCGCCTGTACGTGATCGTGTACCGCCATTCGTTTTCATTGACCAAGGTCGCGACGCGTTTATTTTCCTCCTGACAGGAATTCAATCATCGACGACGATGGAACAGGAAAACTCGAATAATCGACTGGATAATACGATAAGAATTCCTCGGTTAGGATTAAAAAAAGATATTATGCGTATGTTACACGATATATGTTATATTCCTTTTTATTTAGTATTATACAGTCAGTCCCATAAGTATTCGTACCCTTTGTGTCTATCGAAGACATTTCCAAATCAAGTTTCAGTATAAATATGTACATGAATAAACTTTACGCGTGTATATATTTATAATGAAAAATTTATTTGGAAATATGACATCTACCATTTAATTCGGACAAACTTCTTCGATGAACATAGAAGACACGGATATTTATGGGATTGACTATACGTATATCGTACAAGTTTTGTCGTTTCGATTTATCGTTGATGTTTGGTTCGTCGAACGAGTCGTTCCAAGTGTAACAGTGTAATTGAAATCGATTTCTTCATTTCTTCAGAGACGAAGTCTTCAACGAAGGAGCAACGGCAGTATGAAAAGAAAAGTTCGAGCTCGACGATGCACGTAAACGGCCATTCGGCACACGGCGCGAGGCAAGAAATGGGTAAGCTTTTACTTTAATAACAGTTCTTTGCGAACAGCGTAGAACATTCGCGCCACTCGGAATAAGGATAAAATCTCGTTAATTGTCACTGTCAGCGAGTGGTTCCGCAGAGTACTATCGTCCGTTGAGAAAAGAAAACCAGAGGTGACAATTGAAAACACGTATCAGAAAATATTTGAAAACTTGAGCGTATTAAACCATAACATGCACGAGGATCCGTGGCCTTCTGCCTATCCTTTCAAAGGCAATTGTATTCCTCTGCGACACCATGCTGGTTCTTTGGATGCAGAAAAACTTCACTCGGCAACGTTTAACGTCGTCATCATTGTTGAATCATCTCTTACTCGTAAAGAGCACCATTGCTCAAAAGAGGTGATGGTAAATATCTTGCATTGTTTACGGTGATTCGAAGATACATAAAATCTATTTTACAGTATATGAAATTATAAAATAAATTCTCTATTTAATTCTCCATTCAAATAGACGTCGTAAGAATAATAAAAAGGCGACTGGAATTCCAGAGTATTTTCAAATACGCTTGTAACAAAGGTTGAAGCGTATAGAAAATTAAAAATATCAGCGATGCTATTCCTTCCGTGTATATCTGAACGGAACGGCGCTCGTAACTTTAGCATTCATAGCTTCAGGAACTACGGAGCGTAACTTTCGATTCGTAAATTTGCCGATCCGGACGGCGCCACACGAGCGCTTCGGCGCAGAATCGAATGTGCGTCGTAAACGCAGAGAATAGACATTGTATGGTGGCTGGTGGCACTTGTTATATAAGCCATTCAAGGTGTCGCGATGACGTTATGCGAAGGTGCGCTCTGTTCATCCTGTTTTTTCATCGTTGCCCGACCCTTCGTTTCAACTCTGATGGTCGACGGACGAGTCGACAGAGTAACGGATCATGGTTGGAATTTCGCGAAATTCCACCGTTCGTCGACCACCTGAATCCAGTCCCCGCGACATTCCAGCGACTCGCACGGTTCATTGGCAGCTGCACCGATCGTTCGATGCGTTTAAACAATTTTAAAGACCGACTTTTAAAAAGCAGATAACGGTAGACCGACCTTCGACAGAACCTGGGACCTGAATTCGTTCTAAATTCTGCCATTCCATCTTAAGTGCAATTTAGCGTCGCGTAACTTTGTAAAAATCCTCGATTTAGCGCAACGGTTACTTGGCGCGGAATTACGATTCCGCTCGGCTTGGCCTTATTTTGCGGGTCGTTTGATTCGCTGGAATCGTGCCTGCGGATGACATAACAGAAGCGATTTTAATGGAACAACCGCGTCGATATAGGACAAGAGGGTTTCGAAGAATTGCCAGGGTGCGGCGATATCCAGGATGCGATACGTTCATTAAGGACAAACCTAAAAGGTGAATCAATCGCGTCTAATCTCATCTCCGGAAATTACTGTAGTCGTTTAAGCTGCATTTACGCGATAGGCGTTCCCAGCTAAAAGCGAGCATTATCGTAGATCACGCTAACAGCAATTCTAAACACAGAATAGGTATGTTGTGAGGAACGGTAGGTTTCTGAGAAATATGTTTACGACAGTTTAAAACAGTGTAAAAGAATTTTGAGTAAAAGGTACGTGTTAAACGATAATCTGACTCTGAGGATTCTGAATTTATTATCGTCAAAAATGCATAACAGTTATTTACGGAACGTTACGCGTTAAAAGTGGAACATTATTAAATAAATTACTAACGTGCTCTCGTTTTGCTCTTAACGTTCTCCAATGTATTAAATAGAATGCATTACCATATTTTGTCTCGCAGTATTTTCTTTACTCGAGCGCGCTTTCGATCCATCAACATTCCAAAGCACTAGTCTCGCATCTAAATCCCCTTTTAAAATTAAAATTACATTCTCCTTACTGTTTAAAACAATAAATTTATTTGAAAAATCACCGAAGAGCGTCGCAACGGAAATATCATTCGCGGCGCTCTAAAACAGTCGGAGTAGAAAAAGTCTAAGCGATAATCGAGGAAGTCTGGTGTGCCAGTGGTTATCCCAGGCTCTGTCAATGGCTCGCGTAGCGTAGCCCCGGTCATCTGAATCATCTGGAGTAGCTAGAACGTATTGATCGCCCCTAAGCAGTTGTACATTCGGGCTGACAGTAACGTTGGGGCGGCCGCACGGAAAACACACGTGCTACACGCTCTCGTGACGGAAAACGTCAGGCCTGTGTGTCCTTCCATGAACCACGGGAAAACTCGAGGGAAAGTGCAAAGCCCCTGGCACGAACCGATCGAAGAGAATCTCTAGTTCAGAAGTGCTCGCGAACGCGACCGTGGTGCATGCGTGGAAAGAAGATGTTTGTGAGTTTTTGTAACGTCGTCTCACTGTCGCTCCAATTTCTCTGTTTTTCGTACGAGATCACTCCGATTTCATTGCGCGATTCCACGACAACGCGTTACGCGCCCGATAAGCGACGCGTACGATAAAAGAAGGGTTGCGACATCGGAGTATCCGAGTGCTCGACTTGTCCAAAAAGTGATACAGTGTTATCGATGAAGATGCGACGAGTAACACGGATCGGTGAAGTGGATTTTTAGAGAGTTTCCGATTAAGAGGTTCGAATGCTCGTCTCGATGGGGTGTGTTAACGTTTCCATGTGGCCGAGCGTGGGATTTGTATCGGAGCATTCAGGGGATGCTCGGTGCCTGGTCTCGATGGAGACATATGTTCGCTCGGTTTAGGGAGATTGTTTTTATGAACAGTTGATACTTTTTTTCTGTATCGATGCTTGGACACACTTTGATG
This sequence comes from Hylaeus volcanicus, assembly GCF_026283585.1. NCBI lineage: Eukaryota > Metazoa > Arthropoda > Insecta > Hymenoptera > Colletidae > Hylaeus > Hylaeus volcanicus. The sequence goes on from NC_071981.1 coordinate 19,250,021, forward strand.
GCTAGGTAAACGAGTGGTAGTGATTTTCGTTGGTTTTAGTCCACGATTTTTGTGGTGTTTAGTGATGTTATTATACTTGGATTTGTTTATTCAAGTGATATCGCGTGCGTATAATAACGACGGTATAAATTTGTTGAGCTGGTGGACATTGAAAAATGATTTGAATCGTTGAAAAGCATTAGAGATATTTTCCTGGTATGTTGCTCGATGTGAATAAACGAGTAAGGTTGTCCTTGATGTATTTTCCTCTTTCTCCAGCGTATTTCTGTTACTAGATAATTACATGGTTCACCGATACTCTCGAGTTGCAGACGTCGTGTATGATAAGCAGGTTGTTATTGAAAATATAGTGAGTCAGTTTGGCGTACTCTGATATTATTCCACCCATTATCACTTGTTGGTTACGAATTCAATTCATAGAACAGACTTGTTCAGAGACTTAAGGAAAGACTATACAGGATGTTAAATTTGTCAGCTAGCTGGGGCGAGTATAATTTATCTCGTTCTGTTATCATCTCAAGTACGAAAGGGAATACTAAACGCTCTTCCATATCTTTGTTATACTAAGCCTTACATCACGCTGATATTCAACCTTTAATCCTGGCGATATACTGTGAGAACAGTTTCAGATTACGTTGCTTGCTATAAAATATTAATACGCAGTGAGAAGTATCGTTGCGCGAGCTATCTTGTAGTTACTTATTTTTTTAACTGGGTTCAGATTGCCAAAAGAAAAATTTTCTCGAGGAACACTAGCCTAAATGCCCCAACCATAACATCACTCGCGACGAGTCGCGTGCTCCGTAGAAATTGTTTATCGCGATCTGTAATGGCTGCGTGCACGTTTCACTTTCAATGAATTCGCCTTTCATTCACCTCGTTGCTGGTTTCCAGAAACCACGCCAGCCGTCCTAACTCGCAATCGCTGTCTCGCCTTCGTTAGGGAACTTCTCTGTACTCGATGACGCCGAACTTTCCCCGTATTAATTACACCCCGCTAATTGGATAGAATTCGTCGACGACGGTGATTTTTACCGTACTAAATGCTAAACTGCTTGACGAAATTAAAAAAGAATTCTCTGGCCGAATTTGAACGGACACGCTTAGGATGTCTGCATTAATTCGTTTCTCAAAACAAAAACTCTATTTAATTCTGGTGTACGTCCGTCCATTCGGTTTCGTATGTAGATATTGCGTTTGCAGTTTTCATATCGACGATAAAAATAACTTTGTCGTGTTTATTCGGTTGCGACACTTACACACACTAGCACACACACGTAGAAAATGTTTGGAAATAAGTCTACGAATATTACCCCTTAGTCTGTATAAGCACCGTGATGGTTGGCTGGAATTAATAACGAATTGCACCATTGTTATCGTTTTGCAATCTGTTGTCTTTTCAAGCAGAAAACGAACCATGCGTCAGAGAAAGGTCAGCGAATCGTGGACCCAGCAAAATATTCCGGAAGAGGTGGTCCCTTCGTTCGGAGAAGGAAATAAATTCGTCGAAGAGTCTTCCAAGTCAAGACGGATCGATTATCGAGCGGACACTAAAAATCGCAGATTGATTTCACGCCGAAACAATTAAACGTGTCAATTGGCCCTCGGTCTTATCGAGTACGCGCGTGGATGTTCTTATTTTATTTTTCTGTTCGTTGGTAAGACGAGTCACTCGGTCGAGGAGACATGGTGCGAGACATCGTATTGGCTCTGTTTGCGCTTGTTAATCAGTTCAATTGAATAACGTATTAATACGTCGGGGTCATCGCGAGGGGTTAATCGCAATGTCCACGCCGGACACGATGGACACCATCGATGAAGCGGAGCAGGCGTGGCGTGAGTATTGTCTCAATTTTCAACACCTTTCTTCTCCGATTTCCTTTGAAAATACTTGCTACATTTATCGCTCGCGTTTCATTTATGATTTCCATAAATTCTCGCGTTTCTTTATATCCTTATCGAAGCGGTAAAAAGTTTAGATATATGTAGAATCGACGTGTAACTACAAATTTTCACGCGATCGTAAAAACCGACTTGTTCGGAAAGGCAGAGGAAACCAAGAAATAATATGATTCGCAGTAAATTTACGAGCGAACGTAAAATTCAGTGGCCCAGGTCGTCAAGTTTTCACACGTGAAGCAGTTCAACGGTTAATCTTTTCTATATTCCGTATCGATCCTAATTGGACCATCTTTACCTTACCTTTATTTGCACATTTATTAAGTTTGAATGCTTTTGCACGTCTGTCTTCCTTTCTGTTCCCTTGTAAAGAAAATATTTCTCAGCCTAATCATAGAATCACAACGTATTCTTCGTCGGGGACGAAGTAGGAATTTATCTCGAGTAAAAGTACAAAAGCTGTTTTGGTTAACAGCGCACAGGAAACTCCTGTTCTGGTTTCATGTCTCCAAACATCGTACAGGTTATCCATACGTGTATCTTTCTCCTTCTGCGTTCGCTTCTCTCGTTATCTACTCGTTCCTTTTGCCTCGGCACCGTGGTTTGCAGCACGACACGAGAAACAGTCACGGTATTAAAAAGAAAAAAAAGAAAAAGACAGTGTTCGTAACGTACGACATTCTTCCGAGATACGACACTTTCGTATTACCGTACACCATACGTCGTAAACGTCGTTCCTAAGCGCATTCCATACTCGAAGCTTACGGCTATGTTGTTCTCTTATCCATGCTAGACGCTTAAGTAACACAACGTAAGAGAATGCTCTTTATGCGACGACCAACATCTGGGACTTATGTGGCCGGGTTCTACCGTGGTAGCGATCACGGTGTTTTGGGAAGATGAAAATTATTTTCCGATAAGATTTTGACATGTTGAAAACATACAGCACGACACGATTGAATTTATCGATCGATGCAACGAAACTCGAAGAATCTATACAAAAATGGATGGGTTAAAATAAAGAATTTAATTGGTCAATTTTATTAACCCTTTCAGACCTTAATTATTCTTTTTCTCGTACAAATGTAATTCAATTTTTAGGGTTAACTTGGACTAAAATTTGGAAAAAATAAAAGAATAAATCCTAATAGTGTATAATTCGTCCTAAACGATAGTGTCGGTGATTTTTAAATTTTGTGTCCTCAATTGTGGACGCCAGGTCTGAAAGGGTTAATGCGAATGAAAATATTGGATCATAAGGAGTTTGGAGTATCTTTTAAAAATCGAGGGATATCGCAGCAAACGATCGAACACAGAGATAGCTATTTTGATTTAAGATCCTTCGAAGGGTGGCTCCCGCCGTGGTGATCTAAGAATTCGAAACGACGAGGAGCCCGAGGGAGCGAGGATGAGAGTTCCATAGATCGCGAGGATTTATAGAATATCCCCCAGTTGTTTACAACGGGACAGAATTCCATAAAGTTTCGCGAGGAGTTTCATAGGATGGTCCTTCTGTGTTTCGCGTGTTGAACGAGAATTCCCTTTTACAGACGAGATGCTGGAGTGCGAGACCGGATCCCTGTTGGGCCGAGTCGCGGACCTCGAGAGGCAATCCTTGGCGCAGAGAGACGAGATAGTTTGTCTTCGCGCTACTCTCGCGGACGCGCTAAGGCGAATTGCTCAGCTGGAAGGACGCGAGAAGAGGGAAGATGAGAGGAACGAGAGGAGAAACGAGAGAATGGTGTCCTCGCCCTTGAGGAATGGACACGCACCGCTTAGAAGTAAGTACATAAGCGAGGATCGTCGTCCTTACCAAAAGGATCATTCCACGAATCGATAGCTTTCGTGGTCTGTACTAAGAATATCGTTTGAATTGAAATATGTCGCAGTCCGTGTGAAAATAAGAAGGCTCGACCCTTTGCACTCTGCGTTGAATTCCTAGTTGGGTGGTGAGAATACACGCGATCGGAAACAAAATCCTACGATGTGCTTACTCACCGATAGTATCCAGTGAACCAGAATTACGTATCGATCTTGGCTCGGTTCATTCGTTACAATTAGCGTTCCGATATGAACTACGGAATAGAAACGGATGATATAAATTCCCGAGACACGAAGGATCGCGTTCTGCCACGAAACTCCAAACTTTCGAAGCAATCGCTGTGAAAGCTGTCGAGACACGTCACGAGTCGACTATGAAGTGATTGATTGAAATATTTGAACGATAAGATAGGTTCTGATTTATCGTTTCTCGCGTTTTCAAACAAGTTACACGTACTTTAATTGTAAATATTGAGATTATCGTCCCACATATTATATCATTCTATTAGGGGGATCGAAAAGTAACGTAATTTCTTTAACACTTCTTTCTATCGAATATAAGCTCGTATAATTAATATTGCGTGTCTTCAGGTAATCAAAATTCGGTGCCCCAAAAAGACATACGCTTACGCCAGACCGGTGGCTCCTGTCTGAGGAATTCTTCGTCCTCGGGATCTTCTCAGGATGTCAGGGACTCGTTGTCCAGTCCACGAAGACCAGTCACTTATACGCACTCGTCGCAGCTTCCTCAAAGGTACTGTTCGTTCTTTTCATCGAATTTACGCGATTCGAGACGCAAAAATTAACATAAACATACCGTAACCAACCCATTAACGCGTTCGTTGCCGAAGGTACTTGACGTGGTCGTCTATTCTCTGTCGCGGTTGATTGTTCCTTATTCGGAACACAAATAGATTACACGGAATGCGTCACACGATTAGGTTGAATCGTATTGCCAGTTCAGCCGAGGATAGAAAATAATGGCAGAGGCAAAAGTTGAATGGTGCCGCAAGGTCTATCTTTACGTGACCTCGCTAATTTTATACGTCCAACGATTCCTTCGCGAATCGCAATTACGCTTTCTTTAAAAATGGAAACATCAGTTTTCACTTCAATCACACTTAGCCGATGCATCGTTCCGAGGAAAGTGTGATTATCGCAAGATAGACCTCGTTCTACTATTTAACTTCTAATTCCACCGTTTTCGTTGTATTCTCAATGAAACAGAATGGACGATCTGAACCAATGGCACGACACAGCCAGTGTTGCATCAACCTTACTTGGACACTCTGTAATTTGGCACCTTTACCGTGTGTTTCTGTTCTATTTTATTACTTTTTAAGACCGAAGGAGCAACACGTAAACTTTCTTGTCTAAATCGCCAAGCTTATGGTGCATTCTATTTGTCTTATGCTAATCACTGTCTTCGATACTTTGCGTCTTACTTTGTTCTTCTCGTCAAAGTGCCATCGTTTTATCATCATTGCCTTACAGGTGTCTACAAGTGTTAATGCATTATAATTATAAATGGTTTATTCGAAGCCAGAGAGGTTTTTGCTACCATCATCATCACGGCGACGAATGTGTTAATGTCGAAGACAGATGAGGTGAAACTAATTTCACTTTCAGAAGGTCGGTTCATTACCAATCAACTGGCTCGTTACACTCGGACAGTCCCAGTAGTAGTAGTGTTTCCCCGGTGCCATCACCAAGTCCTAGAGCTACACCACTGCCGGTGGCCAGGTACATTTAAATTAAATTAATTCACATTCCAATCCTCGTCTACTAAACGAGATTACTTGTAACTTTATTACATATGCATGCGTCTTGTTTAGCTGACCAGTTGAGTCACGAAGAACAGAACAGCTGAATATACAATTTGGATTTTATTATGCGATAAGTGTTCAGGACCTACCACAGATTTTTACCTACTTCTTTAGTTAAAGAAACTTGCAACAATTATTTTAAAAGAAGCGAGCACTCGAGAAAGTATGAATACTTCTGTGACTCACTGTACACATGATCACTAATAAATCCAACAAGCAAGTAGTAACCAAGTACTCCGTCTAACAAACACTTCGAAGAAGCAAACAAATCACTCGTTTGAAGCTTCTAATGCACCATCTAACGAGCAACCCCCAATTAACCGTATCTTAAAAACCACCTGTAACACGAAATCAACTTTGTACGCGATAAAAACAATCCTTAAAATTTTAAATCGTCGGAACAGCGTGCTAAAAATATTCATTCATCGTCGTTTAAAAATTCCACTTTTAATCGAAGAGTGCCCGGCGATCGGGCGCGCTTCGCCGCCTCCGTTAATGCGAAACTTTTAATGTCCAAAGTCACGAAACTTTTGAGAGGATATCGGTAACGATTTCCCATTAAAATGTCACTGTCGCAAAGAAATTGAGGAGATTCGCGCGACTCATCAGGGCGAAGTCTTCGTTTAAACTTTGGTAATTGAACGTCGGCCCGACCAAGCGAGAATTCTGCAGCGCAGGTAACAAGCTTTCGCGTTACATGGTAATCCTGTTATTCGATAGATCACCGACAGCAAGATCAAACGGGCCACCTCAAAGCAGCTTAAGAAGGGCGAAACGGTGGTCGTCGACGGGGGACTTTACGCATTCGCCGCAAAATCAGGGAAGCAATTCGCAGCTTGTCAGTAGCAGGTGAGCAGAGAATCGATATCCTCTAAAGCGAGTGCACTTTTCCCTGCTTTCGCGATTCTTCTCTGTTTTAAGCACCGACCCATGTTGGACCATTCCGTGCACTTTTCGCTTCCTTGAATCCTTCTTTTACGTAGCGCGGTCGTCGGACGTGTTTTCCCTCCGAAATAGACTTCTGAGGGGTCTGCCTATCTCGAAGCCTAAAAAATTGGGTGCTACGTGAGATTTTTCTTGAAAAGATTGGTAGAGGTATCGATCTCAAGCCTTGTCAAAGAACTTTGTTCATTCGCGAACGGTTGATTTTGTAAACCCTTTCAGAACTGAATTGCTTTTCTTTCTCGTACTAATGTAATTTAATTTTTCGAGTTAACTTGGACTAAAATTAGTACGGAAAAAATAAAAATGAAAATTCTAATAGTGTAGTTTTCGAGGAAAGCTGTCCACAAACACGGACATTTGTCCTAAACGATAGTATATAAATATTTTTTTAAATTTTGTAACGAAAGAATTTCGAACGTACGCGGATCGAATTAATTTGGTATACTTCGGTGTTAAAACTCAGCGTCACCTGCTACATAGCCGACAAGAGCAACGAACTATCGACTATATACACCGACGCGGAATTCGCTTCCTGAATTCACAGCTCATTAATCGTCAAAAGCGAGCAACTGTCTCCCGGTTGGTTTCCACTCTGTGCCCGGCGGAGCTTCCCTTTAAAGTCAACTGAATCGTGAGAACGCGAACGGAAGCGCATAATTCCCCTCGTCGCCGAGGAGAACGTGCAAATCGCACGCGAAGCCTACACGTCCGACGCGCCCGCTCGTGTTTCTCGTTTACCATTGTTTACCATTTGTTTCCCTTTTTTTTTTTTCGCCACTTGTCGTTTTGCACCGCATGGTTTTCGTTTGCATTTTCGTTCATTATAGATTGTCAGCATCCACCAAGTCTCTCTTCAACCTCTTCAAGCCGCCAGCGATGAACAACATGAAACACGGGTAAATAAAAACGTCTCTTTCCCATTATTCCACCTTCGCACGCTATCCTTGGAAGAGCTCTCTTCTTTGGCGAACGAAGACGAAAGAGGTTTCTCAAGATTTGTTTCTTTTTTTTTTCGGTGAAAAGATTTTCCTATAGAATATCTGAAGAGGGAGAGCTCTTTCAAGGGACTAAGCCATATGGATCAGCCGCTACTGGCACGTGCACCCTGCACGTGTGTAACTGCTAACTTTAAGATGCACTTTTGTAACCACTCGCTCTGCAAGTAAGCGGTGAAGGCACGGTTCTTGTTTTATCTTTGTTTTTTTTTCTTTTCTTTCGAGTGTGTTGCGAATCGGGCTGTTGGACAAAACGGTAAGCCACTGCGAACGCTCCTGTAGCAAAAATGTAAATGTCGCTAGTGTCGAACAACATTATGTAATTGAAATGCTAATATGAAGGTAATATTGTGTTAAACACGGTCAATCTTCGACGTAAAAGGATGATTGACGTAGAGATCGAGACATTTAACTTAAATCTGTTGCTTAACGTAGCTAATAAATAAAAACAACATCCAAAGTAATATTCTAAAGTAAAGGAGGAGGTGTCGATTGGAATGTAACGCTTGCCCAAAGAATTATGCTGTTTGGCAGAATATTCTGTTGAATATAAAATGGCACGAGTTCATGCACGAAGCCAATAGTAACGCAGATACCGTTAGGAGCACTCGACAATCGATAGAAAGAGGAAGGAAACGCGTTTAACGCGAAATTAGCGTGCCTCGTACTGACAATGAATTCGAAACGGCATGATACGTGTTACCGCCGCATAGCATGCTGTTAATTACCATAATAAGAGTTACCCTCGGCATTCGACCTCGCATGCACACGCACAGGATTCCTGGCGTATGATGAACTCACCTTCGCAGAATGGAGCCAAGAAACACGTGCATGCATAATGCATTCGCGCGGGAAGCGTGAAAGATCTATTTTAATTTTAAATGCCGGACGCTTATTTGGAGCACGCGAACGCGGCTTTCTTTTTCGCTCGTGAAAGGAAAACCTTGTTTGGAGTACGGCTCGGTTTTCCAACTCTCCTGAATTGGACCCTCGAAACCCACTAAGCTCTGAAACGATACTCCAAAAGAGAAAGAAGGGATTTCGATTCTCGACGCTATTATTATGCCTCTGTGGAGCTCGAGACAAAAGTTGTTTCAATTCTGAACGATTGCAGACACTTAAATTCCCTTTGACAAAAATATTAAAGAAATGAAACGTGTACAAACTGTCCATATTTGGAAGCGAATAGAATGAAAATATCGCATGATTTAAATTCCTGTATTTAAATATTTCGTAGCTACGTAAAAATAGTTTTGGATCGAGCCCTGGATCGAGAGGAGTGTCGCGATACAAGTAAGTAGAATGAGAAGGCTGACCATAAGGTCTGACTTGGTACGAAAGTAGAATGAGAAGGCTGACCATAAAGTCTGACTCGGTACGATTCGAATGAAACGTCATGATAGATATTCGTGTCAATCATGAAGTTTCATTCGAATCATACCGGGTCAGACCTTAGACAAAACAAGTAAAGAAATAAAGTAAACAAGATTGAAACCTCAAATAAAAGTGCTAGCTTGAAACTGCTTAATACTCTTGCTAGGAAGATAAGCCAGCGATTTAACCACGGGGACCTCCTTTGTTATCCTTCGGCCCTGGATTAAAGGTCGAAGCGAAGAATGCAATTGTAAATTCCGTGTTAAACGAAGACACGATCGCAAACCGGTATTCGGCGCGCAACTGTGCGGAATCACGCGAAACCACGCGTTAAAATCGCCGCGCAAAATGAAGGGGGCGGCTGCGTACATAAAAAGAGCAAAATGTTGTCATCCCGTAGATTGGGCCGCGATACTGTAGGGAGCGTTTACCTTAAAACACGGTATCGGGGGAGCTGGTACGAAACTCGCGTGGATAATGGCTCATTTAGCGCGAACCATGGTGCGCCCTCGCGTTCTCGAAGAAAGTGAATCCCGATTCTCGCAGTTACACAACCGTGAATTCCCTTGGTTTCCTGGTACACGATGCTTCCACGGGATCCTGGACGATCGATGGAAAAATCGAGTAGGACAAAAGATTCTATTCGGCAGAAATATTCTACGTGGGATTCGAACCTATAGAAGTATTTGGAAGATGTGAAATTCAAGGATGTTCGGAAGATGTCCTTGGTCATGAAAAGATCGAGTAGGACAAAAAATTCTATTCGACAGAAATATTCTACGTGGCATTCGAACTGGAAGGAGTATTTTGAACGCTTGAAACGCAAGGATATTTGGAAGATGTCCTAGCGGACGTATATTTTTGTTCTTCGGGTCAGGGTCGCCACGAAAAAGACTCCGTAGTCGAAATATAAAAGAACAAACGGTTTACCAGGTTCTTTACGAAACGACCAGCTTTCAGGCAGGTTTTTCAGTCGAATCGTAAACCGTGCATCGAGGTGTAGACAGTCCTTGATCGTAATCCAGACGAGGAGAGCAGACGCATGGCAAAAAGGAACGTAAACGTGACGTAACGCGGCAACGCGCAAAACTTGTGGTTCTTCGTCGAGTAATAAAAGCGAAGGCGGGCTCGAGTGAGTCATTCTTTGTCGGTTTCAAGAGTACGTCGTCGCGAGTTCTCCCATCGCCATCAGTTAAGGTCGACTCGAGCAACGATACACATAATATTTGCGCGAGTGGAACCTAATCGACCGATAACTTGATGCGATTTAAAAAAATCGCGCGATATTATCGCTCGGTTGATAAATCGTCGCGTATCTTGTCGATAGAACGTGAAATTTGTTTGCTTGTGTGTGTTCGGGTAGCAAGTGTATAAAAGTAAATAAAGTATCGCATCGACAGTTATCGATGAGGAAGTTGATAAATAATCAGATGTACGTCGAGTTGAAAGTATCATTGTAAAGCGACGACGGAAGAAATACGTATAACGATAATAAATTTCTATTTAACGAAGGAGCTTGTAAGTTGAACAATCAGATAAATCTAGTTTTTTTACGCGGTTCTTCTTAATAATCGATTTCACCGTACTACTTACCCTCGCTATGCAATTATTAATTCTTTATCTTTCTCGCTCGCTTGTTTCCCATTCTTTTTCGACCCAATTTCACTTTTCAAATGTTTGTTTATTAACTATATTTGGTGTACGTAGACTCATAGGTGTGCGATATTCTTGATCCCGTTCAGGTCGAATTAAAATTATAATTCAAACAAAATACTCGTAAATATAAGTGCGTGAGATTTTATAGAACCACTGTTATTAAATTAATATAACTTACTCGTTTCAGGAATAAATATCAATTAATCGAGTTCCGTATCTCAGAGGCAAATTATGCCAGGTCCGAGGTACAAATACAGTCAGTCCCATAAATGTTCGTACCCTCTATTTATTTAATTTCGACAAATTTCTTCAAAAGACATAGAGTACTTATGGGACTAACTGTATGTGTTCGAAGATGATCGGTTCCAACGTTTTAGCGCGTTTCTGACATACTCTGACATTATCGTTTTTAAGAAAATATCAGACGTAGTCTCTGTCGTTCGCAGCACCAGAGACATGCAGTACAACGAAGAGGAAAGTACCGTCCGCATGTACCTGCGAGGGCGACCAGTCGTCCTCTACGTTCCAACGCCGCTGATGGAGTCCTACGATCTTCACAAAGTGAGCACACCACCCCAGAGCAAACTGAAACTCGACTGGGTGTACGGTTACCGAGGCAGGGATTGTCGAAGCAATCTGCATCTGCTGCCGACCGGGGAAATTGTTTACTTCGTCGCCGCCGTGGTGGTCTTGTACAATATGGAGGAACACAGCCAGAGGCATTACTTGGGACACACGGATGACATCAAATGGTGGGTTCGTCGAATTCGCGTGGACTCGAGATAATCGCGATGATTGCGCGGAACTAATAGCTGACTACTCGTGACTCGCTCCGCGCTTTCTTTTTTTCCTTTGCACAGAAGGAATGTTAATTAATTGCTTTATCTGGCACGGAATCGTTCTCGCCTCGCGACGAGATTTAAAAAGGGAGATCGAACCGGAAAAGATAGCAGAACCCAGAGAAAGTGGATGGTTCGGATGAACTGATAAAATTTGGGTTCTGGGTGAATGTATCGGGTTGTTCAGAAAGTTCGTGGCAATTTTTAAGAAAAACTCGACATTCTTCTTTACGAATGTGTTTTCATATTCCTTTGTATATATTTCAGCATAGCGATTCATCCAAACAAATTGGTGGTCGCCACTGGCCAAGTGTGTGGAACCGACAGACGGGACGCCATGGTATGTCGAAAATATTTGTTAACAACGTAAAACAGCTATGTTAGTTGAAGAAAAAAATGAGCGGTTAACCGTGAGGTACGATTTCTTCTTAGCCACACATAAGAATATGGAATTCCGTGAGCTTGACGACCCTCTGCGTGATTGGCAATGGAGGATTCGATGGATCGATCTGTTGTCTTTCGTTCTCGAAGGCAGACGGTGGAAATTATTTGTGCGCGATCGACGAAACGTCCGATCACAATATATCGATCTGGGATTGGCAGAAGGGAGAACGGGGTACCAAAGTAACCGAGACCAAGGTGAGTGTTTCTGATCGACTAGAGTTTGCCCACGGAACCGAGTCGTTTCATTAATGATAAACGTTGATAACAGTGCTCCGTCGACACGGTGGTCTGCGCCGAGTGGCATCCGCTGGAACGGAATCAAATCGTGTCCTGTGGAAAGGGACACGTGTCCTTTTGGTCCCTCGACAACGGAGGGATGCTTTACAAGCGAATGGGAATTTTCGAAAGCAGGGAAAAACCGAGATACGTCACCTGCGTTGCTTTCAATCAAAACGGCGATGTTCTCACTGGCGACAGCAACGGTAACATCATCGTTTGGGGCAGAGGTGAGCGAAATATTACTTTCCCTTTAAAAATAAAGTAACTATAACAAAGTTTCACGATAACAGTATGCTATCCAGCATTTGTTGCCATGTATTGCAACTATGGTGACGCGTGATGTCTATCGCTTCCGGTTTTGCCAGGCAGTTGTCTCCCATATCAATCAGTCTAGGCCTATTGTCGTACCAGCTGTTTGAATATAACTCGATTCACCGTTTCAATTTCTTTGTCACTTATTTTTAAACTGAAATCTATTCATTATCTCTAAGGCAATGTATACCATCGAATAAATACTTTTTACCAGGCACAAACACGATCTCTAAGCTAGTGAGGAATATTCACGAGGGATCTATATTCTCGATCTGCGTTTTGAAGGATGGTTTTATCGTCACCGGTGGTGGCAAAGATGGCAAAATATTGTACTTCGACGAATCGTTAAATTTGACAGGAGCGGAAGCACAAGTAAGCTCCATAAAATTCGGTACTAAAGTTTAACAAGTACTTTCGCGTATAATTGACGTTGTAAAACCTTCAGATTGAGGACCACTTCGGAGGTATTCGAACGCTCGCAGAAGGAAGAGGTTCGCAGTTACTGATTGGGACGACGAGAAACTGCATTTTGGTCGGGGATGTTGGAATGGGATTCAATCCAGCCATGTTGGGTCACACGGAAGAAGTTTGGGGCCTCGCTGCGCACCCGACTTTGCCGCAATTTGCGACAGCTGGCCACGACAGGTTGTTGCAAATGTGGGACAGTCTCAGTCACACTGTTGTTTGGAGCAAAGACATTGGGGTCGGTAGAAGCTATTACTTAGCGAATTCCTTGCCTTAAGGGCTGTTCAGGACAAATTGAATTGAAAGCTAACGAAGTAATTGTATTTAGGAACAAGCACAAAGTATTGGATTCTCGCCAGATGGCAACGTGATGGTAGTCGGATGCACCTCTGGAAAATGGTTAGCAATCGACAGTGAAACGAGAGAATTGTACACCCACCATAGCGATGGATCGGAACCCATTCAGGTATTATTCGTACTTATTTTTACGTTTACTTTGTAATACCGTTAGACAATAAAACAAAAGTTGAGAAATGCGATCAAAATGGCCTCTGAAATAAATTATTTATTTCAAGCGCTTCGGCGCTTAAATTTAAGATTTTTCAAAAAGTACAGTTAATCGATTTGTGCAGCGAACGGCTCATATCATACTTTTTATATCATTTGCAGGTCTTGAAATTTTCACCGGATGGCACGCTTCTAGCACTTGGGTCCAGAGACAATTATATTTATATTTATCAAGTAAACGGAGATGCAACCAAGTATAGCCGAGTTGGACGATGTATGGTAAGATTATCTTCGACGTTACAAACTTTTCAAATTAATCTCACCTATACAGAATGTTACCGAAGTCATTGTCTAACCGAAAGCAGAGTCCTTGTTTTTTATAAATCGTAAGAATTAGAGTGAATTTAGCGTAGAATATCAAAATTGCTTTTTCTAAAGGAATCATTATACAGGTCGCACAGTGAATTTTATCGCACTCTGCATAAAGAAAATTTACAGAACACAATGTTGCTAGCGTTTAGTATCCGTATTGAATTATTCTGATCGCAGTTCCGCTGTATAATTTGCTTACATGTATTACATTATACGATAATGTTTAACTTGTGGTGTTTTATCATTGTCATTCGTCTTTTTCGATGTTTATTTTGTTAGTGTTCGTAAAAGTAACGAAAATCTACGGACATACAAGCATGCTACAACGTAATTACCGAACTAGAAACATGTGCATTGTATTTGTTGCATTAATTGTACCGTTTATAAATACTGAAAATTACTGTTCATTATTTTTTCTTTCTTCTATAAGAGCATACCATATTCTTGAAAAAATATAACATACAAACGAGACATTCAAATGAAACGTTCGACTCGAATCGTAATCACAAATATCACTCACATTTCTTTTCTCCATTTCTAGCCGAAGCGGATACGAAGACGTAGAGTAAGACATATGTTTTTGGCTGCTCAAAAATGAAAAGGAGACATTATCTCACGCGATGAAATGTTATTATAAATTTATCGTGAAAACAATTCAAAAATACTTAACACACTCGTAAGAAAATAAATCCGGATTTCACGAAAACACGAAACGTTAATAATAATTTCGAACGTCTACCATTACATCAACGATATACTGTCTCTGAAAATGATGCAATACTCTCATAGCTATTCATAGTACACACATATGGGCTGGATACTTTTGTTTAATGATTGCTTGCCATGAGCACGCACGGTAGACATTGTTTGCACAAAATGTTGACACTTCTTTCATGGCAGTGGCTGCAAACTCGTTAAAATCCGGTTGCCTAGAAAAAAGTTACATAATTATTATTTTTTTTTCCCAGCACAGAACCAAACTTAGCTTAGAAAAAAAAAACGCGTCAGTAGTTACGGAGGAGGACGTTTCCTCAATCTAAACGTAAAAACGTGTTTCAGGGTCACTCGAGTTTCATAACTCACTTGGACTGGTCAATAGACGGGCAGTATTTGCGAAGTAACAGCGGCGACTACGAACTACTGTATTGTAAGTAAATAAACAGGATCAATATTACAGAATACGTGGAACGAATACCCAGCTATGCATTTTCGTTCGCCTTTCTTCTTCGTCTTTAGTTCATACGTCGACGAATTCGTGTAACGCTTTTAAAATTGCGCAGGGAATCCTGGAGTTTGCCGTCAAATTCCACAACCCTCCGCGTTAAGAGACATAGAGTGGACGAGTCATTCCTGTATCATATCCTTTGAAACAATTGGAATATGGCCCGAAGGTGCAGACGGCACAGACGTGAACAATTGTTCCCGTAGCAGCGACTCGAAGCTTCTGGCGACTGGCGATGATTTTGGAAAGGTCAAATTGTTCTCCTACCCAGCTTGCCAACCTAAGGTAATTCGCATGGTTAATAGTCCCCGCGATATTCTTCAGCGAGCACTTCTCAAAGCATCCTGTGAATACGCCGCAACGTACGAGCGCTTATGCACAGCCAAAGCAGCCATTGTCGTCGCGTAAAAAGGGAAACGTGATCGAAATAAATGAATCTGTTTGTTTCAGTCCCTGTGTCACACGTACGGCGGTCACTCGAGTCACGTTACGAACGTGTCGTTCCTCCAGGACGACACACGATTAATTTCCACTGGCGGAAGTGACACGAGCGTTCTCCAGTGGATTGTAAATTACTAATTCCTGCTCGATCGATGGCATTCACATCGAATCGATTTACATTCGAAGTGTCCTTCGTGGTCGAGCGGTTGGAAAGTGGACGAAACAAGCGGAAGGAATACATTTCGAAGCGACTGCGAGACGCTCGAAGGTTGAGAAGAGCCAAGCCTCTGAATGGAAAGTAAATCTCTGACAATATGGTCGAGAAACGTAAAAAAAACGGACGAACAGGACGTTCGCGTAGCGACTACAAGAGGAGTTGAGAAACTACGAAGAATAATGGCGATGATATCGTAACGAGTCTTGAGAGTTAGGAACTGATCGATGCAAAACGGTAGGGAACGCCAGCTTTTCAGTAAAAATTAATAAATAAAATTAATCGCGACGAATGGAAGGATGCGAAAAGTACTCATTCCGTCGGGAAATTTCATTGTTTCCCGTTTAAAAGTGCCCTTCGCGATCGGCTCGGTGGAAAGGATAGGTTAAAGAACGAATATTCCTCACAGTGTCAATTCAGGAGAATTCAACGGCTGATAAATTAAACAGAAGCAACACGGTGATCGTACGAAACGCGAAGCATAGTCCTAGTTGAGCTGAATCCGTTTCTCCAGCTTTTCTTCGCTGCGCAAAACTCGAAGAACTGGAATTTTACAATCTCGAGAGATCCAAAGAACGAGAAGCGTATTTGCTTCGCCGCTGAACCGAAAATCTCAGATATAAGACGACAGAACAGAATGCTTATTAGGTACAATTAAGGAAACATTCGTTCATTTTACCGTATAAGTGTCCTTTACGAATAAATGACTGAAAGTTCTAATGTTAATTTACTAAACTGTAACTCAGTGTCTATCGATAACGCATAACGAAGTGTCTTTTGCATATTCTACAATATTCACGACTATTTTTCGAAGATCGGTGCACCGACTATACAAATCTCTGTGCGTATGTGTTTTGTTTTCTGCGTGAACACACGACGTATACAGCTGTAGAAAATCAAACGGTTCGCGTAATTCAGCACCAGAGATGGGCGAAATTTGATTCGATTAACAGATGAACGAAACAAACGTGTGGCCATTCGCATGAAAGCAAAAAGTATGTAAATTAAAGGAGGATTAAAACGACATATTTGTTTTCTTTGTATTTGTTACTCAAAAAGAAAACTTGCCCATCTCTGGTCAGCACCGAGGTAATTAGATTGCACGGTTTTCGAATGATCGTAATTAATTAATTATTCAGTGATTGATCACTCTGGTAACTTCGATCCAGTTGCTCGTGTCTGTAAAACTATAGAAACGTGGATGTTTTATCGCGTATATACATTTTCTTTTGTGTTTTTCAAACCATCAGGTACTTTATGAGTTTGTTTCTTGCGTATGGTTGGTAAACAGTCACGTTGTCTGTGAAAATTCGCAGGTGTATTCTATGCTACTATAATTTGCTCAGAGTTGGGCATTGGTCGTACGAATTTTTGTTTTGACGATGAATACGCTTATTTTGAAGTCGAGAAGCTGAGAGAAGAAATTGAAATATGAAATTGATATTGAAATATTTAGAAAAATCAAAATTTAAAAAGAAAACAAATTATAATTTTCTTCACTTTTGGACGCACGTTTATATGTACAAGTGACGTTTAGCCCAACTCTGACGTATGTGTGTAAGTACGTATACATATACTTCAATTTGGATGTCGAACGATAGAATAATCGAAAGGGTCGCGGGGCTACCAGAAATCCAAAGAATCTCATCACGAGAAGATCGTAGCCTCGAAAGATGAGACCGACGAGATCTGAATTTTGTTGGTAACGGAAAGAAGAAACTACTTTACCGTAAAATGCCGTCCAATAGGAAGTACGTAGCATAATATGGAAAACGACGGGTATGCTTGTAGAACCGAATTTGTTGATTCTACTCGATTATTAAACAAAACTTGATCAGTTGTGTGCCAAATGTATCGCACCGTTTCGCGATCAGGCTTCATTTAATACTTTAAGAAACGTGATAGGACTCGAAACGGTTAGCTTAACGAAACGTTAATCAATTCCTTCAACTTATTCAGGGAAGTGACAAGTCTTTTCTTTTGGTATTCACAATTTGTTGGTTTTGAGTAACTTAACTCCATTAGGTTCGGTCATTCGCGAGATGTGAAAATATTGATACAATTTAAATTATGGTTATTTATACATTTTTTTCGAGAGGATTGAAACAGGATAAGGTTAAAGGCAAACAAACAGAATGGAGTTAAGGCGAAGACTCATCGCGAAGAGGATGAATCGTAAATAGTCACGTTGGAGGAATTGGATCGAAATCGCCCGTAAAAAAGTACTTGCAGTTAATTTGCCGACCATGGGTAGCCGATATAAGGAGTCGGTTGTAAATTGAAGTGCAAAAGGAGGATATGCAAGTCGTCGGCTTGTATACCTATCAAAAAGTGTACATAAATACGGTAAGATCGCAATGCCCAATTAGAATTTCCTTTGGCGTCCCGTATATTATCTTTTCTATTTGGTACGAACTATTTTGCCAAAGTCCAACAAAGCAAGGATAATCAGTCTATTTTCACTCATCGTCATTATGTAAGATATATACATATATCTATATATTTTATTTATGTCACGCCGATGGACGTTTGTGCGTATATGTATCTTTAACGTTTAATAAATCGTCTTTATCGACACTTTCATCGTTGCGGTAACATTCCTTGCTGCGATATCTTTGTTTAGGTCGATGTAGTTTATTTCTCCTATCGTGCCAAAGTAATTGCTACGATACTGTCCGTAAGTGCTCGTTACGACGCACCAGTCAGCGCGTTTCCTGATCCGCTTATCGGACCCCAAAGTTCGCTCAAGTCGGAAACGGTGAAAGTAACGTTAATCCATTGATTCATTAAAGTCAAGGTCGCGACGCGGAGGAAAGAAATGCGATAAAAATGGTCAAGGTTGCGTTGGAATGAAAGCGTGTCCCGAGGCGCGTATCAAATTCTCTAGCTCGATAGCATCGTGCTCGTAAAGTTGCTTCAGGCGAACTCTCCTCCGGATGATTAATGCGGTATCGCCGTTCACGGCCCTGAGCCTCCTAATTTCCTCGCTGAAATATCGCTGCTTTTTGCCGTCATCTCCTCTACGAATGTTTGAATCGGTATCATCTGGCTTTTGCCTGAAAACGAGTTGGTAACTGAGCGCCCAGTTGATACGCCCAGCCACGATTATCCGAGCTGCTCACTGGACGGGATATTCGGATAATCGAACAGCTACGTCACGAATACAGAAAAGGTTCTTTATTAGCATACATAATATACGGTTTACGTGAGAGTAATTTTAATATTTTTACAAAATTTTTTAAAAATCACACCGTGAACAGCTGCTGATTGCGAAAAGAAAACTCGATCCTTTTGCTTAAGGCTTGTCTCGTGAATTTAAATACCGAAACACATTTCAGTTGAACGCGATCGATGTCCTATAAAATATTCATCGAACACAATTACAGAAATTATGCAAATACATCTGATAACTAGTTCAGAGAATACAATCTACGATATACGTTTAATTGCTGCTCGATACGCCGAGATTGTTTAACCAAGATAACCTCGATTTAAAAATAAATTCCCAAAGACTTACTTTTCATGCGGGAAAGGATACTTTTCCGTTTCTATAGGTTTTCCGCACGCTGTGATCATTTTTAGAAAGCTCGTTAAGTGAGATCGATGCACCGAGGGAATTTATCAGATATATTTAACAAAAATCTTAATAGGAAAGTTTTGTAAAAGGACCAAATCGATGAAATGAGAAAAAAAATAAACGACGAACGCGGTGTGTATACGAAGAGTTAATTCGAACCAATTGAAACAGGTTGAAGAAATCTCGATGCACATATTGCTGTCTCGCCAAGTAGTTAAAGTCTTGTAACCGCTAACTGTTAGTCGTTCGACTGATTGGCTCATCGATCATAGTTAATTGTCCGCAACGTCTGTGCCGTCGATACAATCGTGTCATGCGCGAACGTGCTTCTCTCCAATAGACCGCACATACGATTTTCGTATATGGTCATTTTTATAAACGTCAACAGCGTTTACTTTCGTAGGAGGCAAAATTAAAAATTAACAATTATCGTCGATTGATCGAGAAGATTAATTATAGACAGTTTACCCAACACCTTCTTGGTGGTCTCTCAAAACTCTATTTTCCGCTTTTATGTTTGATCGCGCGTCAGATTCCGATCCTCGTTGAACACGCGAAGAAACCTGTTTCACGAAATTGTTTATTTAATACCTTGATCGTTTAGTGTAATCATAGATCTCAAGAATCCCAAACCTTCGTACTCAGATCATAGCTTAATCAATTTCTGTCTTGTTCTCGATCAGTCATGCTTCAAAGTCACAGATGATTTTGGCAAACGGTTGGAATAATGAATTAACTAATCGAAAGTATTTCATCCGCGAGCGTTTGCACGCGGCGCGAATCCTGCGCTCCCATGGGACAGCTGATGCCTATCGATCCGCCCCGTTCTACGGTTGCATTCTCCCATTAAACTTTCGCGACACGCCGGATTTTTTAACCTGTTCGCTATCACAACGATCATCGTGGCAGCTGGTTCTGTTCGGACGTCACTTTTCCGAGAGATCCGCGCGGAATTTGGCTCCTCCGCCGTATAGATGCCAATTGTTCCCGAGGGGTCACAATCGTCCTCTCGAAGAACTTCGCACTACTACGTTTGAAAAGTAACAACAGCAGAAAAAATGTAGAAAATCAACAACGCTACGTTCATTAGCATTCGCAACGTCAAATGCCAGGTTAATGTTACGCGTGGATACGTCTGCGAAATGACCTAGTTTAAACTTGCAGAGAAAAATTACGTTGCTATCATGCGTGTTCGTTGCACTGTTGCAATAGCAATGCTCGACCGAGTCCTGCATTTCTCCTAATCAAAACAACGTCCAAGTGGGGGGAATAACAAACCTCGAAGTAGAAGAAAAACATTGGTCTCCGGCGCAGTTGACAGGAATCCAATTTATTAGCACTGTTCATGTGTGAATCTAAACGAGTCGTCATACGTTTCATATATTTAGCAATATATTTTTAAATGTCGATTGTATTCTGTTCCACCTTGTAAAACCATTTACAAAATGGACTCGTTGGGCGATAAAACAGGAAACTTGGCGACATGTCATGATTATAGAGTCAACTTTGTTAGCAGTCGTCAATTACATGCGACAGCGCGACAAAAAGATCGACTGTGTATTTATCGTCGTCATCGTCGTGTTGATCGACGATTCATTTGCTTACACAAAAACCCGCGTACGCGTAATTCCGTGGCTCATGAGTCGCTGGAAAAAAGGATTTCCCGTTTCTCAGCCAGTCGGGAGGCGAAGTGGTTGCTTCGCACGACGAATGGACAACTGTACACAGTTCTCGAGCAATTCCTGCTGGATATGGCGATTCTTCGCTTAATTCGATATGTAATTCGTAAATTGTTTTGCTTCTTGCAACTTGACGGTTAACAATAAAATGCTTGCGAGCGAATCGAGGCTAATGCGAGTCCATATTTAGCGCAGTGTACGAGCACCATTGTTCGAATGTTTCGAATATCGCGAAAGTGAATGTTTCTGACAAAGTCAATATCGCCTGGATGTTGGATAAGCAACGTAACTTGCATTTGAAATGTTGATATCGTGAGCCACTGCCGTTCTGATGTAACTTTGAATTTAACTGAACCAGAGTTATGGTACTTCTTGCGGCGTGCAACTTACGAGCGGAGTTATTGTTTTCTATGCGATTGTATTTCAGTTAATAACCATTGTTACTTCGTGCGATAATTCTGGATGGAATGTTGCAAGCTGTTCTATATTACACCGTTTTAAAGTACTATTAGCTTCTATCTGATAACAGATGTTTCAGGTATTGTTACCGCATTTTTGTTCTGTTTTGCGTGTTACAATCGCTGCGCTCATTGCGGAACGAGGTAATACGAGCATTGTGTAACATATTTTTACTCCTTTTGATACGATAATGTTTTTACGTGGCGAGGAATTACGTTTCTATAGTCGCAGCTATTCGTTTATTTTATTACTGTGAGATATAGCTCGGTATAACTTGGCAGGTGTATTATTTTATATTACATTTAAATTTTACTTTGAGATTATCGTAATGTTCGAGATAAATGGAACACCGTGTGCATGGTACAGCTACCGTACAACATGTTCACCTATGCGAACCATTTGTTGCGGACAACTTTACGTAATCGAGCGTGTCGCAAGATTTCATGAATGAATCGTTCATCGTTTTATCATTTACTACGCGAGAGCATGCGCGAGCGGAGAATGGCTGCACTTTCACGCGACAAAGGTGAATCATTTTTCAATTCGCCTAATTCCATGGAGACCGCTGGTACGCGCTGTAATTATTACTCTTGTGCTGCGAAGCCTATAACTATCGACACTAAACGTGTACAAAAATGTACATTAAGTTTGCTGAAAGGAAATCCAATATGCAATAAAATTTATAACGAATGGAATCATTAAAAACTTGAATCTTTACGGCGAACGATTGAACGAAGAATACTAATGAGATTGCAATAACAGCCTGTGCAAGCATACCTTTAATTACATGAATATTTCTACCTCGAGTTTTGAAAAATAATGTTTTTACAAAGGTGTCTTTAGCCGTTACAGGTTTTTTCTTAGATAAATACAAATTGCCCTTTGGTACTTCGTGTAGTAAAAAATGTCTTGCTATCGCGAAGGTTAACATCTACGAACGCGTTCGCTACGAAGAAACCACAATTACATCGATAGTATTGTTGCTCCATTTTACACCACACGGCACACGTATCGGCGTGGTGCAATGATTCACGTCGAGGTATTATTTGTTTGAAAAAAGGAGGAAGACAACCTATAATTACATTGTTACGAAATCTGTACGGTAATCCAATGACATTGCATAAAAACGGTGATATGATCCAGTAAATAGTATCATAAAAATGATTCCGAAGAAACCATTATTTCGCATTAGCTATTAGATCGTGTTTTTCGTACTGACTCGCGAGTCATGTGTATTGTTTTTTTATTCCCAGCTTGTTACGCGAGTATCGCGTCTTCTGTCCGTGCCGCTTTGGACAAAGTCAAAAAAAAAAAGGTACGATCGAATTTCAATGACTATTATTATCGAATAAAACGTAACCTAAATTCGTTCCTCTTTTCGAAATATATTTATCGAAAACAAGGTGGAACGATCACGCAGACGTCGTTAAACAGGCAACCGTGACGCCTTGCTTTCGCGAGTTTCTGCTCTTTAAAATTGAGTTTAAACGTAGAACGAGTTTCGTGGCGAGCGTACGTATAGTCGATGGAAGAGATACGGTGAAGTCGTAAATTAACCGTGACGCGTAGGAGGTTGCACGTAAGTGGACAAAACGAAGTGGAAAAATAAAAAAGAATAACAATAAAGGAAACAAGGGTACTTTGTCTTTCGTTCGATATTAGAGACGAGGGTTTCAATTTTCGCGTTACTCGAGCGTCTTTCCAAGAAAGATGGCCTTCGTCGCCATGAATCTCTTTTGGATGATATTTTTGCTAGGAGCACAGTCGACACCTTAGAATTTGTTCGGTTACGTCTCTAAAATATCGCGCTTGCGAACAGGTTTCGTTTCACTTGTAACTACGTTCATTACGCTCGAAGAACCTGCTCATGTATTAATTCATAAAATATTTTGCAGCCACGACGCGACGGGACGATACCTCGTGACTCACAGTCACCTATGATTCGAACGACGATAGTCGACGAACTTCCAGCCGTTGCGCACTTTTTGTCGTAGAGGCTAAAACTACGATTATTGCTGTCATGAAATTCATGATATGCAATGGAGTAATTCAAAAATGAGAATGTAAACGAAAATAAATTAATATTAAGTGCCTGATATCGCTATTCTATTGCGTAGAATTATCAACGTTCCAGAAGTAAATATAACAAACTGCAGCCTCGAAAGTATCGAATGCAGAGATAATGAATATGAAAACGAAAAGTTTGAACCGTTTAATTTGTCAACAGTTTACTGGACGACGAAAGAGTACTGCGTTTACCTGAATAATTATGTTACAATTACTGTCTCTCCAATTAACGATACCGCAAACTACACTGTCGTTCTATCTAACGCGAAAAAATGAAAAATTACGCAAATCGATTCGTTTGTGGCTCGGGCTATTAATCCGACGCGAGCAAGTTTTATTAAGAGGGAGCTATATCTAGTTGAAACGTGTTCGAGTGGTAAAATAACTGGACCATGAACGAACATGGCATTTCCCACGTGCAATCATTCCCTAATCATTATTCCCGTTTAAAAGTTCCCTGGTTAAAGAAACAGCTTTTAACACACGTCGATCGATCGAAATACTTTCATGCAATCGACGTGAATTTTACGAATGCTTGTTTTGAGACTGTCCAGAGAGAAATTCGCGAAACTCTCGTAGATGAATCTAAGCGAACGTCTCATGAGAAACCATAAAACACAACAGTGCATCGCGATGCGCTCTCATCGCGTTGCTTTCTTTAAAAACGTAACCCCTTTCCGCGTTAGCGAGTGAAATCAGCGTTATGTAACGAAAGTCGCGGTGCTAAATGTGTCACGATTTATGACGGTAATCGTCTCGTCAGCAAATACTCGCAAAGGTTCTCGAGATAAAACTCGGTATCGAATTTGGCCTGCTATTTTGAATTTAAATCAGTCTGGTTTATGACTTTAAAAAAAGTTGTATTGAAGTTGTAAAAATTGTATAACTGTCGGAGCAGGCTAACTCTGTTATTCCGTGGCCCGAGTCTAGTAAAGCTAGAAATGACGAACTAGCAGAAATGGTAGCACGAATTAGCTTCGAGGAAGAATCCAAAATGAACGTCGTCGAAGAGGGGCTACGCCACGAACAGGCGACAACGACGCAGGGGTGATGGCCGCATGAACGAACCGAGGGAGGCCCGTGGGCCATCAAAATGGAGTAAAAAGGAAAGGGGGCACACTGTTGGCTTCAAATCAAGGACCAGACGAACCGGTCTACCCCTCCGTGAGATGCGTCTAATTTTTTTCCCCGGGTTCTTTCTTTTCTTTTTTTTCGTTGCCTCCGCCAGGAGCCTTCCTTTTTCTTACCCGCGCTGTTCCAACCCGCCCTTCCCGTCTCTGCAGCCCACCTCTCACCCTCTCTTTTCATTCTACCAAGATACTCGCAGGTGTCTGGACGAGGACTGGCCGAAAATCTTGGCCAAGAGTCCCTGATTTCTGACCCTCGTGTCGGTGTCCTGCGCGGCGATGGATCTCTCTCGATCATCACGCGATCCCCTTGATCCACCAGGAAGAAGGAGGTGTTAACTGGAAGGAGTAATTTCACGTGTCATTGGCGTCGAAGACTGGAGAGGTTGGTCACTGTGTCTCGTCCAAGTTTTTTTTTTTTCTTTTACCTACCTCGTTAGTGCTACATTTAACGAACTGTATCTTTATTATTTACACAGTGTATCTGACGAAGCAAGCGGCGTAGCTCTCCGGAATAAGGATCCAATCCTCTTCACAGTACAACGAAGAAAAGCTGCTTTGTAAGCAACCGAGAGAAGAGTTCAAGGATGCTCAACGATATTCAGGATCGGTGACCCTCGATGTCGTTCAGGATTCGCTTAGAAAACGTTCGGTAGGAGGAAATCACACGGTTGTACCGGGAGTACGGCGGGAATACTTAAAGAGGTGCATTGCTGCACGGTTCCTCGATTTGAATGTAAAGCCAGACCGTAAAAGGCGAAGCGAATAGCTCCTAATGTTTTCTAGACGGAGGATTTCAATTTTGTTGCGTTCTCGAACCCTACGACGCGTACGTACACGGTTGTTTATCGCGTCTCTCTCGTCGCTGTTTTGAAACGTTCGTTCTTTTAGAACGAACCACCGACGCCACATCACTTTAATCGTTTAATCGATGAACCATTGAGTGGCGGTTCTATCAAACACTTGGTTAATTTATTTAATGAACGCTGTAATGCGAGGCCAGATGTCAACAATCCTCGACTCGTGCTAGACGACGCTGTACCGTAAACACAAAAGCAATAAAGGGAGCTGTCGGACGCGTTAAATAAAATAAAATATTTTACGAATAAACACGACTATTATACCATTGCAAACAAGATCGTAATATCGTCGTCGTCCACGCGAGTTGGGCGTATTTTAAGGATCAACAACAAGGTAATTGGCAAATTTCATTAGGCAATTTGGTCGAATTTCGAGGGATTGATATATTACAAAATAATACCGCCATAAATTCGAACACCTCGAACAAGCACGGCCTTTTAGGGCGCGAACGAATTGCCGAACAAAAGCGTAACGAGAGGAATGTCTTACCTTTTTCAAGAATAATTTGCATCCGAGCGACCGATGAATAATGTCGCTCGACGCGAGTGAAAATTGCTCGGAGCGATTGCCAGGAGACACGCAAGAGAGAAGCACCGCATTTGATATTGCGAGGGTTTTCGAGAGAAATTATGATGTTACAAATGAAGGAACACGTATCCGTTTCTGTTCTCCAATTTGTTTCGCGCAAAAATTTCTGCGGTAAAACTCGAGACGCGATATGTTATTACTACAACGTCTTCATCGCACACGTTAGAAGAAAGTGTGCAAGTCGTGCCAGAGTAATCGCGCTGTTGCGTTAATATAGTCGAAGGCTACTTTTCAACGTGACCGCGATCGTACATATCGCAGATACCAGAGATTAAAAGAATTTATCATTTTTAATTTACCAATCGCAACAGCGTTCACCGAGGAACTGTTCAATTTATGATTTAGAAATTACACGTCCTACGGGTAATAGTATGTTTATGACTGATTATAGCGTTCGAAGTGTATACGCGTAACGCGATCGATTTGGAGCATTTTTTTTTTACAAGCTATACCCAATTGTAATTTGTTTATAATTCTCGGTATTGAATCTGTCGTTGTAGCAACGCCAACCACCGATAAAGTATCCCGCATACCAAGCAGTACCGGCACGTGAGGTCCTCTTAATTCATTAACACACGAAACCATATGGTCAAGCGGTTAGGCGAGTCGTGGAAAGATCCACAGCAATTTAAAAGCCCGTATTTTTCGCCCCGCGATCCACGGAGGGTGGATAAGCAATTTAGAAATCGGCTCGAAACCGGGTGACGACGACATGCGGGCACGAATAAAGGGAAATTGAGTAACGTGGATTCTCGGTCCTCGATTGTCCAGTCACGTGTCCCACATTCGTGACCAATGATCTTCGAATTAAATAGATTTTCAATTTCTTCCCATAGGAACATCAATCGCAGATTTGACGTGAATGGAGAACTCTGCACTCCAGCCTAGCAGAGCATGGTCCTTCGAGTACGAAAATGTTCCCACGTGACTGTAACGCGATAATTTTCTTCTCGATGGTTCGTTGTAACGTACGCCGAACATCTTTCAGGGATGGACGCTCGTCTGTTTACCAAAGAGAGAAAAACGAAACGAGAAAAACGTCGGAGGGAAGAGGACAGCGATCGGTGCATACATACGTTGATCGGTGAAATTCCGCGGTAGCGAATTCTTGGTTGGTTCCCCGTCGAAAATGTCCGGCGGAACGAAAGGCGAAATAAAAAAAAAAAACAACGTGGATAAAAAAGAAGAAGCTGCACGAGGATGCCGAGGGCCACAAGAGAAGACGAAGTAAGAGTCGTAAAACGGGTTCTCCCGGGTTCCCCCGGGGGTCCATCTTCCTGGGTTTTTTTTTCAACCGAGGCTTCGATCCTTTGCGTTAAACGCCGCAACATTTTAACGAGCGACAACTTTGCCGCTCAAAAATCTGCAACAGTTTCCGGTTTCGCGTTACCAGGTGAGACTGCGACCTTTCAGCGAGTTGATCGAGCATCGAACAGTCCGCGTTTCTCCCTGTGTGCAGTCTTCTTTCTGGATTTATTCGCCGCTTCGAAATAAAACGAACTGGAACACGTTCGTGTAAGAAAGAGTTAATTAATTGGCTGTTAAGTATCCGATAAGCAAAGCTGGACTATTCCTCTTTTCTCGACCCTTTGAAGCAAATCGAAGAAGAAACAAATATACGAACATGCGGTACAGTAAGTTCGTTTACGCGTTACGCTAAACAAGTATTCGAATACCGTCTCGTATCAACGCTCCTAAAAGTAAACCGGTGGATAACATGACGAAAGAAGTAGCCGGGTTTGCAACAGTCCTTACGATCGACTGTCAATGCCAAACAACCCCACCCCTCTCGTAAAGTCTGAATATACAAAATGACTCGAACGAATAATGAAAATCCGATAGCTCAGGCGCTCGTCTACTATCAATAACAGATGAACATTACGAAGAGAACTTTCTAAATAATAACTCAAAAGAGGAACAAGTTGCAATATCGAGAATCGGAACCGGTCACACGAGATTCGATCCACCCGTCCTGTTAGATAACAACGACGATCCGATATGTGAAATGCGCAACGTCAAAAGTACTTCGTATCATCTTCGTGCTACTTTGCAACAAAGTTTCTCCTTGCAATCGGAAGTTATCGGCATTCGTTGCAATTAGTATATCATTCCGAAGGTATCCTTCTAAAGTACCAAGCGGTCATTACGAGCTGAACATTTTTATAGCGTAACATAGATATGTGTGGGAAACCGATAATGAAAATAAAAATTGGTATGAATTGAAGAACTGTGTAATCGTTTATAAAGGAATAAAGCAAGTGGCATGTTATTTCGATCGAAAACAACGAAGAAAACATTTGGACGTCTTAATATCAAACAAGCGCTGTCAAGGACCCACCGTAACGATGCAAATTGTAAATTGTAAACAGAGGATAAATAAACCGATGCTTTCAAACTGAGAAGCCAACGTTCGTTACACCCTGGCATTTTAAACCGCAATCTCGCTTTTATTCCCTGAAACGCCAAGATACGCGAGAGACATGTCGCAACGATGGACGTTTTAGAGGTACCAGACACCCTCTTCCACCATCTTACTTTTACACGTCCGCTGCGTCTGCTCGTTCACGTTCAGGCTTAATGAACCACGATAAGGAAGTGTTTTACGATTAATTGGCGCGTTTCAAAATCATCCTTCTCGAAGAAGCACTTCTTCGACGTTCACTTTCCTCTCGCCTCGTCGAGGATCATTGTTGCAATCTGCCCTGCAACCTCCCGACGTGTCATTAACAGCCGGTAAGACACTTCGTTAGGCGCAATGACCGTGCTGGAATACTTCTGCAATCTCTATGGGTGTACGCGTCGTTCGACAGACTTGTTTACAATACCCTGTTAGGTCATTTTGAAACGCGAAGCTTTCTTTCTTTTTTTGATGCGTATGTAACCCTGTGTCGTATTGTAATGCCCGGTTCAGCTCGATACCTCGATGTCGGAGACGGTACTTTATTATAAATTTCAACGAGACGGTACAAATTGATCTGCGTGTGGTAAAACTGACAACCAGACCTGGAGAATGGAAAACTAAGGCCTTTTATGGATTTTGGAGACTGGACTTTGGGCTGTGACTGTATAGGAAAAAAAGGAGAATTTGGAAACTGAAGCGTCAGAAATGAGTAATGGTGATGTGATTAAAGTAAAGATTTGGAATGAGCCAGGCATGAGTAAGGAAAAATATTTACTATGAGTATATAACAGTATGAACTTTATTACGTCTATTGGATGTCTTCGATGTTAAAAATAATATTAGAGTCACCGTATATTTTTAAAGAGACAAATAGTATTTTGTTCCTTACCAGGTCCATACATTCGGCCGCAGATTCGAATACTTCATCGGTCCATCGTCACTTTAATAATCCATTTGGTTTTATCTCGAAAATTTCATCAATTTTGCTTGTCGGGTTATTTCAAGCGACACCTTCTCTCCGTCTTCGCGTACGACAACTTGGAAAGGAAACGCCGCGGCGAGCATTACGTTCGAATAAAATTAAAGCACCTGAAGTAACAATTTATGGTGCCGTGGAACGTAGATGTGTGCTGACGAAGTTACACTCCAAGTTCATTAAACGCATCCGTGAGGCTCTCTTCACACGCGGCGATCGTGATCTCGAGATTGATGCACCGCGCAACCTTCGATCCGAATGTTCGCGCATTTTGCGAACTCAAGCGATCGAATCGTTGAAAAAGCAGCGCCTAGTCAGAATTCGCACGGTGCTCGATCAACAGCACTTGGACTTGTTCGATTTGTATTTCGATTACGATTACCACCGGTGTAATTTTGTTCGCGGTCACGCGTTCGATAGTTGCGGTCGATCTACGAGTTCTAATCTACGAGTGCTCGCAGTTACCTACACGACACCGCGTTCCGTGTGAATGGGCCTTAACTCTCCTCGCGCAAAATGAACACGCCACGGTCCAAACTTTTGTCTTATTGCGAACTGCTAACAACTTGCTTTTCTTAGCGAAACCAGTCCCGTTTAATGGGACTTCATCAATTATTGTCATTTGTTGTTTCACCCTTCTAAACAAACTTAATCCGCGACCAAGTGGATTCCTGAGGTTACAATTCATAGGATCGCTTCCATTGCTTCCACTCGTCCGCAACACCCCTTTATCGTCCCAATGGATAAGATATTTACAGCGAAGATGTACGAGATCTTTTGGAAAGGTAATTCGATAATTTACAGAATTCTTATGGAGTGCAGAAAACACTCTTCAACGAAACTTGCGATGCGAATGGTAAACGGAAAGTAATAAATTAAGTTTGAATTCAAAAGTTCACTCGGTACGAATGGTCTCGTGACTCGTTGTACTTTGAAATATGTTACCTCCCACTGGTAATGTCTCTGTACCTTGAGTACTTTCTCTTCATTGAACTTTCGATCTTTCGAATTGACACTCTCTTCTCTCACTTTTTCCACCGATCACTATCGCTTCCAATCGAAAATACCAACCGCTTAGTACTTCTTCGCGAAGAAGCCAAAAATCTAGATGAAGGAAATTTTGAAAATGGACCGGTATATATTTCGAAGGAAAGGGATAGGTACGACGAGACTGGAAACATCGTTAAACGTTCTTCCTAAAATTTAATAAGCGTAATTGCAACTTTCTACTTCGACGGAAGAATAATTCTCTGCTTCGACGAGTGTAACGTTCCATCGTGAATAATTCATTTCAGTATACATGGAAGAACGTTTACGAAACATCTATATGCACAGTAGCGATGGGAAGGTGCATTATATTAATTAACATGAAAATAGTTCTATTTACAAAATTTTCACAATTACAGTTACAGTTCCTTTCCAGATGTGCTAAATTACTTTTTCTAACGAACGAATCGTTACAAATTACACAGTTTACGTTTCAATTTACGTTCGGTAATGGCGCGAGGGAACGTAATTCACCTTTTAAACACAACCGCGGTATCGAAAAAATTAGCAATGATATAGAAGACATAAAAATTAACGATAACACTCGAAACGTTCTACTCGCACGCGAAGAATAATTGCAGAAGGAAGGGTATAATATTAAGTAGGCATATAATTTTTCACGTACAAGTTTAATTATATACAAGGTGAATCACAAGAAACAGAACACCTGATTGCCTCCTTTGCCCGCGCGAAAACACGCCGAAGACGAGAGTTCAATGGCAAAAAGTGGTACGGAAACGATTGCTTCGTAAAACCGATTTTCTTCGAGATTTTTCAAACGAAATAATTTGTTGTCTTTTATTAAAAAGGTTAACGTTCGATCTGTCGGGTGCAACGAAACGTCGATATCGCGGAAGAACGTGGGGAATAATGAAAGTCGTTGCATTCGCAATAGCTGCGGTCATGATGCACAGGCGACACGATTGAAATACCACAGCGTATGCTTTCCGCCATCGTGCATTACAAAGAGGTCTTCCATGGAAAAGAAGGGGGCGTCATGACGGATTTTCCACGACGAGCTTTGCAGAGGTCAAAGGCCGAGAACCTTACGCCTGAATACCTCGCAACGCGAAGTACCATCGCAACTACATATTATCGAAACGCAATTTTTTCTCTTGCGACAAATGTTTTTAATAATTAAGATTCTTTTTTAGTTACAGTTTTTAGTTACAGCAACGAATTTCATTATGATATTTTCCTCTAGTGGAGCAATTCGCTGTTCCAGAAGCGGGATGAAAGACCGAATTCCGATCATGCTGTTAACCCTCTCGCTCTGTGCTCGTCATTTGAAATGTCATTTGGAGTGAACTCGGGTTGGTGCAGAGGTTCCATTATCTTCGTCGACGATTACCCAGCCGGGATCGTGTAGAAAGCGGACACGAAAACGAGTGGAAAAAAGGAATGTCTCGGCGGAGATTCGACAACGGTCGACTGGCGGAAATTAAGAAAATCCTTGATGGACCCAAGGCGAACTGGAATGCCTGGATCACGGCTGGAAATCGTTATTAAAACGCGAGGGCTGTTTCGTACCGACGTACACGCGCGTATCTGATCACGCCACCGTAATGATATGCAGCTAGCAGATAGGTTTAAATAAATAACGAGGTCCGATTAAACGAACCAGCCTGGCGGGGAACATTTGATCACGTGCGATTTCGGGCTCCGCTGGCACGGAAATATTAAAAAATCTTCGGTAGTTTTGCGTTCGTGAATGATCTTTTAGTATTAAGAGTGATCTCAAGAATTGACAAGTATCGTAAACCCCACGGGAAATCAGCTGCAAAGGACATAATCCAAGCTCCTCCCGAGGCATTTATTTTCAAATGCTGTTTGATTATTGTTTATGAATGAAGCACGTTAGAAAAAGTGACAAGTAACAACCGCGATTTGCCCACGTAAGAATCACGTGTACAGAATCATTAAGGATTTCTTCGATGAAAGGAAAGTGCGATTATGTGATTACTCATCGTGTGAGAGGTGACATACGCGAGGGAATAGAAAGTATTTCTCTAATATGTTCGTACTAGCAAACGCTACCTGTGTTATTGATAGCAATTTTCATTTTAAACGTACAATTTACGTTCGTCATTTATTGGAAGAAACGTTTACGCGATAAAAAAAACACTCGATCTTTTATCGCGAATAAATTGGGATCCGCTATTTATTGAGTCGGTACGAGCACTTTCACTGAATCACCGATGAAGATGCGCGGTACTTAATAGCATTCGTTTCAAATTGTATGCGCACAAATTTTTCGTCACTTTCATCGGTACTTTCATCATGGCTGGCTCTAGTGAATATGCGCGAGTATTCATTTGGCAATTTCGAAGCGTGAAATGAACATTTAACGAAGGTTCATCAACGAGTCAATGAATGATTTAATTTTTATTTCAGAACCTCTAAAGCACGCCCTCTGCCACACTCGCGGCGAAACCGAATTTCCTTGCGTCATTGATAGAGGGCAGACGTATAGGGTA
This sequence comes from Hylaeus volcanicus, assembly GCF_026283585.1. Classification (NCBI taxonomy): domain Eukaryota; kingdom Metazoa; phylum Arthropoda; class Insecta; order Hymenoptera; family Colletidae; genus Hylaeus; species Hylaeus volcanicus. The sequence continues at coordinate 19,282,891 of NC_071981.1, forward strand.
GCCATTTTGGTACATAATCCAAATAGTTCCATTTTTCGTATAAGCGGGAAAGCTGAACAAATAAGAATTATCCACGCAAATTAAATACGAGCACACGACAAACGATCGAATGTCGTTTCGAAATAAATGTAACGACTGAGAACCGAGATTGAACGTGTCAAGCAAAATGAGGAAAACGTATTGTGGGTTAAGATTACGAAGCTGGATCTAGCAATAAAATTAACCTTTTTATAATTCGTCGAATAAATGCCGTGTCACAACAGTTTATGCGACTGCTTTTACGCAGAAACGTTGAGGCACGAATTTAATACTGTCTCACAGATACAACCGGCGTATCAGGAGGACACAACGAAACGCCTCGATACACGTGCAACACGGGCGCGAGAGTGTGCCGCGTATAATATTGCAGTTAGCGATAAGAGGTACACGCAGGTATGAAAACAAATAGCGTGCCGCACAAATAATCATATTTTCTTCAAAGGATTTTTACAAGAATTTTCGCTCCCGACTGCAATTTATGGAGACAGAATTCCCGCTGGAATTAAACGTTCTTTATCCGCGAGCCTTTGGAATGTAACGTAACTTACGCGAAGCTGCGAACGAAATTTGCATACTGATACCATAAAATAACAATGAATCATTCGCGCGTCCGCGATGGAACTCTTTAGTTTTTTTCTTCAAATAACTCGAAGAAAATTTGAAATACGCAACGCTAGAATTACCGTGGACCATCTTATCCGTCGTTGCGATCAATTTTCTAGTCGGAGATCGGGCTTTAATATTAATTCTACCTCTGTTAAAGGTAATTCGAAGCATTCGAATTTGTTAAGCGAAAAAATATAAGTAATATTTCTGAATGGCATTCGCAGCAGTCGTGCAGCGAAACGGCATCTATCAAGATACGCTACTGTTTGTGTAACGCGCTTTTCCTTGATAAAGGGTTATCGCAAATGTTTACCGTCGCATGCGATGTCCGTACCATAAACGGCGTATTATTTATAAATATATATCAATGACTGATTAGAACCGTCGGTGTCTCGTGTTTACTTTTTGAAAAATAAAAAGTTCCACTAGTTAAAAAAAACATTGTTTATTCAACGAATGGTCATCTTGGCAAACAAGCATTCATGCGAATCGAGAATCTTTACTGCATTTTTTGTTGTTATTATTATTATATTATATAAGCAGTGTTCAAGAAAACAGATATAATGGATGGAGACAAAACGATTCGTTTACGTATTAATTAATCGCCTACGTTTGACTCTTACGTTTCTTGTATTTTGTTTTTATAAACGGCACGAGATAAGCGTTATCGCTGACAAAGAAAGAAACAAAAGCGCAATGGGTGAAATTTTCAAAGGAGAAATAATTCTAATCGGATAATATCATCGAGTATGACTCAACGGATAAAGAGTGATGCATAATGAATGGTATAGGTTTATGAAGGTTACGAATTGAATTATTTTCTTAGCGATAGCATTTCAATTATAGCATTGTTCGAAAGATATTTGTGTGACACTAGATAACAAACAGATATTTAGTAAAATAAAATACAGCGCACATCTTTCGGATTGAGAAAAAAATAAATAGAAAGAATCAATCGAACCAACGGTATCGTACCTGTCGACAAAGACGTCGTACCTTCTCTGGAGCATTTTTTCCCTCGGGCAACGGACACAAGAAAGAAAATATTAATTACAAGTTGTGACGTATCACGATGCAAGTCGAAAAAACGAGGAAAAGGAGCAAAACTTTCGCTGTCGGTGTGCCCCTGTCATTTGTAGTCGCAGCAAGTCGCATTTCTCGATGTGGACTATCGTGAATAGGATCCTGTCTACCTCCTTTCGCACATTTGCACAGCTTCGACGACCATCCATATCCGCCATTGGACACGCAGGATGTTCCGTTTAAGAATATAAATGCGAATATCCTGCCTTTTACGTAAAACTGTTTTAGAATAATTATGTAAATCGTTACGTTATTTTTGTTTCCTTCGAATTCGACGAACCTTTGTTCGTCAAACTCCTCCTGAACGTACAATGTTTCTCTTCTTTACGAAAATTGTGAAATTTCGGTGAACTTCTAGAAATGCTTACGCGTCACACTTCGTCGATAAAAGTACAATGGCGACGATCGCGGGGAATATCGAGCGCGATCCGCTGGTAAATATGTACCTATTTACACGTGACGTGTATCCGTTACATATTACATCCTCTGTACATACATAAGACACTCTTTCGTTATTTACTTCCTTTCAAGGTAACGCTTTGCCCATTCACACGCACGAGCCTTATCTCTCAGGGTTGTATGTGCACCGACACACGTTGCAAAACCACAAATTAAGTCTCGTGTGTGAGTACGTTACTTGCGCGTCACCGTGCGTACACGGCTTTGAGACAAGTCACGAGGTACAGTCCGTGCCGGAGTCTCGTTTCCATCTTTACAGAAAATTGTTATTTCGATAATAAATTATCGCGTAACTATGTTTGTAGTTTTAGGTCCAAAATTTTGTAGAGGAGTGTGTAATTAAAGCGCGTGTCAGCGCGCTGTAGTTATTTCAGAAGCGTTGCGATTAATTTAGAAGATATCTTTGAGAATCTTTGACAATCTCACTTTTCTTCTCGAGGACAGTCGCTTCTTCCATTGCCATCGATAAATTCGACCAACAAACTGATTACAAGCAGCGATAAACATGTTTGTCCGGATTCGCATACACGAGGTGACGAATTGCGCCGTTTCGCAGATCTACATAAATATTCCAAGGAAGCAACTTTCGTCGTTGAATTTCGAGTGTTGACGCCCAAGGTCATCTTGAAGGACACCTCGTGTAACATCAACGAAGTCGTCTTGAACACCTATATCGCGTCACGGTTGTATACGTATTTAACTATAACGAGAGAAATGAATGGGCAACGAATACGATAAACCGGCGATTAGCTTTAATTAGCCGGCGATACAACAATTCGAAGTATTTGATTTGTTGAAAACCGACACGTCTTCTCTTGGAAATATCATTATCGGAACGAGTATGTAACAGGCTCTTTGCGTTTTCAAGTAGCGTCCTTATGTAACTAGAGAAAAGTCGAGTGACAAGAGAACATCATTGATTTATGGTATTCGGGTCGCTGGTGATCCTGATTAAATATTTACACAACGATAAAAATTACACCGGCGTGCTTACTATTTCGTAATAGAGAAAAATCGTGTAACGACGGCAATAATGAGCACACTCGTGCGCGCACGAGGCCGCCAATCCGCAAATGCGCACACAGCGAATTGTTAATACTCGTTCGTATATAAGTATACACTTATCTAGACGATGCGCAAACATGCAATAGGAACTTCTATTCCTGTAAAATGTACACGCTTCGACGACATTAATAACGCTTAATGATGGTCACCGCTGTCAGCAGCGAACATCGCGATTACGTAAACCGGGGAGGAAGAAGCGGAGATGGGCAAAATTTTATCTCAAAAACTACAGGTAGTTTATCGAGGCGAGCTGTTTCCTTTTACGTAGCGTGTTCGTGTTGGCATCGACGAAGCGTGTTTTCATTGTCGCCGTGCTCATTGAAGATACGCTTTTTCGTTCAGCTCACGTACCGCGGGCGTATAAAAATTTCCGAGGAACGAGCGATTCGTTGGTTATAATTTCGTTTTTCTCGGGAAAAGAATTCCTGGATCTGACGCGACAAGATTTGCGAGCGTAACACGATAATACCTTTTCAAGCAAATTTATTTTCTACCAGAACGAAATGATATAAAGTTACCATCTTCTGTAAGGATTATCGAATTTCGCTTGCGGTCGTGCGTTTTACGATTTCAACGTCTGGCGACGATTTCGGATGCAAAATGGCCAGAGAAATTCGAAACAGGAACGGTTTGTATGGCTGCTGACACAAATTTCGCGAAACTGTTAGGCCAGCGCTGTATCATTTCCGATTCCGGAATGTTACCACGTTACAACCTCTTAAAAAAAAAAAAAAAAAAGAAACGTAAAAAATAGAAATTTGCTTCAATTGCCAAACGAAATGACGCCGTTTAATTTATTTCCCAAAAATCCTCTACGCTACGATAGTCGAGAAAGGTTGGTATAGCGAATAGAAATCATCGCTGCGCGTTAGCAAATTCGTTTGCGTCACTGCTGGGAGATGAAGATCCTCGATCTCGATGAGGGACCCTGCGGACGCACGAGAATACGTCGGAGGGATGTACGAAAGTGACGTTACGTATTCAGGTAAGTATCCAGACTCGTAGGAAGTCTGCTACGTGACGACGATGTCAACGCCGGCCAAAGAAACGAGAAATGGTAATAAAAAGGTGGAGAAGACTAGAGTGAAATAGGAGGCGGCGAAGAGAGCGCATAAAACAACCGACTCGGAGATCTGTCTCTCGCATATGCAATGCCTATTGTTAATACAGATGTCCGTGGCGCGTACCGATGAACTTTTTATGTATCGTCTCGCTTCTCTCGATTATTAATTAGGTTTTGCAGCAGAGGCGGAGAAAATTCAACGAGAATCTTCGATATAAAAGAGGACAAAATAGAAACACGTACTCCGGTTTTTGTATTAATTGCGCGATACACCCAAACAGATGGGGCGAAAATAAAGACACATGCTGAAGGCAGACGGGCGAACAATGTCTTCACACGAGGGATATAAATCAAACGCAAAGAACGTGTAAAAAGTCATATAGCCTGGGCATCGAAAAGGAAGACGAAAAGGGACAAGAAAATGCAGCCGTGAATGCACCGACATTCGGTCTCCTGCATACATAATGTCCATTGTCGTTACACGTGTTCGTAGCGTGGTTTACGCGGCAGGATTTCTCGTCTTCTTCGACGAATAGACACGAGGGGATGGTTACCGTTAAAAAGTGCTTAGAATTACGACCACCAACCCCTGAACAGGACCCACGAAGACAGTTTCGACCATCACCCATGCGTCATCCTAATGCGTTTGAAAGAAACTATTCTCTCTTTGACGTGGAACGAATATCCTGACCCAAGGAGAAATTTTGTGAAGGACACTTCGTCAGACGCTGAAGAATTTCGAGTAACCGAACAATGGCAATCTTGCGAATTGACTTTATTCTATTCTCGTTTAGGAGCACACGGTAAAAAAACGATGACCTTAAACTCTCGAAGGAAAATAATCTCGAAGAACTGGCCTCCCAATTATATTTAATTGGGAATATAATTATAAATATTATTCCGACGCGTTACGACAAACAGCTGTAATCTGAACATTTTTTTGCATCGAAAAAGAGATATATCAAATTCCAATAAATAGGTTAGACTAATACTAGGTTATGTTAATAATAGCATACAGCTGCACCTCGACCCTTGCACCGTAACTGTATATGTATCTCTACTTCTATGTATAGCATTTTATTTATTTAAGTATTTCATTCATATCGCATGCAACCTTGCTACAAGAAAGACTCGTCGTGTTATCGACATCATTCTCGAGTCTATTTTACAAAAATGGAAATAGGAATTATTTGCTCGGTGTGTAGGTATTGATTCACAAGTTATACGCTCCAGAGGTAAAAAAATAAAGAGGTTGATGTTTATTTTAATAACAGGATCCGCGGAAGAAATTTCATGTTGTCGCGATCGCTCTAAGATTGGCGCCTTATGCACTGGACTGTACGTAAATTTGTATCAATTGCCGGTACAGCTGCTTCAATTTATTGTGGGATTAGAAACAATGAGTGGGGTCAAATGGTCCCTTCTTGTCATAATGTACCAACCCTCGTTGGCGTCTGTTATGACGTCACTCGCACGACCGAAATTATCAGCCGTCCATTTGTTTTCCGACCGCCTGGTTAATCGTGCTTTCTTCCCATTAAATAAAAAAAAAAAATCATTCTCCCATCTGTGCGAGTGCATTATGCGATAACACGAATTGCCAGCTTCGATTCTTGGAACCACTAAAAAAAGTACCAAGGAATTATTTTTATTTAGTGTATCGAACATTGCTCGTCAGAAAAATACCTAATCAACGCTGTCCACTGGTGTAGATTAATCCCGCAATAATCCAGTTTAGACAAAGCGATAGAAACGATAGCGAGAATTTATTATTGTATCGATATTCCCTTTTATCAATAGTCGGCAAGATGTGAATAAATAAGATCCGTTTCATGTGCGGTGATCGATGAATGACTGACATTCGAATACTTTGTCATATCTGTATTAAATTTATATCAAACGAACCGTACGTTGATAATTCCTCAACAGCGTAACGTAACTGATATTTTCTCAACAAATATTTTTGTAATACTGCAAGTAAATAGAGATAAGAGTAGAAGTACTTGTACACTAAGTAAGATAGCTATTATATTTATTAGTAAGAGAGAACATAGCACTCTTACCGATTATCGTAAACCAAAGATGGCTGGAAATACTTGTCCCATTTATTTATCGTTACGATATCGACAACTTAGAATTACAGAGCTTTGCGGTAATTAAGTATCCAATTGGAGAAAGAATACTGTCAAGATACGATTACTCGAAAGATCGCGAACTTTGGGTTACGATAAGAATCGTTGACAATTTAACGAGTCTTCGAGGATCGAATACAGCGGCGAACAACAAAGGAGACACGGTATTAACATACCACGAGAAGTTACCGCAGAGAACATGGTGCATTCGATTTCTAACTAGGTATATCAAAGTGCTTCGTCGATCAATTATTGCGCGAGCTCTCTATCGAGCGTTCGTTGGTTTGATAGTGGCACACCACTGAATCAGCTTTTTCATATGAATGTAAAGACACGATAATAGCATTAACGTCACCCTCGTGACTTCCACGTCCATGCAGACCGGAGCGCGGAGTCGTTGGACGTAGATAAGGAGAATTGACGCTAGCGAGGGATGATAACGGCGACTAATTTTTTCTTTCGGTCTGTTAAAAGTTATCGAGCAGATTCTGGGAGTCAGGCCACCGCCAGTAACCCGTTCCTCTTCGTTTTATTTCATCTCTGGACTTCCATATCTCGGGCGTCTGTTTTCTTCGTGAAAACTATCCATGCTAGTGAATCCGCAGACGTTATTTTCGACTCTCATTCAACGGCTTTCTATTTCCGTTCTCGATACCCCTAACGCGGGAATCGGCGACTCGCGCGATTCCTTTTAATTTTCAGTTCGATTTCCTGTTACCAATTATTTATGTAAACGAATCAAAAATAATGAAAAACGTAGACGTTTATAATAAAAATAAGACGTCGTATAGATTCTAACAACCTATCATAAATATATTTAACACGGAAATTTATTTAAACGTGTAATTATTTAGGAAGGCAGAATCGCTAATGAAATTAATTCTACTTTTATTGATTATGTAGAATATTCAAGAACGTGTATACATTATCACTTTTCACGCATGTATAACGAGCGACAAAATTTATCGCTTAGTCGGACATTTTAATTGTTAATTTTTTTTTTTTTTTTTTTTTGTCGAACACTACAATCCATTTTTTGGACATTAAACATTAGCGAAAATGTTTGAATAACTTTTTTTTACTTCCAGGTGAATTTATCCCTTGCGAATATAATTATAAACTTCGCAGACGACAGCGTAGTAGTCGATATTTACAGCGTTATCGACCGGTTATGCTCATGTTATTTAAATTAATTTCGCGATAACCTCGAAAAACAGGGATAACTCTTTCTGGCTGAGATAGCGGACGCAAAAAGGCAACGAAAGAACGACAATGGCATCTTTTACACAGTAGATGCACATCGAGCTTCGCTGAATGAAATTCAGTATAATAGAAACCCTTGATTCGATCTAACTAATTAGAGGGGAGAAACGCGTTTAATTAAGGTTATCGTCGGACAGCAATTGGTTATTATTAAACACATTTTTTTCTGTTTTATAATCAAGCGACACACGGTCGTTTCTAAAAACTACTGTACAATTGATCGTAACAAAATTATTCGTATCGTACACGTGGTTAACAGATTTACGAGGAAACTACTTGTGAAGAGATCTCGGAAATGTATGGGTACGAAAAGTCGAGTTTTCATATTAGAATCGCACAAAAGCTCAGCGCCATTTCGATCCATTCTTTCCGAGGTATCGCGGAGGGCAGCGATGTTATCAGCAGCCAATGGATTCACCTGAATAAATTTACGGTGGCACGAAATTCAGTCAAAACCGAGGAAAATTGAGTCAACCGTATGCGACCCGCTCGAAATGCAAAGCTATTCCGCATACGTGTTCCCACAATTTCTTTCGTAAGAGACTCAACGTCCTCTTACCGCCCTAACTTAATTGGCATCGCCGATCGCCGGCGGAAGTTTGAATTTCAAATTCGCTCGCGTAAAAATAACACGGCAAACGACGAAACGACGCGACCGGGCGGCCGTACCGTTAATCTTTTTCTTTTGTCAACTTTGATCACACAACGCCACGTTCCGATCGATCGATTCACCCATTGTTTAACTCGATCGACCGTTGATAGCGATTACCTCGCGTTATTTAACCTTTGAATATTTTTCACGTAATAGAAGGTTCGCGCATGATTTTTTTTTTTTACTCCTCGTTCAATGAATTTCGAAATGTCACCGAGTACGCGTAGCAAGAAACGAATGCATCAAAGCACGTCGCGTGACAAAACGAGTAAAAGATCCGAGATCGTCCGCGCGGCAAATTCGTTTCGAAGATCGAAAATTTCTTTTAGCCTCGCGTCTGGCTTTCACATCCTGCCAAAAATATATTCCGCACGCCGCTTGAAATGAATAAAAGAAATTTAACGCGGCAAGGACAATGTTCCACGAGTCGGGCGTTCTTTTGTTCGTCGATGCTTAAAATAATGCTGCCTCCTCGGCTGTAAATAATATGTTTATAAATCAATGGCCACCTCCCCCGTGCTTTCCACCGTGCTCGAGAAAGGGTCGGAAATACTATAAACTACGAGTTGGAAATTTAAATGTTGGATCCTTATCATTGACTCCCGGGAGCCTCTGTTCGTGACGGGAGTCCAAGTCGAGATGAGATTATCTCTGCTGGCAGGAAACTCCGGAACCTTTGGCCGAAGTACATACGTATTTCGCCTGGTAACGTGCGCCGCGATTAAATTTAACCGAGCTTATAAGCTCCTCCGTTATCCGAGCAATTTTGAATAACAAGCCTACGAAAACTGAACGACCAGAACGGGAATCGCACATGGATCGTCCAACTTGCACGACCGTTGATATCAGTGGAACGATTAGCGCCTTCGTGCCTTCGCTCTCGATGCAAATTTCATTACGGTTGTATTTTATCGTCATTAATATGGATCGCAAAGGTGAAACGTTGCCTTTAGAACGATTTAATGGTAGGTTGATATTAAGTTGGTAAAAATCTTCGAATTTTAACGCGGAACTAAACAGCGATTTTTCTTAGACAAAGAAATATACTCTATAACATATTGTCGATATTATTCTATGATCTTCTCTCATCTTTTTGACAAATTCATTATTTGTAGAAATCTTCGCCAAGTCTTTATCAAACCGAACGAACTTTTTAACCATTCTAATATTTCAGACTGAAATACAGACTCGCAACACGATTGGTGGGTCGACTATATCGAAAGCTTTTCGGCGCTTCTCAGGACGTCCGTTCTTATCGTCGATACCATAACTAAAGCGGCAAAACGAGGCGCCATATTGCAAAGCCACAGAACGACTTCCACCCCTTCCCTTTGATAATAATATAAATGAAATGCACGAACGCAACAGCGATAGCGAAGTGGTTTTCAGTCGGAACTTTGGCTCGAACGTTGAAACGGAACGATTTCTAGTCAAAGTAACCTCTTCGATTCGCTAAACCTACCTATACGTATTTCATTAATATAAAACATTTATCGATCCGACGCGGAAAGTTCCATTCCGCGATTAACAAGAATCATTGAAATGCCAAAACGATATCTTTGTTTCGAGGATATCGAAAAAGTATCATAATATATTGCTGTTGAATGATTAACTGTCTCTACTCTGGCAGCCATGAATTGTAGCTTTCGACCGATACGTGCTTTATCAGTTATTTTCCAAACGTGTTACTCATCGCTCACCTTTCGTTTTACCCTATCGATCTCAAAATATCATCCAACTTCTCGATTGAAAATATTTAACGTATTCCTTTATTCGCGCGGTTTCTCGTCTGTAAAAGAGAACCGTGGCGTACATCGTCATCGTTCGCGTCCAATTCAACGGTCGAAGAAGCTGACAAACATTTTTCTTCGGTGCACCAGGGACCTCCTGGACTCCCTTTGGTCGTTCGCCTGCAGTCAGCGTCGATGTCAAGGAACTTTCATGAATATGCTCGACTGGTAATGCGCACATTTCTACCAGCTTCTCTTGCGCCCTCCGCCCCCGCAAAACCTCTGGCAACAAAGTTCGTCGAAGAACCCCGTCACTTTTTCCAACGACTGTACGCTTCTTGGAATTACATGGATCTCGTACGAGAGGAGCTGGTGTGCGCGCGTCCGTGTCCCTGTGTAAGCGTCGCATGCGTGCACGATACCGCGCCTGTGTGTCGACGTCTCTGGACCATCAGTTATCTTCGACAGTGGTTCCCAATTTTACGTTCTCGAGGTGCCTCTTTGTCCTCCCACTATCTGTTCATTTTGTCTTTCGACTTCTTTCGTTCTTCGACGAGTTGTCCAAGTTTTGTTCTTCCTGTTCCTCGCGACGCTTAAACGTACGTCCTCTCCTCTTCGTGTTTTTCGCCGATTCGCAGTTTCGTTTTGCCGTCATTGCCGGTGGAATTAGCGAGGAATACATTATCGAAGCGTATTGTGTACTTGTGCTCTTTGTCTTCATCTTTTTCTGCTCTGTAAGACATCGTGGCTATAATTACGCCTGTGAGTTTCGGTCTGAGATGTGCTCCGAGAGCGTGAATTTATTTCATCAACAAGCGTGGATTTTCATGGTTCGCGTGCGTTTGTTTGGATGCATATGCACCGTACGATTTTCGTGTGATTCGTTCGATATCATTTTTTATTCCGTTCGCAGTAGAAAATCGACGAGAAAAATGTTTCCATAATGGAAATCTTTTATGTCCCTAGAAAGAGAGTTACCCAAGTCTTTTTCTCTCCTTTTATTAAGAAGTACATTAGTGATTTATCGATGTAAAAACTCAATCTCCTGACATTTAACCTCGGCTATCTCGAAAACGAGGGTCTAGTTACGTTTGAAAGAATGTTTTTCTAAATATCGTATAGATATCTAGAATTTTACTCGTAACTCCCCCAAAAAAACGCGGTTCCACTTCTGATTATATTCCTGGCACTTATCTATTCTTAAATTAGTGGGAAACGATTGTTCACGGTTCACTGGAATCGCTATAATACGCTTTCCGCGTATTCAGCGAGTGTTCGTTTCCTCCTTTACATGCTCGATTCATTTCCCTCTGCAACTCGAAAACAACGCTCGTACACCTTGCTTATTCGTCGAATAAGATTATATTGGAACTTATCCGATTTACATAATACCACATGCCTCCCTCCTTCGCCTCCTTCCCGGTGATATAATCGTGCACCATAAACGATGAAACAATAATGAAAATTCGATAAGACGATAAAACTATAAGGCGATTGTGGTATATATAAATCGAGATAAGGAAACATCACGAATAACAGTGATATCAACATTTTCGACAATAACTTGTTGGTTATCTCGTGCACACGTTCCCAGCGCGGCCAGATACGAGCACACGTTTGATCCTTCGTTCTCATCGAATCTCCGTCGTCGAAACTCGCCCCGTTCGAGCGGTTCTCCTCTTTTTTTCATTTTATTTCCGTATCCGTTAGTATGAAAGAAGGATATTCATGAATGCTTTTTATGCCGACCAGCGCGTACAGCCGTAAAGGGACGGCGAGAGGAGAAACAAGGGCCCGTTTGTGTATTTGTGGTGACGCTTTCCGACCGGTCGACTCTTGGAAGGGCATCACGTCATTCTCCAAACGCGTCTGTTTGCCCTTTGATAACTTCTCGCTCAGAATCAGTCCCGTTGGAGCCACGACGAACTCGCCATTCGATCGCTACCGCAATCTTAGATCGGAAATTGGCGAAATTCTTGTACGAATACAAATTTCGAGTATCAAATAAAATATTAATATACAGTACTCTGTAAGGAAAATACGCTTCAAACAGTCGATATTTTATTACGGTAAAATTAAGGGAGTAAATTAACGAACGATTGACTAATGTCGCCTACGTAATCGTTCACTTTCCAAAACGATCGCGGAAAAGACGAAAGAGTGTCGATGCTTTCGGTAAAAAAATCGATTTTCCCCGGAATCGATTCTTTCATGTAAGAATCGAAGATCGATTTTTCTTAACAATAAAAGCACATTCAGTCCTACATTACTGTTCGAAAAAATAGTATAGGAATAGTGATGAAAATATAAACAATGTAGAGTCTGCCATTGGTGTAAGAGGACGAAAAGTAAAAAAATAAAAGATTGATTCATTTACCGTATGGGAATCGAAGAATCGTATGGGAATCCGTTTACAAAAATAAAAATAAAAAAGGGAAACAATAAAGCCGATTGTTTTTAAACCGATTCCTGCAGAATCGATTCTTTGGTTTCGATTTTTAGGAGGAATCGATTCTCTCATTCCGATTCAAAATCGATTCAAGAATCGATTCTTTCCGGTGAATCGAACATCCCTAGCTGCCCCTACGTCCTCGGTCTCGTTGCCACGTCCGAGTCGACTCTTCTGTCGCTCTTTTGTTTTATAACAAATGAACATATCGAGCAGCATATCGCACGCAGCGAGCCAGGCCAGTGCCGAAAGGTCGGAAACAGTGTCGTCTCTCAACAATTATTTTTGCCTTACAACTCGGTTTGTTAAACTTTGCATAACCACGAGGAACATTTATTCAACTTTTGTCGGTGGGTGTACTTCGACAACAGTTTCTTGCAACAACAACGAGTACAACACTGTTCGACGGCTAGAACTATCGTGACGGACCTCAAACCTCTATTGACGATTGACGTTAAGTACTAAAGATGGTAACTGTGTTCCAAGTGACCGAGTACTAAGTGTACTAAGTACGCCGAGTACAGACTAGAGTGCGATTTTCGGACAAACGTACGCATGTATCGACGCACTTTAAATGTGCGAATGTAGAGTCTCGAGTAGAATGTAAATACGATGGCGTATAATACTTTTGGAAAACAAACGCTGAAGCGAAATTATCTAATTTCGTCGAGGCACCCAAGGCTACCGTACACCGTCGTTTCGCACTTTCACGCGTTTTCATTCGCGGAGTTTCCGACGCGTGAAACTTGCAGATTGCAGTTCCCATTGGCAGGTTTTGCAACAAACCCGTCGTGCTAGAGGATTCGAAGATATTTTATCTTAAAGGAGAATAGAAATATACATTTTACATGTATTTTACGTATAAATAGGGACACCGTATAGAGGCTTTTTTTTTAATTTATCACGCGTCCTCTTACTTATCGTGTTTAGTTATGCATTAAAAGACATAACATAAACATAAGACAGAGAGGCAGCTGTTGCACTCTACATGTGCCTCGATAAGTCTAGCATTTTAAAATTTTAAATTGCATCGTGGTCGAACATACTTATCGGACTTTATTTATTTTACAAATGAAAAATTCTTATCGTCGTGTTTACGATCTCGTTCTACTGCAAATATACATATTTGGTTATTGACGTCTTTAATTGACATCGTTGAGCAATCTATTTGTTTTCCGAATTTTCTAAACACTCGAAGGGGCAGTAAGATTAAGTTGAATAATTTAGAATTATTAATATATCATTTTAGAAATAAATCCTACTAAGGGAGGTTCAAGTATCGCAGGCTGTAATCGACGATTTGCTCGATTATATACAGTGGGTGTAGAAAGTATTCGTACACCGATCAATTTCCAAAAAAAACTGTGTAAAATTGTAATTTATTAACTTATTTTTTGTAAACAATGACATTCTACATATTTTTCGGAAATCTCTAGAATAGATAGATTAAAAAAAATAATAGCTATTTATGTAAGTTGCGAAATTAACAAGAAAAAAACAATGAATCGATAGAAATGTTGAAGCAATAAGTATTCGCACAACTGTTTAAAAGTACTTTCTTGAAAATTTGATGTCTTATAATTCGCACGGAGCGATAAACTAATGTGTTTACGTTACAAACTCTGCCGTAAATGGTTCGTCATAAGAATCGTACAAATACTCGTTGCTTCTATACTTTTACCCACTTTTCGCATTTTATTGTTAACTTCACAAATTATATTAACTAGTAAATGTTGTTTGGACTATATCTATCTTAGAGACTTTCGAGAATATGTAAAATATCATTGATTATAAAAAAGGAAGTTAAGAAACTACAATTTTCACACAAAAGTTTTTTGAGAAATTGATCGATGTACGAATACATTCTACACCCACTGTAAATGCAAGTATTACTCTATCGTAGCCGCTTGGGCCACGAAGCCGAAAATGTTCCTTTATCCGATCCTTCGCAGAAGAAGTTTGCCGACCCCCTGGTCTATCGAATTGATTGCAAAGAAATTGCCAACACCGACACAAGGGATATAACGATTTCCGTTTCAGAATGATCATTACCGAACGAATTGCTCTCTCCTTCTTTGTTCGTCAATGACGCTACCAAAGCCACGTGGTGACCGATCACGTGCGTGTATGTACGACTAGCGCACACGGGCGCACGTGCACACGCCACGCACGTGATGCACGTCGCTCACGTATACAGTATACACGTACCCGCAGGTATATCGGTTGCGAATGCTCGACGAGCAAAACGTATCCTCCTTTGTTCGCCAATGAACGTGCAACCACGTGAATACAGTACAGGATCGGTCTGCCCTCTGGTCTACTTCATCTTAATTGCGGCTGAGAAGGTCAAGGACCTTGCCCGCTGCTAACAGTTGCTTTCTTCCATGCTCATTTTCAAACATTTTTTTCCTGTTCGATACGTCAAATATCCCGACAAACGTTCCCGTGACTCGTTAAGATACGCCACTAACGAGGAGAAGACGCAATTGTGTAGTCAACGATTTTGACAGGCTCTCGTGTGGCGAATCTACGTCGAAAATAAACTTTCACGGAGCTTCTCGCGAGCAAAACTAAACGTGGACGATTAGAGTAGAAGAAAATTGAAGAAATAACAAAAATTGCAAAAAATGTGGAACGCTTCACGATTTTGCGTGTCATCCTTGCGCAGGGGCCATGCTAATCTTCTCTGTATCGTTCCAATTTTAGTATATGTACTGCCGAAGCAAGTACAATAGGATAGGTCTCGGAACCGTATATATACCAAAGATGGCTGGGTAGAGCGCTTGCGAGAAATTCTTACCTCGATGCGCCATCTACTGACATTTACGCGTATTATATTCTGCGATCTATACAACTCCTTCAAAGGATCGAATCCTGCTACTTCCATAAGAATATTTTTTTTCAAATTTTCTAATATGTATCAATCATTTTAATTTGTCCATATATTTTCATAGACGATAGATAATTCGTCCAGATATTTTATAGTCGCATATAGTTGCCTCGTATAACTATTATCCTGTAATTAATGCGAAACAACGTTCCGTAACAAGGCGAATTGATTATTTCCGCATCGTAAATCGATCAGATGCAATTGGATAGCTATAAACCGTATTTTCCAAATTAGTTTGCTTGTTAATGGCTTTGCATGTTCGATTTGGAATATCGATTTCTTTGAGACGAAGATTCGATGGCCTCCTAAATTATTATATTTTATAAGTCGTAACAAATCTCCTCTCCTGCTAGTTCCACAAATATCTGACGAAGGAACGCAAAAAAGCTTCAGCAAATTTCCAGAAGCTCGTTCTCTTCGTTGTTACGGTAATAAATTAAAACCTAATCACGAGTATCGCGGAAGGAATTTTGCGCAACGTTCGATCAACTGTTATCGCTAAATTATGTTTTGTGCGACCAAGTAACCGCCAGCGAAAGTGACTAATCGCAATTGGTCGACTGTCGTCGTGACGCAAACCTTATGAATGAATTCACCGTAAGTAAAACGTAACACGAGGCGGTGTACTATTCGCCAACGCCTCCCATGCTTCTGTAATCTCTGTTTTTATTGCGCTCTTTACTCGCAAAAGTATTCGTCCAATTTGATCGCAGTAACGTAAGTAGAAATTGATAAAAGTTTGGAGTAAATCGGTTAAAGTGAACTTCAATTAGAATAGTGGTTAATCGGGATCCTTGTTACAATTTTAAATAATTGTCAAAGATTTTCTTTACCCGAGCAGACGCTCGATTAATCTGCCAGGCCTGCGTTCCTTTCAATTAAACGAGCAGTACGTTATCGATGTCGCGGTATCGAGGCGCAAAAAGAATCTAAAAACGCGTTTTGCAATTCTCCCGCGCGGCCATCGTGTAACGCTGTAATGGCACATAGTTACTGCTGCTTACTTCGCATACAACTCGTCTCGCGGATAGCAGATTATAACAAAGATCGTTTTGCCAGCCTCGTATCTTCGGATCTCTTCGATAACACCGGCACAACTTAATGCTATCCCATCGTACTCATTGTTCTCAAGGTAACGTGTGTTTTACCAACTACCAGCTAATTTTCTTTCCGACCAGCTTTCGTACAGGCCGTCGTTGTCCAATGAACGAACTGGAAACTCGAAATAACTCGCTAATTAATTTACTTTCGCCAGTGTTACGTAAATAACATACCGAATCATTTTTAAACGGGTATATACTTAACTTCCAAGCCTTAATTAGTGTAGATTTACGAAAGTATTTTAAGAAACCCACCAGTGCGTTTGACCGTGAGTTCAAATACTTTATTTCACAGTGGCCCTCGACTGACAGCAGAATATACATTTAGAAAACTCATTTATATTTTACATTTCTAATGTATCATCCGTTTGGAAAAAAACGTTCCTTCCTCTAAAAATCTCTGTATTTATTGCTCGAAAGCCGAAGATGTTCTAAATCACGTCCCTTAGATATTTAATTCTCTCAAATTTTCTCCATTAAACCATTTTTAAATACGCCTAACAAAATACTTTCGGCGAAACAATTTCTGTAAATACGTCGCGTTGGAGTAACCGTTGACTTAAACCAGAACGCGACACGTGAATATAATCGGAACAAGCGAAGGGTCGTGAAAGTGTCGTTGCGCGTGATATTTCCCTCGCGTTGTATGTTTTATTTCGGATAGAATTCGGGAGGAAAACACACTCGCTGTCAGTATTTCGCAAAGTATTCTGAAACTTGAATGGAAGCCAGAATTCGCTGGCTAAAATAGGTACGGAAACGATAACGCGTTTTTTCCCCGCACGTGGAAGATCGCGAAAGCTGACTACTCGTTACTCGGAGCGAGTCCGTTCTAGTCGTTACACGGATATAGAGGGGTGGATCTACCGCGATTCAGACGTTCGATAAATAAATGAAAAAGTACGCGAAGATCGAATGGGAACCATTCCGATCGAGCAACGTGCAATTTCAACTGAAGAAGATTGAATTAAAACCGGTAAGTGCGATACGCTGGAGATATATATATATATAAATTAGTTCTGTAAATAAAATAATAATCGAAGCTTGTATACGAAACTCGAATCAATCGATTGGGTCGTTTACAATTTAACGCGAGGTACGAGAGGCAGATCCGGAATATCTCATCCGGCCTGATAATTACGGGGATTACGACATCACGGTGAAACGATACACGTACAAAAGTCGTACGTAAAAAAGGAGGATGGCCTCGAAGGAGCACCACGAAGCCAGGGTCTTCGCGTTAACGGTTGAGAACACCGTTCGGTCAGGGAGAAGTCACGAACGCAAAAGGAAGGCGAAGTGAGGTAAAAGAGTTTTGTTTGGGTAGAAGAGGAAAAAAAGGAAACAGCTTCAGAAGCCACGCAGACCCGGTCATACTCGGTTCTTTGTTGAATTTTCGACCATGAGTTTGTGCAGCAATTACGAGCTGAGCATTCCTGAAAAATGATCTTGCCTGCTGCTGCCATACAATGGAGCGTCTCACGAACGTTTTCCATACAAATAAGTCCATTCTGGTTTCTTATAGCTTACGTCATTTACGTCATATACCTGCGTCATTTGACCGGTGGTGATTGGTGCAGTGTCAATTTGTAGAATATTGTACATTTCCGAAGAGAGCCCACCATCTTTTTGCCTCGATGGTCGAACAGAACGTTACAAGACGCTGCGAAACGCAGAAGCCATTGGCCAAACATTGTCCGAAGAGCCAGTGTCTTTCGAGGACGTTCACGGATGGCAAAGAGGAAAGACAAGCACAGCGTGTTCCGAAGTGTAAGCAGTTTAATGAAGGGTGACAAAAGGAAATTCGCTCCTCAATCGTAACCGATTTTTATTTTCGACACTCCGTTTCCTTGCCAGTCCCTACGATAGGTGGAGGTGATTTCTGACCTACTAAAACAACCCCGGGACCTATCTCGGGTTAGTCTTATCCGAGTCGAGTCCCATCTTTATGGAAAACGAGACGGCACCCCACGTTGTTGTCTTAGTCCCTCGCTAAGCCACCATTCGAATGGACTGGGAGAACGGTCTCCCACTCGAAAATACCGTGTGGCTGGTTCAGAACCGGGGAGAATAAAGAAGAATGAGATGAGAACGCAGATATACGGGGTGGGTAACATAACAGAGCCGAGTTGCATCTTCCTTTAGCTAGCGAACGAAAAAATTGAGTAGCTTAATTCTTTTGTCCAGATACACGATTTTAAACAACGGAGAAATCGCGATAGCTTGAAAATTTGTTATAAAGTCCCACACGGATCACTCTGTTATCTTATACACGATCCGATCGATTATCGAAAGTCGATTATGGATCACGGTGTGGCGTAATGATCCAACCGTGACGATTACTCCGATTCGGTGTCCAAATCTCATCGACTCCGATGGCCCATTGATACGCAAACGCGTTCGAGTGAACTGATTATCGTAAACAAAACGTTTCACCGTTTTGCAATTCCAGTCACGTTCGAACGAACTTACAAATACATATTATTCATTGAGCAACCGCGTATACAGGTTACGTACGCCAAGCGAGTGTGTAATAATTTAACGCGGATAAAATTCCGCGAAACCTCGATGACGTGTACTTTCATTCGACCTGTCTCGATCGTTCATCCGCGGCAGGAAGTTGTACGATTAGTTTCGAAAAGTAGCAATTATATCGAGAATTTATTGACTAAACGTATGCTCGATTAGACACGCGAAAACATCACCTCGGAACTACTTGGAATTACTTGGGAATTATCGCGTATTATCTTCGTTCGGAGTTTTACAAGGAATCATGTAAATATCTTCGTTTTGTGATTTAGTTATCCGTGATGTAAATTTTTATTCAACGTTCGTGGAAGTAATTAAAACTTATCTCCGCGCCCATCGCTGGGGAGACGAATTTCCTGCTCAACATTTTCGGCCACGAAGCAATCTTTACTTCGTATAATTATTTCATAACGAGAAAAAGGAAATGCTTTATTCATCGAGCGAAGAACGAACTTTGCGTACGAATTATTTATTTTTCTTTATTGGCATGTTGTTTTACCGATTTGTCCACGAAACAGAAGAAGACGAAAAGGAGGAGGTACCGGGACGTTCAATTAGGACTGATATTATGAAAGTGTTTAGAAGTGGGGGAGCTGTGAATTATCAAGTGAACTGAATTTCAAATTGGAATTACCGAAATGCCAAATACGATCGTAATTCCTGAACAAGGTCAGGCAGGATGCTTGCATAATCGTTTTAATCGCTTCTGTATGCTGAGTTCACCCTTGAATTCGTGACCATAGTTTATGAAACACCCTGCGCGAAGGACAATTATTGCCACGTTTATCTTGCGTATTCTCGGAATTAATGTGGTATTAATACTGCATGAGTGTTTCCCCATCGAAGTATTCGTGTCACGCGTTGATGGCCGTACGAATCAACATTCATCGAACAATCGAATTTTTTAAGCATCAAGCAGCCACGAGTGTGTCGTTCGACCGTGTCTCCCTGTGTCTTTATAATTTCTTCGATTAAAGTTACAAGTCCGAATCGAGCAACCCAAACAAGTTTCACGATGTACGACCAGCTCACTCCATTACGCAACGGTTCGATTTATACAGAGCTCCAGCTCGTAGTCTATAAATCGAATGAAATTTTGCCCTTCTCTGGTTCGTTCCTGTGAACTTTAAGAAAGCCGTAAAAGTGCGAAATCTCATCTTATTGGCCTGCACCTCGTATTCCTTAAAGTTTAAAGTATACCTTTAACGCTGCCACGCGATAAGTGAACGGCTCCCCCGTGCAGGAGGCACGCCCCGAACGAAGAAAACGTTCCTCGACGTTCCTGTTTTTCTTTTTTTTTGTTTTTCTTCGACCGTGTGCAGTGTGGTCTGCACTTGCTCCTCAGCATGGGGTCGGTAAAAATGTAAGAGCCTCCACGGGTCTTGTGTCCCGTAGATCGTCTTTCGTTTCGGAACACAACGCTTCCAACTGCTGACGACGATCCCTCCGGCTTCGATCTTTCATTTGGCTCGTGTTCAATTCCATTATCGCTTTTTATTGGAAACGGGGTATAATGAGACAGTAAAATACTAAATTTATTAATTAAAAGTTTCGTTTAAGCTCGTATCGCTCTCTACCATCGCTAGGAATAGTGTAAAGATGGAAAGAAAAACCAACGGTTTCCTCGAAGTCGTAAACCGTAAAGAGAGAATGAGATGTTTACTTAGGCCTGCACCTTACGCCAAGGCTAAAAGAGTTCGTTATTCTTCGTCGTTTTCATTGTATTAAAAACGGTGCCAGAAGAGTAGTGTTATGGTTAGGCAGTTACGCCTTGCATAAGACGCTCTCCTACTGCCGGCCGACTAAGAATAGTAAACTGTAATGATAACAGAAATATCTCTTAGACGGACATATAGCAAATAAAATTTCCAGCGTGGTAGATGCGATCACGAACCGAACCGACGTGTAAACATTTCGTAAATAACGCAATCTCGAAACGGGACGACGCAGCGATATTTATTTGTAACGCGAAACAGATGCAGGTCGAGTAACGCTATAAAATATTCCTCGATGCATTTCATTTTGCGATCGTTGCATCACATGTACGTACAGTCGTGGACGAAAGCTGGAGACCAAAGTAGTTACTCGTACATTTGTGCACTTGTGGGAGTTGAGAAAACAAAATTTTCCTACGCGCACAAAGATGGTATTTTTAGCGCCGCGCGTTTAGAGCAAAGAGGCGGGTGTAAAGGATGCGAAAGGGTAGGAAAGAATAGACGAATTCTAGTCGATTGTTCCTGGTGAATGGGGCACCTTGCACGCTCCCAGCGATCTTTTTTTCGTGGCTGCAGGTGAGCTAGAAATTTCGACGACAATGACCCGGAATAACGACTTTCCAAAGAGGCTGTACAATGCCTTCAATGGGGAGTGCCATCTAAAAGGCCCCCGTAAATTTTCCATAAGGACAATCGACCTTAACTTGTCAAAAGATAATCTGATGATCCGCCACGGATCTCGCAATGCTCGTGTTTTGAAGGGGAGAGACGTCCGACGTTAAAATTTTCCTTTGTGAGCCCCTAAACACCCCCGAGGGACACGTTTCTCTGATCCTCGAGTGTGATCCTGACGGAGACAGGTGAATATCCCGTTTCTGGAAACCCCTGTCCGTTTAGCTCCTCTCTCGACACGCATTTACACGGTTACGCAATTGCTCGTCGTAGGACGAAGAGTGACTGCCGAAGACTCTCGAAGTATCGATACTCCAGTGAAATGCAAAATTACGTACAGTATGTTTGATGTTAAAATATTTCGAGAACTGTTGGATAACGCGAAAAGGACGGGGTCTAACAACAAATCGTAGAGACTCAAGGTTGCGGGACAGAAAAATACGAGAGAGCCTTCGAAAGAGAAAGCCCGATAGGCATTCGTATTTGAATAAATTATCTTGGCGAAAAGAAAAGAAAGAACTGTGTCGTAATGGGGTATTTCGAAGCAGGATTCTACAGGCTGAAGCGAGGATGCCGGAGAGCGGCACGGATCATCAAGCGAAATGGCAATGGCTGACATTCAGTGACATAGGTCTCCTGGGTCCAAAAAGATGGCGGAATAATATTCTCGGATTGTGCGTTCGAAATAATTGCTCATTCACCGAGATTGAAATTCTCGCTCGTGCGAAAGTATATTTCCGATACGTGCAACTTTTCTACACGCGTTCTAGAGACCGCGTTATTTGCGCAATTCGCCTCGCAGAGATGAACAACACACGGATGACGAATACGAAATAAACAGTTACGTATTCGTTACCCGAGAATTAAATATGAAACAAAGAAAAAGACAAGAAAATATAGTTGTACTCGGAGAACAAAAACTGGGAAAGGTATAATAGATGTCGCAATCGCAAAAAGTGTCAAGAATATGGAACGTGTATTTAATCGCTAGAATTTTTTTATGCCAAGTAAAAGGAAATATTAGTAGCGCGGCGGTTTAAGTCCTCCCGTCAAGGCTTTTTGTACCGATCAGCGAGTACCTCCACATATAATTATACATTCGTTTACGGAAGTTCGCGTGGCAGGTTTCAAGACCAATCGTCGCGTCAGGAAAACATGGATTCGAGGTTTTCTTTGGCGTGTGCTAGGAACGATACAATAGTTGATAGACGTGAAATTAAAGAATAAGGACGGCCGGCACATCCTGGTTATCTTTCGCCTCCTACTTCCCGTCCCGTCCTGCTCGAAACTCATTAAAGTGCCGAGATACCTGCCCATGTTTATGCAGGCATGTAACAACGAACGAGAACAACGTTCCTGTATGCATTTACGAGCGCAATTTCTGCATCGCTTATATGCGCCGCGGCAAAACGCGAAAAATCTGACTTCGCTTTAGAGGGCAACTCTGTAAAAGGACGCAATTTTCAAACTCGCGAGCATATTTCTCTCCCACCGTTTCACGAAATTCTTCTCGACTTTGAAATTTCTCGCGTTAATACGTTCGCATAAATTGTACGCTGATAATCTCACTCCGAACACTTTATCGCTTTATATTCATAAAATATTCACTTTTATAATGCGACGAATGGGAAATATTTTCTGTGGAATGTTTTATATCTGAAAATATTTATTGAGATGAAATTTTTTAATAAAATATATATTATAATATGTTCTATTTATATAACGAAGTCAAATAAAACTTAGCTCGATGTATGAAACAACACGTGAATCTTCAACACGTTCCTAGAAAATATTCCAACGTTTGATTTGTTATTCAACGATCTAACTACTGTTGATGTTAAACACCACAGCCTGGAGGTATCGTTAGCAACGTAACGCTTAGCATGAAATAATTGCTGATTCCACTCGTTCGTGAATTAGCAGCACTGTATTTAACTCGAGGCATTCGATACGCTACTCAATGGACGCCAGCGCAAAACATTCGAATTTTTTTCCTTTCCACGGAGGTACTCGTCACGATTAAGATACCATCGAGAGGAAATGGGAGGCGTGAAGGATCTTACGCGATCTATCCTTCTGTGTTTTTCCCACGTGACTCTAAGGTGCTACGAGTCGTGTCCTGTTCACCCATTTTCGAAGGACCTTAACCAACCATGACCGCAGTTGCACGCATGGTACGTATGCACTTACCTTTAACGCCGGCAGACTTTGCTACCACGAAGCCTCGAGTTTCCTCCGCATTCGAAGTGCGCTTTTCAACTCGATGCTTTACTTCGAATTCTGTGACATTGTTCGAAAGTCAAATACGTAAAAGAATTTATCGTTTATCGAAATAGGGAAAAATTGAAATTCGAGGAGAAAAATTGGTTCGAGAAGAAAATTATTCGAATACGATATGCTTGCTCCCATTGCTAAACTGTAATTGAATGCTGCCAAACTCGAAGCATCCAAGTCATCGACCATGACAGTAAAAAGGGGAGACTTGCTTCCTCTCGCGAGGCAAATTGGAGGATTGCCAAGTCGATCCTTTCGTTGAATCCACCATAGACTTTTCACTCGTCTACTAACGTCGATGTCAATTTTAATAAATCGCTCTTATATTACAAATATCCATACACGGTCTGTCTAAAAAGAAACCGAACTTTTGCTATAAAAAGAAAAAAGTATTAGGTTGTCCCAAAAGTTTCTTTCGTTTTATTAATAATTAATATATACACAATATTTTATGTTTTATGTTACATTACCGAATTGTGTACGATTCATTTCGCTTCGTTACTGTTACAGCATCAATGTCTAAGAAATTAGATTGTCTATTTATATAAACACTGCCATAGAAAATAATCGAATGCAACTCACGGAAGAAACTTTTGGGACAACCTAATACTAATATTGCTATAAAGTGTCCCTTTCATTGAAATTGGCATTGTTATCTTGGATCATTCACCCTACTCGCCTGATCTGTCTCCCTGCGATTATTTTCTTTTTCCAAAATTGAAAATTCCAATGAAAGGGACACATTATAGCAACATTTCGGAGATTCAGGCCGCTGTAACCGCCGTACTGAACGGAGTACCAAAACAGGAGCTGCAAAGGTCATTCGAAATGTTAATTACGCGGTCTACACGCTGTATTGACGCAGAGAGAGATTATTTTGAGTAAAAACTTTACTTGTACTTTTTTCTTTTAATACCAAAAGTTCGGTTTCTTTTTAGACAGACCGTGTATGTATCGATTGCAACGCGAACCTCGAGGAGTATTAATTTTGTTATCGCTCCGAAAGAGATTATTTCTTACGGTTGTCTGTTACGAAATAAATCAGGCGTCGAAAGAGTCCGTGTTTCGATGTAGTATTGCTTAGAACGTTCGAAGACACCGCAAGAGTTTAGCTTCCAGCAACCGCGAGGATGTATGTGTGCTGTGCATACACGAGTGTAAAGGGAGCCGGATATGATAAGGAGTTATCATTCGGGAGCACGAACGACGAGCCCACACAACTGTTCAGGCTTCTTTATCGCCATTTAACTTTGATACGTCTCACAAACAGCGATATACATGGGAAAGTTTCAAATGCACTTCGAAAGAGAAAATAATAATACGCTGCTTACGAACTGCGCGCTGTAATATTCTTCGAGAAACGTGCAAATATGCGCCAGGTCTTCGCGTGCGTATCGAAATTATATCGAACTGTACAAGCATTTTATGAAAGAGAAACAGATGAATAAATTAAGCTCCAAGTAGTGTAAACTCAGCTAACGCTATCTCGAGAGCAGACAGCAACGCGAGTTTCATTTTACGATTGATATAAAAACCGATACGACTGAAATGTTGACAGAATAAATACGAGTATCGTCCCCGAAGGAAACGTCCTATTGGCAAAGAAAATCTACCCTTCTTCCTGGGCGAATATTCTTAAACTTATAAGTAGATCGCCGCGGTGGAAGAGCCGTGGGCATCGTTTTTGCGCGGGAAAGGTATTTTCGTTCTGGGATCCGCTTTGTTGGTCCGCGTGTTAAAATATCTTTGCACGTTAGAAAGTGTTTGCGGTCGGAAGATATTTTAGGACATGAAAACGTTTCCACGGTGAGGTGAGGTCGACGAAGTCGTACCATAAAGGAGGGAACCACGAGCGATAAAAACCTCGTAATGCATCTTAAATGCAGGGAATTTCTGATACGATAATAAACACCCCGGCACGAAATTCACAGAACGAAGCGATTACTCCGCGTACCCGCTCGATGGACGCGATGAAAAATCAAAATAATTGACAGCGTTAAACGAAAATAAAATACTAAACGGGAATAAAATACAAACATTGGGTACATCACTTTCACGCGAAAGGAATAACTCGAGATTCTCGATGAATAATTTCTTATTCGTGAAAAACTTATGCATCTGCAATAAAAATTATACAATAGTTTTTGCCTGACTTCCATTATCTGCTGTTTTCGTATCTGCACCCTAACGTCGTAATACGGTGAATTAAATTACGCGTAAACGGACGACTTGTGAAATGAAAACGGTCATCATTCTCGGTTAAATTTAAACAGATGCGCCGCGAGAGGTTCTCTCCGCAAACACGTTCTGCGTGCTCTTAAGATGATTTTTTTTTCTGTAATCTACACGGAGATAATGCATCTCCCGTGCGCGCAACATTTCAAAGCGCGAAGATTCTTATCGGAAACGTGTTATTATCACGGCTTAAGTGTTTGCCGTGAAAGATACAGACCTTTTTAGGCGGATTGGAGCACATTTATCTTAAAAATTCGTACAATCGTTTCGTGTAAATTTATTTTACGTCGAGGAAGTGCAGATTATTCTTATTTATTTACTCGATGTCCCCGTTGCGGGGGATTTGAGAGATAAATGCTGTAATGTTTTTATTTTCACGTATACTGGATACTACTTCGTAATTTATTCGCGAGTTTTGCAAATCGTAAGTTTACGTGAAGTTGAGAACTTCAATTTTTCGTGACACGGCAACTGGCTGCCCTATGCGTCGAAGATAGGAAATGGTACTGGTTTGTTAATGGATGCATTTTTGTTATCTGTTATCCATAATTTATTCCATTTCCTTCGCCGCGTTGCTTCCATTTTCTACGTGGTCCTTCTGTCCTGTTTTCTGTTTATCTATTTTTACTAATGCGCGAAACTCTACTTAGCATTTGCAAAAGAAGAAATTGTTATGTATCCATTGTTACGATTACGGCTCGTTTAATTTGTTGACGATAAGTCTTTGAGGCAGGCAAGAAAAATAATACAAGTACATATAGTACACAACAGCCGAGCGGATAATTATATGCAACTTAAAACTAATTTGCAATGAATCATTTATAACGCGTGTATGCACGTAGGAATTATTTAAATATATATATAGGAGTCTATTATAAAATAAATGGCGCGAGTGGATTAAGATAATCCCGCTGTAATCGTTCGAATAATCTTTGCTTCTCGATAAAAATATACTAAATTTTGTAATTGCTATTTGAAGCATGAAATTTCCAATCTTTGAACTTCAATCTGCTGGTACAGAAATTTTAAATTATATCTCTCGGCCGATCTGTCGATCGGAAAAGATCAAATTGATAACTTAACTCAAGCTTTTGTATTTGTGCATTTGATAAGTTATAGAACTTGGTAAATTTTGTTGTCGGTAATAAGTACGATCTAGGATTTTTTTTAGATCGATACCAGAATTCTACGCGAATCTCGATTGATTCCACGTACACGTCATTAAGGTGCTTAATTAATGAGTGCCTGAGCGTGGAGAGGGCAGTACAACAGGTCTGTAGAACTGGCAACGTCGCCATCCGTTAAAATGTAAACAACTCGGCATGGTACAGACTGGACGAAAAGTTTGAGCCGAACCGAATCGGCTCCAAATGCCTGAAAATTTCTTAATTTTAACAATCGTATAACATGAATTTTCTTTGCTAGAAGCTCACCCAACTATAACATTATATCCAAGAATATTTCGAAGTCGATACTTACTCGTTCTGTTTTTGACAATTCCCAAAGTACGTACGTTATTCGATGATAATATTTAAGAGATTCTCAAAAAATAATAATAATCTCACTCTCAAAGGCACGTTACAAGTAAGAAGCTATTTATTTGCAAAACTTCAATCGAATAAACATGGCGAATAAATTTCTGTAGAAGAATTCGAGGATTTCTGGCAAAAGGGTTTTCGAAGCGCTCGAAAATTTCCATTCGGCGAAATCGGCGCGTTTTTGTGCGGCAAATTCGTGTGTTTATCCTGTAAGTTCGTCAAGAGAGAGAGAGAGAGAGAGGGGAGGGGGGGGGGAATACAATAATAACGGGCATTTGGACAACCCTGGAAGAGAGGAGAGGAACCGACGAAGGAAGAAAGACTGTTAGAAGGACGAAGCTGGATGGTCGATGGTCTTCAGGTCTTGGGTCCCTGGGCGGGGCGAGGGGTGGGGGAGAGAGTGGACGAGCAGGTCCTTAGATCCCTTGAAAAATGAATCTCCCACAGGTTCAGGGCCATCACGGACCGACCGACGCTCCGAAAACCATCCCTAACCTGCGTCAAAATTCGATGGGAAGCGAATTTTGGTTTCGTAAATGGATACTTTAACCGATACGGATCGGGTAGAGTATGACGTATTCCTTTTAAGGTATCTGGATGAAGTAAGCCGATGCTTCGTGACCGGGATTTGTCGCGGAGTCGACTTCGAAAAGCATTCTCGTGTAGGATAGAATACCTTTGGGGATAGAATTTTGCCAGCGACACGTTTTTTCGTAGAGACGTCTCTTCGATGCTAGCTTGCGTTTTCTTAAACAAATAGAACGCGAAATTGTTACGTTCATTCAGAAAAATCTTGTTCCTTTTAGGAGAAGCTGCAACGAATACTTATATACCTCTCACGTGGAAATGATCGATAGGCTTTCAAACTCGAGTAATGAAAGAAACGATGGTAACGTGGAAAATGGAAGATGCGGTACCGATATAAAGGCTAATCGAGCGTCTGTATCGCCAGGCTGAACGTGATGAACGACCGAATCGAACATTCCTAGCATTATCAAAGTTTCGAAGATGTTGGATTACAGAGAAGAAACGAGTTTTTCGTGACACACATACCGTCGTGTGATGTAACAACGTAATTGCAACGATGAAGCAATTCCGTAAAGCTACGAGCCAGTTTTGGAATTCCACGACACGATCTGCCATTCATACCGGATTTTCTCAAACGTCTCGAGCGTCATTGATTATCGAGCGCTGCTCTTCGAGCAACAATCGACGATTGTTTCCACCGCATTCAAAGACCTTCTTGTTCTTTTCGAACAATAGTGCCCAGAACTGGTAAAAATGCGACTGCTCTTCGATCGGTTATGAAATTTCCGATACTGTTGTCAAAACGTATTTGTTCGTCGACATTCCTTGCATTATTTAGTATAAGTGGCTGACCAAGATTGATGTTCTATTTATACCTTGGAGAGAATACACGTAAACAAGTTTCTGCGATTAGAAAATGTTGGTTAGAAAAATATATAATGCTCGGTACGATTAGAACGAACGCGTGACAAATAAAAATCGATGAAAATGTCGTCATGTCCAACTGTTTGTGCAATAATTGGCAGCTTCGTTCCCGCTCGATGATTCTTACAAAACGCTGGGAGCAATTAAATCCACCGGTCCGATCAGAGAAATCCATTATCGTTCGCGACACTTCACGGTTCTACACGCAAACTCTCATCGTAGAGCTCGTAGCAAGAAGTAGACACGGCTACATTTACTTCGCCTCTCCCCTGTACGTTTCATTCAAGTTCCCATTCAGCGTGCAGTGGGCAAGATATTTCGTGGCTAGAGCGACAATTACTAACCTGGGTCAATAAAAGAGAGAACGAGACTAGACGCTGGCTCAACCACGCGTAAAATGTGAGCAAAAAGCTAAACGAGCTCCTATTAGTAATTGCCCAAGTTCTCTGGACGTTTGGAAATTCGTCAGACTTGCGGTTTTTATGGTCGAATCTAGTACGAGCTGGTTAATTAACGACCTACGAGTTTATTTAATTCTAGGGCGATTTCAAACAAATTTACCGGCTTGGGTCGTTCGAGACCCTAATTACATCGAAGCACATTACATCTCGATGTATTTTACGTCGCATTAATTTCATAACTTCATTTCACATTAAAGAGTATTCCGCGAAAACGCTCCAATTATTCCGAGATCGTTAAAATCCAGTACTGACTGAAATAAGCAAAGAACAAAGAGTGTGACCGAACCAGTAATTCCGTAGGGATTCGTTATAAACTCTTACCAAGGTGGATCTTCCGCTAATGATGCATTTGCGCGAATTACAGTCAGGTCGAACGAGCTAGGTATTTCACGCGTTGTATTTGCAAAACTATGAAACACTTGTGCTATATTTACCTTCTTATGTTTTTCCCTGCAAGTTAATGAAACATTTCGCGTGGTAACGTGCTGCAACTGGTTTTCTAAATGTACGATTACTGACCTAGACTAACGAAACAAGAGGGAGACGAGGACGAGAACCGACTCGGTGATACGATTCTATGAATTTCCTAGATAACGACACCACTAACGTCCACGGTGCAGCCGTAAACGAGCCTCGTTATCGTAAACGTTATACATATCAGCTTTTCGCCAAGTGCATAAGACGCGCAAACGTGTTTCGCGGCGCGTAGCGCCAATTCTCGAAGAAAATTATGCGGTCTCTACGACTTGGGGTCCTTCGCGCTTTGGAAACGTCGGTGGCTATTTTATCATAAAAATAAAATGATATATTTCCTATCAAATATTTCGTTCCACGGATCCATCTACAAAACGTAATTTTGGAGGTAGCTGTACCGTTCCTATCGTACTGTTATTGCAGAGAAATTGATATAACTCCACGCACACGGTCGTCCAGTGTACACACGCGGCACACACTGGAAACAAGCTCCTCCGGTGTCTGACTCCGACAGCCATAGTAAGAGGGAAATCGTTCTGGAGGTAAGAGCAAGCAAGAAAAGCATTCGAAGGCTGTCGTCTGGAGCAGGACAGCGACGAACGAAGAAGGTAGAAGGAGGAAAACACTTCACGAACCTTCGAGGTACACCGAACAACGGAAAGGGAGGAAAGCCTCGCTAGAGTTGCGCTCTAGACGGAGACGGAGCAACACCGAAGACTGAAAGAGCAAGTACAATAAAAGCACTCGATCAAGAGTAAGAAGAACGAGTTTCATGCTCGGCTTAAGGAGAAGGAAGATGCTGTAGATCACTGGAAGGGTCGGAACGAAAGAAAATCAAGTGGAAGCAAGATGGAGAGCTCTTCCGAAGGCTGCAAGGAACGACTCGGTAGTCGAACAGAGAGAAGGAAACCCTCTATACATCTGACTAGAATTTCTTAATGAATTTATTATGTACATACAATGTTACAACGTACGTAACAATACTAGCCAAAGATAACCTGGTACTGTGGGCATCTATAAAAAATGGCGTCCTCTTGCCTCCTCCATTCTGACTTTCATTTTGTATTCTTGG
Organism: Hylaeus volcanicus; assembly: GCF_026283585.1. Lineage (NCBI taxonomy): Eukaryota > Metazoa > Arthropoda > Insecta > Hymenoptera > Colletidae > Hylaeus > Hylaeus volcanicus. The sequence goes on from NC_071981.1 coordinate 19,313,844, forward strand.
AGCACAGCCTGGCCTCATTTACGTCTTCGATAAAAGCTACAATTTACTTTAATAATGGCGATAAATGTTGCTAAACATTGATCGGAAAACATATGCTTCCATTGTAACATAAACATAATTACATCTTAATTTTGCTAATGGTTTGTTCGAATAACGGTTCAATTAAATGAACGTAGGCAATAAATCGCTATACGGTATGCTTAATCGTTATCTCTTATTCGAATAAAATTTTACCCATCTCTGGGAGTCGCGCAGACAAAGAGAGAGAGCAACGGCGAAGACTGAAAGAGCGAGTACAATAAAAGCACTCGATCAAGAGGAGGAGAGAAGTCGTGTTCCATGTTGGACAAAACGAGAAGGGAGACGCTGTAGATCATTTGGTGAGACGGAACGAGAGAAAATCGAGTGGAAGCGAGATGGCGGGATCTTTCGAAGGCTGCGGGGAGCGATCCAGTAGTTGAAGAGAGATAGGAACGAAGAGAAGAAATGAAAGTCACGTTGGGCACTGCTGAAAGGACAGAGAGGCGGTCAAGGGCGCGATGAAGAAACACGGATCGAAGGAATACGGGAGGGAGAGAGACGACTAGAGGGTACATGGAGCGCGAGGGAATAAGAAAACGAAAAAGGAAATCAGGAAGAGAGTGACGGAACGAGAGAGAACGTTCGGGCCAGTGGTGTAACCAAGGATGTTCGTCGCGTGCAAAACACGAACTTCAAAATGAATCGTTACACCAGAGATATTTTAGAGGTGAATTTATTTTGATCCGACAAGTTTTTGTTTTCGTGAAACAGAGTGTTTACTTTCTCGAAAGCGATTTTTCGAAGACCGTTATACGTTTTTGTGCATGATCTCAGAGTAGCTGGTTACGCCACTGGTTAGGGCGAGACAGTGTAAGGTGGAAAAGAGGGAAGCAAGAGGGAGAACTCGAAGAGCGAAAGAATAAGGGAGAAAATAAGAGAACAAGAGCTGGAACGAAAGAGAGCACAACAGAATAAGAAAGAAAACGAGAGAGCAACGTCGGAAACGAAGGAGGAGGAAGTGACTAATTGAAGGAGTGGAGGAAAGCCAGTGGCGCGAGAAAGAGGGGAATGCGTGGCCAAGCGAGACAGGACGAAGAGGTGCCTTCGAGGCTCGAGACATCTTGGGGAAGATTTTTTATCCCTTCAAGGTCAGACCTTCGGTATGGCCGCTGCTGGACCACAGCTCTTGGCTTGTCGAAGTATCAAGAGTTAGGGCTAAGGAATTGGAAGAGGAAACATTGTATCCATTAGATTACCCTCTAGGATTCGAAGCATTTTTCACCTAACGATAGTATTAGGTTGTTCAAAAAGTTTCTTTCGCTTTATTAATAAGTAATACATGCACGATAGTTTATGTTTTATGTTACATTACTGAATTGTGCACGATTCATTTTGCTCCATTACTGTTACAACATGAATATCTATGAAATTAGATTGTCTATTTATAGAAACACGACCACATAAAATAATTGAGTGCAACTCGCGAAAGAAACTTTCGGGACAACCTAATACAAGGTTACGCGTTGAATGTTTGTTGGATCGTAGGACAATTTTGCCAAGGATGTGTCAGAAATTAACGAGATGTAGAGAATGGTATACATAGACCTGCTGGAATCGATAATATAACGATTAAAGCACAAAATTTATGCTGGTTAAATACGTGGTATCTTTGTAAACGAAATTGAGTATACAGGGTGTCCCAAAAGTCGGGGAGGAGCCGGAAATGGGGGGTAGCTGAGACGATTCTGAACAACAATTTCCTTTGCAAAAATGTCGGATGGGGCTTCGTTAAGGAGAAATTAAGCGAAAACCCTGACCAATCAGAGCGCGCGTAGACCGTTGGAGCGGCCGCGGTAGCGAAGGCTTACGCGTTGGCGGCCGCGCTTGTACGCGAACAAGTGACTCGACGTGCATAGAAGGACATTGACGCTGCCGCCTAGCGCGTAGCCTTCGCTACCGCGGCCGCTCGAACGGTCTACGCGCGCTCTGATTGGTCGGGGTTTTCGGTTAATATCTCCTTAACGAAGCCCCATCCGACATTTTTGCAAAGGAAATTCTTGTTCAGAATCGTCTCAGCTACCCCCCGTTTCCGGCTCCTCCGCGACTTTTGGGACACCCTGTATATAAATAGTACTCGTATATAAGAAAATTGATGAAATGCAAAAGTTGCAAAAAATGTGGAACGCTTCACGATTTTGCGTGTCATCCTTGCGCAGGGGCCATGCTAATCTTCTCTGTATCGTTCCAATTTTAGTATATGTACTGCCGAAGCAAGTACAACAGGCTCGATCTCGAAACCGTATATATACAAAAGATGGCTGGGTGGAGCGCTCGCGAGAAATTCTTACCTGGATACGCCATCTACCGAGATTTAAGCGTACTATATTCTGCGATCTATACGACTGTAATCTCTTCGTGCGTTTACGTTTTTCCTTACATGTCAGAAAATAAAAATAGTTCGTGCCAGTTGTTCAAACGATAAAAATAAGAAACATTCGCTCATATTTCACTAAATATCGAACCGATGCGATGTCATTTCTCCTGTTGGTTGGTACTCGTTTTCTCTCGTGTTCGTGTTCGCCCTCTCGTATTTCTTCGCGTGCGTGGATTCCCTCGTTCCTGCCTCGTGGAAAAGAAATGACGACGATAGGTACTTGATAAAATTTCTTTTCCGGTACAAGTACAAGTATGTTAAGCCGGGCCACGCTTGTGTTCCGTTGCATTCGCATTATGCCCACGACCGATCTCAAATCGCGGATCGAACGAACGCTCTCTCGAAAAAAGTATTCGTTCAGCGTTTCGAGTATTGCTCGAACACAATTTGCGCATTCACGGTTGTTCGCGAGGCTACTCGAATTAAAACGGAAAACAGGGTACTGTTTACTTCTGTGAATTTGTTTCGTATTAAATTTAAAACTCCTTTTGCTATCATGTCTTAGACACTAAGCTACTAGTTTTTACGTTTGCCACCATGTCTTTGTCGGCCTTCGAGCAAATATGTAAAGCAACTTCGTTTAAATAATCTCTACGCTTGGTCGCGAGTTTTGGGTTCCCTTCAAATTATTACGCAAGCTTATAGAAGCTACTACGCGTGTATGGATGTGCTTTAAGATGTTACGCACAAAAGTTCCGACGATTTTTATTCGAATTCGACCACTATACGTGTTCATCAGGATTTCATGAACGTAAATGATGGCGTGTACGTACATTTGTTATATTTTATCGTACATACGCGATGGACATACGTCGTGTAGAAAATTTTAATTCACGTTCATGTATACGAGTATGTGTGCATGGTGTACGCTTTATGGGTGCCGGATGTGTTCACTTTGCGTCGAGAAAGCGACCAATTTTAAGCTCTACCGAAGCCCAAGTTGGAGTAAACGTCAGTCATTCGTTACTTCGATGTTATCTCATCGTAACCCGAGCCTTGATTATGGAAAAAAGGTAACCTCCGTGGATAACGGTCGATCCATCCCAGCCGGTGGTCGATTACATCGTCCAAGTATTTCAAATTCGATTGCTTACTCCCGAAGAAATACACGCATTATTCGATGGTTCACCGATAAGACTAAACCTTGAAAACGTATAAATTATCTTTCGTAGGCAGCAGAGTGCGTACCATTTAAAATGAAAAGAGAAGCGACTCTAAATGAGGTTAAAGCCAGCAGCCTTCGACTTTACCTCGTATTTGCGCAATCGTGCAATTCCTCTTGTATGACATGTGCACTCTCTTCTAATTTGCGCGATACTGCAAAAAAAAACCTCGCGCAATCGAACGTTAACGTGACATAACTCACGATGTAACTTCTCAACATTACCGATCCGTACCTTGATCGCCGCAGATCTACATAAACGTTGAATGTTAGAATTTGAATTACGAAGAACTTCCATTACGAGCGCGCAGTAGTTTCGAACTCGTTGATCGCGAACGAAAGGAACGAGAACTTCGTTCGCGACGAGTCACCTTTGTCCGCGCACTCGAGCGATCCATGTGGCGGAAGTAAAATAGCCAAACAGGTAGCGGCTCTATGATTTAACCCACTTCCCGAAGGTCAAGTCGAAATTAGAAACTCTTACGATCGTTTCCGACTTTCGTTCGTGCGCGATCACGAAGCTAGAATTCGAGGCGGAGAAAGTGCTCCGTCGACAGAGGAAGGATCGGAAGAGAATGAAAGAGGGTAGAGAGGCACGGGAGGCGAATGAGAGATGAATTTGTTCATTCGATCGTAAGCAATACTCGTACGAGGAAGGGAGGCAGCTATAATTTTCTGTGCGAACGACGAAGGGATCGAAGCTCGTAGAACCCGGAGACATCAACGACCGAACGAGGGGACTGGTTCCTTGCCTGATCTCGGACCGTAATCTGCTGGACGAGGGACGTAATTTCGAATTTTCTGAACAAGTATCTCCTAACGGGCCCTCTTACCTGATATCCGACTACGATCCCTCGTTCGAGAAACACGTAAATTTAGAGTTTTTAGCAGCGAAGGACCTAGACTAATACGGACCTGACGCTAATTGCCTCGGGGAGCTGTTTCCTTTTCTGAAATGTCTCGCGAAATGCAAACGCTGCTATCGATGACACAGAATAGTCCGCGTATTCTGAATTTTATATACTCTTCGTACAGTGTTTGGCAAATTTTTATCGGAAGGTAAATAAAAATAATAAATTTCCTCGCTCGCGTAACAGTTACGATCCAATCGTTCACCTGTCGATCGGGTTCCGCGGTCGAAAAGGAATTCTACGAACTTCCAGCGATATGCCCGATCTCAATTAACTTGTTTCTCAACGCCTCTGGGGTCTTTAACCACCGAAAATATTTACCTTTCGCAATCGGGATCACCAACGACATATCGCGAACTCTCAGGTCACTGGCAGTACGGGCACGCGAGATTAATTTCAGCGTTGTTTGCGAACGGGTGTAATCGACGCTTTGGAAATGCAATTCCCCAGCGGTATCGAGCCAGTCTCGAGTTTAAATCAGCGCGAATGGCTGCCGGCTTATCAACTGTTTATTTTTACGCTTTTTTTTTTATCTTATCCCGGCTAATATTTCTCCGGGGGTGTTTGAGGATGATTGATAAGGCCTAGTCGCTGGTTCGAGGTTGATCGTCCACGGTTACGACGAACGGTTCCATGAAAACGAATCATGTTTTTGGGGCTACGACTTGTCAAATTTTTTTGTAGTCGACCATTTGAATCCATTCGTGATACGGTAAGTATAGTAACATAATGTCAGATATGGTAAATGTACTTTTTTTTACAAACGTTTCGATTTTTTTTTTAATTCTATAGGCGGTCATGACAAGAACTGCCCCTATCGTTTAGCTTTCACGTAAAATCGGGCCTGCGTGTCGTGGAGATTTAGGTTCGTTTGTCCGTTAGTCCGTGTTGGGCAACGATCTATAAATATTCCGATGCCCCGATACAATCGACTCGCTAAACAAGATAAAAAAGATCGACACGGGGAAAGCGTTGGAAGATTTTCTCCCGTGACTTTTTCTTCGGTTGCCCGTGTCAGCTCTGATCTTTTCCGAGCGTTTTTACGCGACGCTTGTTGATCCGTTCCTCGGTATGGGCGAGGAATCACGCTTGGATACGCTGTTATCATTCGATGCATTCGTCAATGTAATTATCGTCGGCTGTTTCAACGCGAGCGATAAAACCTAAAGTCGCGTAGGGGTAACGAGTGTCTCGTTGGAGTTTAACTCTTTGAAGTTAGGTGGGTCGACAAAAACTATCCCACCTTTTGCTTAGCTTTCCTTTATTTTTCTCTTATAGTCCTTGAAGAGTGTGACTCGAAGAGTTAATCGCCAGGAAAGATTCTCTGATTCATTTTTGAAATAATTTCAAGACTAAATAGAATATTCGTTCTGTGCTCTTAACATGCTGAAAGAAATTTAATACCAGACGTGTCTCAACCATTCAAGCGAAATGAGTACACATGTCCACACAAATACACGCTGCGTTTCTCAAAAGGTGGATCTAAGAGACGGTACAAACCCCGCTAGAGAAATAGGAAAAGATGGAATCGTGTGCAGGTAGGAGTCATCGAGACGGATCTTTACACCCCTATGCATCGAAATCTGTAGGCTCGAATCCGGTCTTCCTTTATTCCCCCCGCTGGTAGCATTCACGAAACGCTCGGTAACGACGATCGACCGCAGTTTCTACCCTCCGTATAAATAACTACCGACGTTCATTCTCGGCTATGCAGGTTGTTCAGGTACACAGGTGTCCGGTGGAATTAAGGAACGACGGTTTCGTACATTACATAAATATTACGCAGGGTAATTCGTTGAATGGTTCTAACGGATACGTAGTACAGTTACATATACAGTTACTCGTTTCAATATTCGAACACAAGGTTTTTTGCGAAATTAAATCTTATATACTTACATGTACACATGCGTCATAAGACAGCGAAGGAGAGATTTCATCGTAAATTCGAGTTAACTCCTCGTACACGAATTGTTTAGTTCATTTGTTCAACATGATCGACGATGGCCTTTCAGCCTAACGCTACGAGCCATTGATTAGTATTTCAGAGACTTAATTACTTAGTTCCTTCTGACAAATGCGTATCGCGTGAAATTACAGTCCCGAAAGGTCGAGATTTCCACAAGCCAGGGACACCAGGCGTTCACGAGTCGTTATGTCTGAACCGGTGCCCCATCCCCCGTTCAACCCCGTCGTGAAAGCATTCATATATTTCATAATGCAGGACGCCTTCACCCCACCTCTCTCGGATAAATAAACATACACGAATGGCTGTATACCTAGGAACAGGTCGAGCACACAGGTGTCTTTTTAGAGGGCAGGAGGCTATGGAATGGATGTTACGTGCGTCATCGGCGATGCGTGTGCGTCTTGAAAATGGGACTTCTGGAGCCCAACCCCCTGAACGGGGCCCTCCCTTTTCAGGGCCCCGACAACCATGAACAGAGGCTAGACACATGCGTGTGTATCGTCCTATCTTCTTTCCCGTCGGAGTTTCCCCTTCTGTTTTCCTTCTTCTTCTTTTTTTTATACCGCACCCCCGTCCACCCGAACCGAATCCAGAGACGAAAGACGCAGGTGGTGCCTCCTACGAACCCCTTGCGAGAACCTCTGCGCATTGGCGTAGGCATTTCGAAACGAAATGAATGTGTTTCGCAGACGGTTAGAAATTTTAGCAACGACTGCTGAGAATAGGAAAGTATTTAAAATTCCAAATGGAACCGCTTCTGAAATTTGTCCTTGTCGAATATAAACTGTTAACAAAAATTCAATTGCCCTTTTTATTGCACAAATAAAACGACATATACCTTTATTCTCCCCGTGCCAGCGTGTAAATTAATTTAATTCCATACAAATGCAAATTTCAAAATGCCTGGTGTTTCATTTCTCGAGTCACGCCACGACGACGCGAAGGATCTAAACGATGGAGTATCAACCTATGAAACTATCAACAATATTATGTTGCAGTTCCAGTAACGCCAAGTGTGTCTTGCTCATTTGCATACCGTGTTCAAAGGCCCTCACGACTAACAGAAAATTACCACGGTGCTCGGGGATGCGACGCACATGCAGGCACCGTGTTTTGATAACAATTGGCCAGGAACTTCTTCGCGCTACCTTTTCCTATCCCCACCCATCCCTTAAAATTGATTAAAGGCGCGCAGGAACGTTTGAAATATCGAATTTTCGAAGAAAGCTCGCTTTCCGTTGGAACTTCGATACTTTCATCGAGGGGGAGTACGGTCTGATATAAAAAGAAGGCTCGGGGGGAGGGTTTCGTGTCGACGTGGATTGATGTAATGCCTTTGAAAAGATTCCAAGGCTGGGGCGTCTTTCCCACGACCACAACGAACCCCAAGCGACCGTTGAAGGACCTGCAACGTCTACGGGGGTGGGCAGGTCTGTTTTCACATGTGGCTCGCGAAAAAAAAGGCCCTCGTAAGGCCCGCCATTGGGGTCACGGGTCGTCGTGCTGGGCTGACTTATGGAACTGCTCGGCGACAAACTTTCGCTTCTCTAATTAGACTCGATATTTATCCCTGGCTGCGTTTCCTTTTGGGCTTAAAAGCTGGCGTCCCTCGAGGGACCCCGATGCGTGTGCAAATGAGGCGTGACGGTCTTAGACGTAATTGAAAACGACCGAGACCGTGTTCGAATACCTCCTTTAATGGGAGTTTCGGGAACGAGTGAAATTTTCCAGAGGGAACGTTGAAAGAGACACGAGACGATTTCTCTGCTTCTGGATAGGGGCGGATATATTTTCACATTTTGTTGGCCGAGCTCGTTTCGAGAAGGAGCAAATCCCTGCCTAATTTCAATAAAATATCCGAGAGACGATTACGAAACGCGACGAAACTCGAGAAACATGTTATTGTAGCCATATTAATCATAAAATCGATAAGAAAAGCAATTGGCTCGATAATAAATTAAGCAATCGTGATGAATTACGTTTTGATCGGTACGGTAGACCTGTGAAATGATTTTTAGTAAACGTTAACTAATTGGGATCCACTTACTTCGCGTTCGTAATTGGATATCGAGAAAATAATCACGAAATTACATTACAAAATTGCTCGTTGAAGAGTTTCGTTTATTTTTTGACGCAGGCTCCAATTCCTGAACAAAAAGCGATGATCCTTAATTGCAACGATCGGACCGAGATAATAGCATGTTCATGATGGGTCCTCGATAAAGATCTCGTTAAGGGAGTGTGAAATTAGCGGTGAAGCAGGTCAGATCATCGTCACGAACAGTACAACCTACGCGAAGGTTTTAATCTTCTCAGCGTTTCCTTATTGCAAGTCTCTGTAACGGTCTTATCAATAAGAAAGCTTGATTTGTTTTTAATGCCGTCGCGCGATCGTATCGACTTTGCAAAATTGAATTAAACGATTAAATAAACGCGATGATTTATATCGAAGGTTCTTTAAAAACGTTCGTCGTGAGTATCGATTCGTGTATTTGATTTGTATGTTCGCGAATTGTCAATATAACAGATAACGAGACAAATAAGCATTTCCAAAGCGAGCGGCGTCCGCGATTATTGTTCGAAATACGTTGTCCATGCAACGAACGGAAAATATTTTCCTTTTTTCTCGGGGAGAATGCAAGAGCGCGATGTCGTTGACGTGTTTCACTTTATTCGACATTCTCCCATACATATGTATCGACGAGTTAACCCACATACGAGTGCATAGCTTTGTATAAATTCGACGATCTTTTTTTGTTACACCGAATTCGATATGCGTATTTGACTTTTTAAGCAGCGAAAGTCCACGCTGCTTGATTCTCTGACCCCCGATTGAAAAGGTGCTTTCAATAGTGCCGGCGCGCCGCGATATAGGCGCCAAGAATAATTTTATTATAATTCGATGCTATGCTCCCAATGGCATAAACAGAATAAGGCATCGCCTACGAAACTTTCAAACGTTCCTTTACTATCTTCCATTGAGTCCGATTTACTATCTTCTGATGAATTGAGTCACTCGTAAAGTCATAAAAATCATAAAGGCCTGAGAAACGATTTATGTTAAGGAGAATTCCCATTTCGCCGTGCATCGTTAAATAAAATGACATAATTAACGTTACGAGTTTAGGTCAATGTTGCCTCCACGGGGATTTCCATGACGCGATTTTCTTCCTAGCGCGTGCACGTTGCAACGTCAATGGAAAATCAACGTGGACATCGATTAAATAATTATTTTTTTAATTGGGTTCATATAACCGAAAAAAGTAAAGACTATTATCGATAGTGTTCGAATAAAAAATTCAGGAAGAAGCTTATTTTCTAAACCAGAGGACGTCCTTTGAAGTCGCTTAACTTTAACGAGCTGTACTTTTCAGTCCCTTCCTGAATCCCAATCAACTTTTTGTAGATGAAACGGGCACTCCCTGCAACGATGTTTTTCATGCAATTTTCATCTTCAACGTCCCTTGGTTAACGTTAATAAGTCTCAAGTGTGCGCGTACACCGTGCATTACACTGAACACTTCCTGCGATAAAGTGCGCGCTGGAGATTGAATACTTTTTTGCTTTCCGTCGTACAGTAAATTCTTTCGATATTGTAGTAAATAACCGTGGAACGTGTACACGTTCAGAATATAGGCATAGCGATGTTGAACGCTTTGTATCGTAGTGCATGCAATGTGCAAAAAAGTGATGGGAAGCAAGATCGGTTTTACCTATTTGCCACGAGCTTCTTCTCTGTATAATAAACTTATTATTGTTGCGTATCTACACAGTTATTATTAAGAAGTGATCGTCGTCGATTAATTACCTTAATAGTCGTTCCTTTTTTTTTTTAAACTTTGCAAACGCCGTAGAGATGGATACTCGATATCGCCCTTAGAATTTCTACATTTACCCCAAATTGAGTTTCAGGTAACGGAAGGCCAAGGGATACTCGAGCAATTCCATATGGCTGGAATCTTTTGGGATTCTATTTGACCCAAGCCAAACCAATCGCTTCTCAAAGCTAACCTAAACCCTCGGCTGTAGAAAAATATTCGACATTGTAAACGACACGTGCAAACTCTCGACGTTGTAAATCACGGTCGCTTCGATGGGAAAATGTGGTTGTTTGGAAAACACGTGTGCACTACACGCATTATAACTCGCGACCAGCTCGAAGTTTCGTTCCTCTTAAAGCAGTCTTATTTTCCTTTTTTATTCTCTTAGATAAATCTAGTACCGACGATAACAGTGATCGCATAGATTACGTATGTTGTTTTTGTTCTTCGTTAGAAGTGCTCTCGACGTCGTTTTTATCACATTCGGGTATCACGTTTTGGAGGCTACCGCTCAAGGTCCTCCATAATCGATAACCTTTAGTTTTTCAAGTACAAATATTGCTACATCGTGATGTAAAATTTGAATTCCGTGCGTTGGTTCGTTTCTAAAACGTACCGTCCCGAACATGACTCATTTTATCACCCAATAAACCAGAACCATGCCTTAACGTCAGAACACGAAGTCCATTCCAGTGAGTCTGATAAGGCACATCCACGAATTCTCGAAAACTAAACACTTACCGTGGATAAAATTAAGTTCGCGCTATCCCGAGGAACCTGAGAGAAATTCGACACATTTCTTTGTAGCACCGAAATAACTTAACGAATATTCCTGAAAGCGCGAATACGGTTCGGTAACAATTGGGTAACAATAATAATTATATTCACCGGTGTTCCCTATCCTTCGCGACTGACACGTAGCACCCCGAGTTATTGGCCTTTTCACGTCGTTTCCAATATTCGTTGGCCGCTCACAGAGTGTCTGGCGTGCACTTGGTCAAACAACGAGATCTCTATGGAGGCCTTCGTTTATTGGCGCTTCTAATTCAGGACCGGAAGTGGCCGAAAAGCAACGGTGAAAACAGACCTCCCGGATTAAAATAGGCCGCCATAACACTCGGCTTAAATGCTTTGTGTTAATAATTATCACGTCCCCGCCGGCAAGCTGCTGGGACGAGCTCCCTTGCGCAGCCCTCATTCTCGTCGCAACCTCTAAATCCACCCTTTCGGGACAAAACTGTTTTTATTTCACCGAAATTCCGACCAGTACGCGAGTTCGACCACCACTCGCGAATTAACCGTGCTAAGCTTGCACCTCGTTGTTTGTCTACACCATTAAATTTTCAAAATTAGGACTCAACCCTTTGCCCTCCGAATTACGAAAATAAAACGAGTCTTTCCTTCACGTTCCATTTAAATATACGTATCTACTCAATTTTTCCTGCAAACGAGCTGCTATTATTTGTAACCGATATCGCGTCGAGTCCTAGAGCAATTTACATACTACTTACCGTGTATGTTTCAGTAAACAGAGCTTAACATCGTAGAGATACACTTGCAGTGATAAGCGTCGTCACCGTAAACGATATCTGTGGAAAGTTCCACAAAAGACCGTAGCGATTCGTGACTATAATGGGGAAAGGAAGACATTCCAGAAACTGTAGAAAGATTGACGAGGATGTTGTTTCAGCATAAAATTTTTACGTCAGAGTATTCGTGAACGCTTACGAATAACTGACGGGACGAGGTGCCTCGTTTGACCCCACGCAGAAAATCATGCGAAAGAACGAGAATAAACAAATATTATATTTTTCGTAAAGCATATCGCAACTCACTCTTCGTACGATGCAATACGATCGTGCTCGTCAGATTTTACTTTCTTTGAACGCCATTTTCACTCGGAAGACAATGTGAAATGGTTCGCAATGAAACTCGAAACTGTTTGTTTCGATGCTAATTCATTTTATGATACCGACGGTTATCAGGTCCGTTTGAAAAATGCGGAAGTTTCTGGGCAGAAACGTTTACGCATATAAAACAGACGTGGTCGTTTGCATTCATAAGCTATTGCTTTCTATTCTCGTCCTGTAGCGACTATCGGCAAACCATAATCATAAATATTTAGATAACTTCTTTTCTCTAACTCGTGTTACAACGTATTCTTCGCTACGAGTTGGTAGTAGGATCAATGTCGTCGATTCTATGTTTCATCCGCGATTGTCTTTTAAACTCTTCATTATTCGCGGTGTGCGTGTCAGGCGAGATCGAACGTTCGTAAGCAAGAGTTCTGACGTAAACCTTGGATTAGATAAGTTTCCGTGAAATGTGCCGAAGAATTTGAACGAGCGCACGATCACGTATTCCTATGGTACAGAATCATAATGCATGCTTCCTCGCTCGAGCGTCTTGGACATCACCGCGGACTGACGTCATTAGTCGATTCCGTGGAGTCGATACCGATTTCGTCATCAAGGGCAAAACTGCTACGTACGTATCGGTGCACACTTGACGTAAACCTAAGCGTTAGTCATAAAACGATTCGGCGCATCATAATTTTGGAGCAAACGACAGCACGTTACTGCTCCAAAGTGTTGGATCATTTTCGCTACGAAACAGCGTGAGTCACGAAACTATTGGTGGCCTGGTAAATGAATGACAGACTCTAAGATGGAGACCGGAAGTGGACCAGTTCCAGACAGTCCTGATCTCCGTGGCAGCATGCTGGTACATCGAATTACAGGCGCGAGTATCGGGTAGAGAAAGGGAAAGTCAATCGGGTGAAAGTCACTCGTCTGGATAGTTTTGCCTCTGTTTATCCCACGTACGGTTTTATACAGCGAGAGCATAATCCTTGCTAAAGTCGCCATCGTTATGCACTGCTCTTTCTCCATCTTGTCTCCGTTCCGTCTTGTCTCGACTAAGCGCGTTGTCGATCGGGTCTCTTACAACCATACACTTAATATGTCTATGCTTGCAACACGATCACGATTACCAAACCAAGTACTTTTCATTCATCGATCGGCTTACAAGCTGATGCATTAAATAAATAAATATATATAACAAGTTTCATAAGTATTATAAAGGGAATTTTAATTGTAAATATTAGGTAGACTAGAAAGTAATGTCGTTTCTTTTACATTAAATTCAAACAAATTTTTGATGAATTTCTATTTTTAAGCAATTATGTAATCGTCCTCGTTATCAACAGCCACCTAGTGTGCAAATTTTCAATAAAAGATAAAAATCAAGCTGTTGAGTGATAAACAAGGATTTAAAATCGCAAAAACGACATTGCTTTCCAGTCTACCTAATACAACAACATTTTGTCTTATGGAGTTGATCGATTTGTGCAATGATCGGCTCAATTATATCCTGCACCATGCGGTGCACACGTGGAAACACTTCCTAACCGATTTCGAGGGCCGTGTAGACGAAATTTTTTCTAGATCCTTCCGAACACTAGGCCGCAATACAACACTGAGACTCTGAAGAAGACTTTGGAAAAGTTAACATCAGAAAATAGGACGCCCTGGAGCGTTCAAGCTTGTTCGGCGCGTCCTGGGCATGTGGGCTGAGCATCAAAGAGATAGCGAAGCCACGAGAGCCGCCAAACGCCTTGGAACCAAACGTTTGCTGCTCAAGTGGTTGCACATGCCTAAACGGCTCGAATTTGATGTCTTCTTTTCTGGTAAACTACGAATTTGTATTGCCTCGAATAGAAACAGTACTCCGCCTTCTGAAATTTTTAAACGATCCATCCCGATTGAGCAAACAATTCTTAACCCCAAACCTGGAGATTGTATATCTGTCTATGTGAATATTTGAGTTCCTATAGGTGTACGCGTCGGTGAGTTCTTCTCGGGTACCGCGAGAAGTTTCAAAGCAAACTGAGCTAACCGCGATAGAACTTGATAAGACAATTTTTTTCTGGGTATCACGTATCCTTCTATGGTAAATACATTTCATCAGATAGAGTATTACGACAGTCGATGTCGGTGATCTGTTTTAGAGAAAAATACACAGAAACGTGGAACTTTCTCGGGTTTACACAATTTTAAAAAGAGAAGCTAGAAGGCACGTATTCGGATCTTTTTGAGCCGGGGAGCTGAGGCACGAAAACATGTCGCAGGAACGATGACACGCCACCAGACCATCCTTTCGGATTTTTTCTTTCTCGCGGATGATCTCCGACGTTCTTAAAAGCTCGGTGAATACATCGCAGCGCCGCGTTCGTTTCCTTGCCAGATGTTTTCGCGTAATATTGCGCATCGGCATTTGCAGCGGATGGCCGTCGATGCACGACTCACGAAAGTCATTGTACTTTGAACACGGCGGGTGAGTCGAAGACGTTAGTGTCATTGCATTCGTTCGCGTATGTGCATGACCCTTTGAATACGTCCCCATAGACGATAATGGTTTCTCGGTGCTGCTCCTGGCCGTCGTGTTGCGCTGTGTAAACTTTCAGCAAACTCGTTTACGCTCGCCGATGTCCTATCGACGACCGCACGATGGATCATTCGACTGGTAAAAAGGTTACAGAAAAAAGGAAGCGTCGTAAAACGATGAAATAATATATAACGTGGATATAGACGATTCAGACGTAAATTGTAAAATGTTGAATACCGTTCTGCAGAGCCCATTGATTTAGCATCGCGAGAGCAGGTTTCAGCGACTGTGGAACAGGTACTCTCGACGCCTACCATGGTTAACGACGCAAGAAAATTCCTGTTAGAACAGGGAAGAGCTATGAAATCACACGATGACTGAGTTTAATTAACGGTAATTTCAATTAGTCGTGCACATGGTTTGCTTAGACGACACTGGACTGCTAATCTCAACGAGTATCAAAGCTTTCTTGAAGTATCTTTTATCAGAACAATGTTGCTAAGGCATAACGTCCAATACTTCGAACCGTGTTTCCATCGCTAATTGCATCGAACTTTACACAGTTCGTCCAAGTAATGGTAGGAAATCGGTGAAATATTCTGCTCGAATAACAGTGAAATGTTAAACTGAGTCATTCCTACTTGAACGGTAATAGCGATGATGCCATGTCTTAGCATATCGTTAATGCGCTAGTAGCCTGTACTTTGTATTATCCATTTGTATATGTTATTATTTGTAATATACATATTTATGTATGACTAAATATTCAGATACACGTATACTATCTATCGTAGGTATAACGTGTCCTGTTAATGTCACAGCAAATCCTTAGAGTACAATTTCAATTGAATTGCACAGCGTGCTAGTGTCTTTCGATATGTCGAAACACGCTGCAGCATAGCTTGCAAATTACATTACCAGGTTATGAAAATTAAAAGTGAACAGTTCTTAATTGAAATATACACGAATGGTGGGAACGCTGGACTCGTCTACTCATTGCAACCGTTTCGAGATTACCGATCGTGTGAAATAGAGAGACGTCGAAAGAAGTAGCAAAAGGTTACGTAACGAACGGATTTATCGGATATTCGAAATTAATGGTGACACGTGAAAGTTTTAATCGACGTGGCGCCAGACGTTAAAAATCCGACAGAACGAGAAAGTGATTTCTCATAATACGTGAGCACACGTAGACGTCGACTTCTAATTGTACCGCGAAACTGCTTATAAAAAATGAGGACGTTGAGCGAGATAGATTAATTAAATTATCAAGTATTCGAATAATGCGCGAATATGGCGTAATTTAGAAGAAATATTCAGGTCAGTTTATGTAACACGTTTAAATCGTAAACAACAATTCCGGGAACTTCTTACCATACTTATCGGTAATGTTTAAAACGATTAAAAACATAAGCAGCGGCAAGACTTCGAATAACTTTTATAAAATTCTACTTCTATCATATTCGATGCATGCACGCGTAATAGATTCAGAATTACAAAGCAAGGCTACAGGTCTTCGAGTTCTTCGCACTATATCCTCGTTACATAAAAGACTACGAGATGCAAGGTGGTTATTGAAATTAGGCGATTAGCTGAAAATAGAGGATCGTGTCACCCGCATAAATTAATCAAATTAAAATACAGATTGCAAAGCGGATCTGTCGCAGCTGTTGCGCGATATAATACTAAAATTAATCTCAGCGGTTTTAATTTATATAGAGTTTCGCTGTTAGAGATGACTTCTTAATCATATTTACTGGAACATGCACCAACTCTGCGGTTACGTGACGAAACTCCTCAAACCGAGTCGCGGCGTACGCGATACGGTTAAGTTCGTACGATAATAGCGGTTTCAGTTTTACATTCATGTTCCATTCGTGTGACCTCCCGAGCCACGTCCAGCATCAAAATCGCTAGACATCCGGAGATACGAGCGCCAGCGATAGCATCGTTCCGCCACATTGCGTCCGAAACGAACACGCGAGCTTCCCTGTGCGGCAACGACCAAAATATTCCAGAAAAACTGGATTACAATGTATTTTTCGTTTCGGAGTAATTTTTATAAATCATGGACGTATCTGCAAAATATAAAAAACGATTTATTAGCAGTATTCAAGAAGGCAATCGATCGAGAAACTTGTCTTCGATGTTTCCATCGAAGAAAGCTCCCATAAAATTTGCTTGATATTTTCAAGAAAATTCTTGAAGAAAAAGGTGTTTCGGTTAGTTTTTCGGTGGGATTTCCGTAGAGTGTAGGGCGTAAAGGAGCAAGAGTAGTGGTTAACGGCGCAAGTTTTTCGCACGAGAAGCTACCGTGTGGCGCACGTTACGCTGGCTCTGCGCTCCGTCCGGTTTGCCGAGCGTGCATTTACCCGTATCGCTTGTATGCCCGTCTGGCTGCATGTCGTTGCCTTGGCCTTTAACGATTCCTGGAACGATCTGCGGCTCCGATCTATCGATTCCGACTCCGATCCTCGACGATACGCGCGCGGCTATCTGCTCGCCTGGGCTCTCGCGAATTGCTGGTTGCCCTGCCCCCCTAACTCACCGCTGTCGTTTGTAAACAATGCCAGACCCGGGATGATTGGACCGACCAATGGAAAATGAAATCTCGCGGGTATCTTTCGGAGCGGTTACGATTTATGTTACATTGTGCCGCGAGGAAACGGGTGCTCGGCCAGCAATGTTTCGCGTATCCGAAAATGGGATCGATCGTGCCCGTTCGAGTGCGACGGATCGCCTATCGCTAGATTTTGTGCACTTTATGCATTCGCGGTGCACGCGTATACATGTATATAACGACAAGCGTTTCGATCGGCTGTTAAATAAAAGCGTTTCAATACGCGCGCCACGCGGAACAAGAAACGAGCAACTGGAACAAAATCCGACGCGTCGAAAGTTTCGAAAGTGTCCGTGGAGACGTCCCCGCGGCGAGAGAGACGTCTCGTTACCACGATTAAAGACAGGATACGGTAACAAAGGGAGGTAGGAAGAAAAGGGAAAAGTTAGCCAAGTGTCCAGCAGATGTACAGACGACGGTACGTATGCGCGCATTATTATTGTCGCTCGGAAGGAAAGACACGGTTGTACACGTGCTAAGCAGAACCCCGCGCGGTCGGCCGGCAGGCCTTTTCTTTCACGGGGGCATTGGCATTCTTCCTTTTTCAGTGTACGGTAAACAGTACAGAACAAATCGTGTACATCGGTTCGAGTACCGTTACCAGCTAAAAAGTATGCTTTCTTCCTGGCGACGTTGAGCTTTTGTTTCACTCGGGGGCTACAGGAGGGTGAAAATGAAACGTTGGCTCACGGATTCGAGAAGCTACATCTGCGACTCTCGTGAGAGGGTTGCAGCTTTAGGATAACGATTTCTCAACGGAATTGCGATTAATTTAGTCGTTTATCGAAACAAAGTATTATAAATATGTATCGCGTATAGTATATATTATTCATTAATTATACATACAGCGTGGAATCGATAAATATAAATTTACTAATGACGTGTGAAGCGTAATATGTTACTAACATTAATAAGGATTTTGTAACCTGTTCAAGATTGCGAAATAACAGTTATGTAAATTCGACTGGTTGGTTAGTTTTTTAACTTGATTTGGCAGAATGTTCCTTGCATTACTTTCCTTTGCTCAACGTTTGTCGAGACTTCTCAAATTAGATATTTAAGTGGTGGATTTGTATTATTTTATATTGTTTCGTATTAGCTTGCATTATGGTTTATGTTACTTTGATTGGAAGTAATATTTTGCATTGCTTGGTATGCTCGATTTACGACTTATGTTACAGGCATATCATGGGTTATCATTCAGCCGTCGTTGTATGCGACTAAACGGGCAGTGACTATGGATGAGGAACGGTTTGTTATCGACGAAAATTGCACGGTAACGAACTGTGAGGAATACAGCTATTAGAATCGATAAGTGTAACGAAACAAAATATAACGAAGGTGAAAAAATATAATACGAATAATTCGGAACGATAAAAATTTCGAAAGACTTTCAAAGAATCTCTAGAATCTCGTACGAGATAACTTTATTCTGCATTTTACTGTCATTTATTTATTTTACGTCTTACCGTTGTACGAGAAATCATCCCCATTTCAATTGTGCCACGAGTTACAAGGACACCCTGTATAGCACGAGCACCTTTGTTCCACTCTGTGTGCGTTCCTTTCAGATGAGAACGACTAAGAAAAGTGGAGGAGGATCCACGAGATGAGAGTGTGCCGGCTAATAAGAAAATGCCATCCTGAAAATGTCACACGCTGAGCAACGTGACGTCACGCTAAAACTCGTTTCTGGACGTTTCTACGCTTCTGCTATGTGAAATGGAAAAACGCGACGGAACCAGAATTTGTGAAAGAGTCTCGAGACAAAGAGATCATCGAAAAACAAAGCAATTTCAATTCCACTGCACACAATCTTTTTGACATTGATATTTTCTAAAGCTGTATGTAGTATATAAAGCATATAATTTCTATGTTTTTGCGTTGTCATCGTAACCGCATTACTTTAGTCAATATCTCTTATTACGTGATTTGACTTGTGCATAATTGTACTTTGCATTCTTGACCTGCGAAAGCTTTTACTACCGGTACAACACATTTTGTTTGCGAAGAGAAATGAGCAACATTCCTTGCATGTTTTACGAGGTATTATTTTAAATTTTCCGTTGCGCGGAAAATTACATTAGCCAAGGTAATGTTATCATATCTGCAACGACGCCGTATTCGAACAATATTTAAATATACTTGCTTTTCGAGAACCAACATTTTTCGAAAAAATATTTTCTTCCACCGGTACAAAAATTACACATCCGTCGGTTTAATATTTATTCAATTTCCGGTACAAATTGGAAGCTAACAGCTAGCAAAAAATAGAAGGAAAATCGGAATAAACTATAAAGTTGTTGACCTTTGCTAATGGGAAGTCCTTTGAAGCAAATACTTAGATTCTACGTAGTTTGCATTCAGAACGGAAAGTGTTTAGCCTCGTAAATACCAATTCGAGAGCTCCAAGTGTAATAAATATTTATAACGTCACCGCGTAATGTTTCAACGTTCTTCGATTCATTCTTGATGACTCTAATTGTAAAAAGCGCTTACGCATACCTACTCGAATATATGAAATTAATATTCTATTGCGTCTACCAAAGTCCGGCAAACGATATTCACGAATTAATTTCACTTTGTCTAGCCAGACTCTTAGGAACGGTGGTCTATCGATACGAACAGATTTATTTTGAATTACTTTTCATTTTAGGAGAAGCGTCTTTCGAAAGGTTTGTAAACTGCTTGTTCAAGAGAAACCTCGATAGGCGCTTGCTCGATAATTACAAGACGCTGTCTCTTTCCATCCAGTGTTTAGACGAACAGGAACCGATTTTTGCGAAATTAGTGGCAGCTGCGGTGACGTGTCAATCGAAGGAGGAAGTGACATTCCGCAAAAGGAAAGTCGGAAGTTCGAGCGCGAGGTCGTGCGAGTAGGAAGCGAGTCAACGATTTCATGAAGCGCGCAATGTCAAGTACCACGAAAAGGTCGGACCTCCGTGAAGGTCCCGCTCTCTTACAAAATTTCTCGATGCGCAACGTGTGCGTGTATCGCGCCTTGACATGGCAAAGATAAATCTGAATATTTATCCAAAGATTCGAGGCGAATAATTTAATCGAAAAATCGTCATACTTGAATAACGAAGTGTAGACTGGTGAAACCCTGACGTGAAAATCTTGTGAAATGGTAGAAACTTCGTTTCGTTCCCATTAATGGTTAAGGGTAATTTCCATTAATGGTCGCGTACCTGTATCCCTTACTCATAGGGTTCTGGAAAGTCCGTTTAACCGATACTGCTCTATGGTGGAAATAGACGACAGCAAACTACGGGCAAAGTACAATTAGGGGGCATTTAATCCTTGCCAGGTAATAAAGGATCAATAATACCGATGGTATAGCGGTTGTATTAATGACGCATACCAAATCTATACACAGGCAAAATTAATGGACAATCCAAATAAGTTCAGCGGACAATTTTCCATTTATGATTACTATTCGAATTCGGATCGCCATTATCTTGAATTATTAGAATTTTTCTGGAACGTTCTTCTAATTGTAAGTATATCCAATGAAATTACTCTTCTATTTGCGATTATAAGGAATGTTATTATTGTCCACGTAATCTATAGATTACCTAGAACTCTGTAATTCGAATCGTAAAAGTAAAATTAGTATTCCTATTACTCGTACAATCTATAAATACACAGATTGAAAAGAATTTTATTCCACGCTCATTTCCTTGGAATATTACGCGTTTTCGGAAACAGTGTATAATCTTAACGCAAATAAGTAAATGGAAAATAATACAAAGGATCACAATCTCACTCGATGATTCATCGACATCGAACTTGGACGATTTCCTGGGATACAAAAAAAAAGTATAAAATATGAGAATACCATATTTTTATTTAATGATGGCCATCGTGCAATAATCAACACCTTTTTATAATGTTCTGGCAGTCAGACCCTCTCGCAATTAGGGGGTGTCGATTTTTCCCATAGCATGCGGACAGATGAGGGCGTACAGAACCCCGATAGAACGAAGGGTTAATGTTTTTAACCCCAGATTCTCATGCAGCTATATATAACGGCTAATGGGAGTCAGTTTTCGTTATGGTGGCCGAGCTCTGTGTATACGTATCAGTCCGGGCCATGCGGGCTCTTTGTGGGACATGCGTGCTCTATGAACGAATTAAAATTTCCATTTCCATTGTAAATCGTAACACTGTATCGATCTGTGAATGAAGCATGTCTTTTTTCTTGTTATAGAGGGAAACTCGACTTAAATTTGAAGTTTAGCGAATCTTGAAAACCTTCGCTGTGTAATTTGAAAAATTGTAGCTATACGAAGAGTAGGAAGATTCAGACATTTGATATTGTAATTTCGTATGCAATTATCTTATTATTCACCTGTAGATGGTAAACGATCGAATATTCTCGCAAAGCCTCGAGCGCAGGTCTACGAGAACGATGACTCGAGGTTTCGTTTCTATGAGTCAACATGAGTGTTCTTCTTGCGCGATTATTTCTTGAGCTCCGTAAAATGTATACATGCATACATTGACTGCGTGTAAAAGACTTTTTATACGGACCATTTCGTATTCCACCGGTCGTGATTTTTGTGTTATCGTTAATCGGTGTATTGTATTGTTACGGAACATCGAGATTGACGTATAATCGAATACTAACAATGAGTAGACGGTGGTTATTTACAATCTGCGGCTTGCATCGGGCATGAATAGACGCTCAATTTCATTCATGCGACTCTTCTCGGTATTCCAACGCTCGGCCACGTTCGAGCTATCGGATCACAGAGCATTGAATATCGCAACTGAAATAGTTACGTCGACTTCTAAACGTTGACGCAACGTTTCCTTATCAGTTGCCGTCATCGGTACATAGCATCAAAATCGAAGTTTGTTGTTGAAAAAATGTGACATCGATTGTACACGAGTGTATGGGTGACACCGCAACTACCAAGCTGGTCTATGTGATCTATGTACGCGTTTTCAATTTCTTTTTATAATTATGTATCGGTTGATTACTACTCATCTTACGCAATCATATATTAGGTGATAGATTTGAAAAAAAAAAAAAAATATATTTTTTAGGGGGAATTTTGAACTACGTAGAAAATTAAGTACCGTTATCTGTCATTCGCTTGAATACAAGATAGCACTAGTGGGTGCGGGGAGATAACAGCATAGATTATACTACATTACAAATAATGGTACGCGCACACTAATACGTTTACTAAATAACAAGTCTAGTATTTATCGATAAATCTATTTGAGAAGGAACGAATAAGGGATCACTTCAAATTTATCTTACATCATCAAATATCTCGTAAACAAATTTCAATCTAGTTAGTAATTTTCCTATGCATAGTTTACCATTCTTATTTCCATGGTTTTATTTACCATAATATTCATTTTATAAACTTAGGAGGTGACTTCATTGAACATCGATGCATCGTTAATGAAAAGATTTAAAAAGCTTGCATTTTATTTGTTAAACAATTTCAGATGAAAAAGCTCGAATTCGTAACACCGTGAGCAACTATGTATAAGATTTTGCCCCTCCACAGTCCACGATTTTCCAAGCAGTTAAACAGCGTAAAAACAGCCATGCTTACCACTCACCCCTAAACCACCCCGAAAATATCTCCACCAATGAGAGAGATCGAAACGAAGAGGCAAGAGGAACGATTCGAAAATTGCGCCGTGGACCAAGGGGTAGTGGTAGAACCACGGAGATATAGACGTTTTGTACGATTGGCCCAACGACCTGGCGCGGTTGCCAAGTCCGCTAAAGACTGGTGTCTACGTGGTGGGGGATGACTCTACGGCGGCGCGCAGTTTGATTGGTGGAGCGTGCGGAGCCGCCTTTCGAGTCTCAGCGGACCGTCGCGCGGTAAACGCATCCTCAGTTCGCATTCGGAAGCCCTGCGAGCTACATCTCCTTGAGACGGAAAGGAAAGATCCAAACGGGAGCTTTCAAGTTTCCCCCCTCCAAGGGAGTCGCGCAAAGAATTTACGATACGAAACAGTGCCAAGTTTCTCTCGCACGTACTCTATCGCACCGGTCTATATATATATACACACACACATATATATATATAATAATCGTCTTTCGTTTTCACGGTGATTCTTGACACGTGACAACCGTAGCAGCGAAAGAAGCTCAGAAAGCAAAAGAGCGTGGTTGTTCGACGCAAGAAGAGACGCTCGTCGATCGTTCGAATCGGTATCGTGAATCTGGCTCGCGTTCACGTTGGTCTCCTCGCACGATCGAGAGAATCGAACGGGTGTGCTTCCAATGTAAATCTACGAGCGTATATTATCGGAGTGACAGTTTTTGTGTTCTCGTCGTTCGTATATACTGCGGTTTTTCATTTTTCACTGGCTTTTCGTACGAAACAACGCGAACCCGTCGTTCTGTTCTGGAAGAGGAACGAAGGCTAGCCACGGCTGGATTGCGAAAAGATTACGACTAGGTCCAGTGGTTTTTTTTTTTTTTTCTTTGGTGTGAAATTGAGAGAACATGTCGACTGCCGTCATGAGCACAACAATGTTCGAGTGTAGCGAGCATCTTTTCAAGGTAAGAATTTTTTCTTCGCCGTGTAGGACGATCCAGTTCGTCCTCGTTGTGTATTCGTAGCGGCCACGTTTTTTTTTCTTTTTTCCTAGACATTCAATGTCGCTATGTACTATTCGGGACAAAGATATTTATCGGTTTTTTTTCGAAATCTCTATACGTCGTGGTGTATCAGTTTTAATTCGAACAAAGAATGTTTTCGTAATGCTTTCCGCCATATTTGTTTCGAGACAAGGGACATACAAACTGACAGTTGAGTATATTCATAACAGTATTTGATCCTGAAAATATTTTCAAACGCAAAAGTTCTTGGGATCGGTATTTATATTCATTATGGAGTTATAGTCATTCATATTTCTCGTATTGGTGTAATTAATTTTCATTTGATTAATTTTGTATTGTAACCATGAAATATCAAAGATGCATACAGACTGGTCTATGACGACCACGTGGCGGTAAAACCCAAAGTAATTCGTTCCTTTTAGCAATACATTCGCATTTAAAATAAATTGATAAATCGAAATAGCGACACTTGTAAAATAACCTATCGCTAACTGTAGAATTTCCATTTTCTTGTTAGAAGTAATGCCGACGATAGTTCTCCAATCGTTAGATGTTGCCATCTTTAGAAACCGTAAGATCGGTTTATAATTGTGGTTGTCACAGGCTGACCTCATTTATACGCCGTATAACACAAAATTTAGTGCCATGTTCCTCTATATCGCGGTAAAACCAGACTTCAGTGAACATATTTCGAATCGCTTATTTTGTCTTTCGTGTTTATTTTAATACGCGTCGATGAGACGTTTACCGAAGAGGTCCTACGTTAAATCTAGAAATTATCCAATTTTACAGCGTTGCTGGCTAGAATCAAACATGACTGTATTAACATAAAGGACTCTGAACCGAATGAAATTAAAACAATACAAGGTTCGTTGTGAATCAGGTGATGCGTGACAAGCGCATTTGGTCGTCGATGGAATTTCTTGCTATCTCTGGCGATCGTTTTCACTTAAGATTACGTTATCGACAGTGTTCCTCAGTATTTGAGTGAATCTAGAATTCCGCGTGATAACTAGCAAGATGGCTGACCAGCAAGTTGAGCAAATTTTTATTTGAATAGAATAATGGCGGTTCGTTGGATCCAACCTTATCCAGATACATTTTTATTCGATGAACGTTTCATTGCGTAATTCTGATGGTAATTTTTGCCATGTAATTTTTGACGAGACAACGGCTCGAAAGTTGTTTATCTTCTACGAAATGCTTTATTTGTACGAGTATTGGCCATTTCTGCTGTTCAGCACGTGGTACCGCGAATACTAAGAAATTGTGATGTAGTGTAGTCGATGGCGTTGAAATCTCTCGTGGCGGTTGTAGTACTCGCTGGTACTCGGTGGTACCGTGGCGCAAACATTTGTGCAACGGTGTTGGTTGGTACGTATTCTGTTCCAACTGCTACGGTCTATTGCCCTGTTCGACGACAAATATGGAATGGAATGGGTGGTAGTAGCAGAGAATCTGTGTGGCTAGAATTTTGTGGCAACGAGTCTCGCGATTAAGAAATTGAACAAGTTTTACTTCTTAAAAATTGTCATTCTACTCTCATACAAAACTGATTACGTTTTATTCGTTAATTGAGACTTGTATCTAGATAAGAATTTGACTCGTATCTGGGCGACGGTGATTCAAATATTTTCGAGTTCATTATTTTTGCCCGTGTTTATTCACTGGCTTAAAAGTCTGATTAAAAATATTTTTATCTCGCGACCAGTTTTGGACGTATGAATTTATTTTTAAACGAAAAAACACATTTATGAAAATTTGAGTTATATTTTGTTTGTATTCGAACGAATTGGCATGTTCCAGGGTTTGTATTTTGTATTAGTTTCGCAGAGTGAAGTATACGCAATCTTGATCGAGTGTGTACGTTCCTAATTTGGCGGACGGCGAATCGATTGTCAGTTGTTAAACAGGCGACATTGTACTGGTCGCTGTTGGTGATTCGCTCGAACTTGCGGTGACCTGTTTTAGCTTCGCGTTGAACTCGCACAGACATGTTTTTGTATTTTTCCGTTGCGAGTCGTTCGCATTGACTGTTGAAATCTTCGATCGCTGTTCCCCTATGGGAATTTATTATTAACATTATCGCAATCAGTATCGCCTTTCCGAATTTCCAGTGGGGAAATATTACGACTACCAGAGGGAACACGTTATCAGTATCGCAAGTCTAATTTTAACTTTATCAAATATAGGGTGAATTGGGTGTTGAAAATTACGTATCAACGTATTTTTTAATTTACTTGTTTTAACTACAAGCGACTAATAGCAATCTTACAGTTAGTTTAACATCCAAGATGTCAATAATTTAGCCCTCATTTCAGTTTACCGGCTAATCTTCATCTTTCTGCGAAATTCTAAGTTCAGTTAGAGTTCACGTCTAGCACGGAAGTTTTGTCACGCTCGTAATATTCCGTTTTTCGTGTTTGTCTAACTAGTTTTCGCAAGTCGTGTTTCGCATACAATCGCTAATACACTCTCGTACGTTTCGCCGTCTAACGTAAACATGTTTCATACAGATGCGGCGGAATTTGTCTTTCATTTCGTAGGCCGTGGGTTTCTCCGGGGCAACGTCGCTATAAAACAGTATCATATTTTAGAATATGTATTTTCCAATTTGAATACAAATGCCTTTCTTACGTATCACGAGAAAACCAGAAAATCGCGCGCGCGTGTGCTCACCAGTTTCTTTCGCATACATTATCATTCCAATTGTTACGTAGCGGTATTCACTTGTTATGCCAATACTTGAGATAATTTTTGACGTATGTAAACGGGGAATGACACTTCGTTCGCCGAGCGATATCTACAAAATTAACAATTATAATTCATCGTTTGTAAAATAGAACGTTCGATGAAACGCAATTTGACTGTTTCAAGGGTTGCTTCATAACTTCAATTTTTACACGCTAATTTCATTTAAATTTTCATCGCAGATGAAGCGTAATCTATTATTAAATTAGCCGTGTTGTTCTGTTTCCTTAATGTGCATGTCCACATCATATAAACGTCGCGAGGAGTTTCGAAATAGACTGAAATCACGAGTAATACATAAAACGGAAAGCGAGAAACACGTGGGCGCACGTTGGCGAGTAAAAATATCTAGATCGTTCTATAAATTGTTTCCCTGGCGAATCGAGTCTTCATTCATTTGGTCGCAGCCAAGCCTGGACTTAACTACCATGCTTCGATCGCGATTGGCTCGTGTAAGTAAATGATGGTTACCGCGGACGCGGGAAACTCGCTCGCTTCAAATTGCAGGCGGGAAAAATAAACTACCGATAAAAGTACTATAAGATCGATTATAGAATACATCGTATTTCCCATTGTACGAGCAAACTTGAACCTAAACTAGTTCGCGATCCGAAAATGAAAACACGGCTTGGCGAGGGTCGCACGATATTATTCCGTGGCAATGAAAGGAACACCGCGGACACGAACTCGTCATTGTTTACGGACCGCATCCGGCAAATGTACGACGTTGAAGTTTTATTGTGACTTTTTCCCCTCTTTCCTTCTCCGCTACACCAGCTCGTAACTTTCCTCGGCAATTTCTCCTCGGCGATTTCGAAACTCGTTCGATAGAGAAAGGCTTTCGACTTTCGTGGTCGATGACCATCTAAGGTGCTACTCGAAATTTGGACTTCGAGTCGTAGATCATTTTTCTTTCCATCGTTTCGAATACGTAGTCTCTGTCGAGGCTGCCTTCACGTTCTCAGCTATTTCTCCCCTGAGCACCGAAGTAGATAAAGTTTATCTACTACCATAAAGTAACCTCTTACGTGACAGTATTCCCATAATCAGTTCGAAGGCCTTTGCTGCTTCTGAACTAAACAGAGTTTTAACAGAGTTTTTTTGAAACAGTCTTTTACCTTGTATTCTAGTATAAATACTGTACTATACACTGAGATTATTCGCGAGGAGGTAGGGAGGACAGGTTGTTCGAAAGGTCCATCCTAGTTTGCGTCGAGGGCAGATCCGACAAAGCATCATCGGGTTTGTCCCGCCATAGAATCGTTCGGTCTGGATTCTTTTAAAAGTGGAAACCCTCGCTCTGAACGTACACCACGTCCTAACACGCACCGTCGCCGACAAAAAGCGGCTCAGCGAATGCACAGACACACGAGCGACGTTAGAACCTGTTGCTTCGGATTTGCTTTCGGATGGAAAGAGAGCCAAGTGCGGAAAAGATTGAGGGAGAGAGTGAGAGTGACAGGGTGGGAACCGGGAAACCTGACGGTAGCTAGTACAGGATAGAAATAGAGCGTGCGCGAGGTATAATAGATCGGGGTGATCTCAAAGGGAACAGATAGAGAATATTGGTAATTATTGTAAATTAAATAAACCGAAGAAAATGAAACGGGAGATCGTTGGTAGAGAATACCTATGGAGATGGAATATAAAGAGAAGAAGGACAGAAGGTGAGCATAGAAAGAGAGAAAGGATTCTTTATGTCCAGTCTCCGTGCAGGCTCTAGTACCAACCAGTGCCATAATATAGCCATGGTTGCACTTATTGTATACCGTCCCCTTTAGACTGCCATGAATTTCCCATATTTCTGAGAGAAACTGGCCGTACAAAAAAAGCTGGTAGACAGGAAGGGGCTGCTGTCGTTGTTCGTCCACCTTGCTCCTGCTTTTAGCCAAACTTCCGAGTAGAATTCCTGTCGACTGCTTTGCATAGTTCGTTACTGGCCTGCGCCAAAGGTGGGCACAAGTTTTTACCTACAAACAAATGTGAAGCAACGAACGAAAGACAACGACACATATTGATCCGTTATTTCTCCGATACAAGATACATTTTAAATTTCTTTATTTCAATCAAACTATCATTCGAATAAAACTTTTGCCCATGTACACCGTTCTACTCTATCTTCTCGTATATTTTCCGTCGAATCGATGAATACTCCAGTCGATCGACTAAGTAGGCACAGTGTCAGAGAAATCGCGTGTACAGTTAAACTTTTTGCGTATTTGGCGCAGCGTGTAAACGTACCATGAGGGAGTTGCGGTGGCGCAAAAACTTCGTTCGCCACGTCACGATTTTACATATTATCGCGCTATTTACATTTACCGGTTTATTTTTATGTAACATGTTCTTATGCAGCTTCGTGTAATTTGTTATCCGGTTCAAAGTCCGTGTAATATTGTATTAAAGTAGATCAATGCATCTACGGAACCGTTGGAAAAGCTGGCGACATTGAAGCTATCGTAGCCGCGAAGAATGTAGAGAAATGATAACGTAGATGGTATCAGGATAACGTCCGACTTCGAGATTCGAGTCGATAATTAAGGAAGTCAAGTTGAACCAATTGCTACTTGTAAGGTGAAATGGACGAATTGACCGAACTGTAACACTAACCGTGGGGACAGGAAGGGAACGATGGTCGAGTGGTTTTTACGGTGGCGGAACGTTGCTGAAAGAATTTCTCATATTCCTGAAAAGAAACTGGCCGAACAAAAGGGTCGGGGAGGCGAATAGGTAGGGGTTCATGGTCGTTTCCGTGCACCTTGCTTACTGTGCCGCAAAAGAAGTGACCACCGCTCGCCAAGACAAATTTTATCGAGGTAAATTTGCTTCGATGATTCGCTAAATTCATGAAACTATTAGCTGTTGAAGAATGTTGTCGTTGACTAGCTCTCATCGACACTTGAAATTTCACGCCACTACTCGCGCTTACCGGCTTGCACTGATTGGCTTCTTAGCCAGGTGTTCGCGTCTTTTTTCCTCGTTCATAAGAACGGATTTACCGATTACACTTCGAGGTCTTCGGGAATCTTCTTTTCTTTCCCGAGCGATGTTCCCATATTTCTGAAAAAGGAGCCGATAGCGCATGGAGAGTTAGGGCTATGGTTTCCTTGGACATCTGCTCACCTTTGTTCCAATAAATAATCGTGCAAGAAGATGACCTCTTTGGGAATCGAATAAACAGGGTATAAAGTTTGTCTTATTCGTTACCTATTAGTAGACTAAAACCTCGGTCACCTCTGTATTCCACACAAAGCATTTTCTGTACAATACGGGGAGAACCGAGCCGAATATTCGAAATGCATTTCGCTGTTGAAAATGGTCCATACACGTTTCTCGAGCAGATGGAGGGAATCCTCTTTTTATTCTTTTATCAGTCGGAGATTCGCTCGTTTCCCTTTTGCGGTTCCCTTCGCAAAAAGTGTCGGGCGGGCTGTTCGAAAAATGTTTTCCCATATTCCTGAAAAGAAACTGGATACACAAAAGAGCGTCGTCGGAAGGCGTGGAAGGGAGAGGGCGGCACCAACGCGCACCTTGCTTTCTGTACAAGTTTCTGTTACACGAGTTACACCATACAACGGTTACACCGGTATCGTACTCGTTTCTGTTCCCAAGCGAGCTTAAAGGTACTCACACACGATCGATTTGATCGAATCGAGAATATTATGGCGATTTAATCGAACTGCTATATTTATATAGCACTTTCCTAAACCGTTTGATTTGTTGTTTAGTGTTATTGTTTTGTAACGAGATGACTGTTATCTGAATGTTTAGTATCAATATTTGGTAGGGTACGATAACGATGAGTGAGAGTGTACATATTTTTTTGATTCTTCCACGCGTAAACAAGTGAGAGTGTCGCGGAGAATATTTTTCTAGCTTCTCTTTCTTTCTTTTGCGTGCACGTGTGCATCTTGTCGCGAGCGTGACACCTCTCGATTTCACTTTCACGCTTGATTTACTCGAGGATCTACCTTTCCAGTTAAAAAAAAAAACCACTCGACTTTCCACGCTACTTGAGCCGCGAAAAGATTATTCGGGCCAAGTGTCTGTGGGGTTCGATAAACAACCTGTGGCGAGCGGCTCGAGGCGTTTTTTCAGATAGCGAAGGAGCTGACAATTGTAGAATCTTCGTCATTTTGCGAATCGTACTGTTCTTGAACAAACTATTCGTTTAATTCGATCGGTCTTTAAAAAGGAGCACGTGTAATCGAAACCGTTCGGTTTTGTATACTTTAATATCGCGCCTGCACCTTTGCCGCTACACACACGTACATAATTTTAATCGATACAATCGATTGCATCCACCGTGGATATTTAGTCCATGATAATGCATACTGGTTGCGCGTTTAAAATAGATTTTCAAGGCAATACTTCTGTTTTGCATAATCAGCTATTCTTGTGAAACGTAAACGTTGGCTCGGAAGTCTCACAAATCTCCCACAACCTATCGAAGGGGTCAACAACAGAAAAACATTTTACTGTTACTTAATTGAAATAGATCAGGTTTTGCCGTGCGCCATAAAACGCAACGTAACAAGCATTTTTTATGGAAATCCCGTTTTTTCTCGTATAAAGTACGAAGTATTTAACACCGCACAAAAAGTGCGAGAAAAACCGT
Organism: Hylaeus volcanicus; assembly: GCF_026283585.1. Taxonomy (NCBI): domain Eukaryota; kingdom Metazoa; phylum Arthropoda; class Insecta; order Hymenoptera; family Colletidae; genus Hylaeus; species Hylaeus volcanicus. The sequence continues at coordinate 19,345,135 of NC_071981.1, forward strand.
GTTTAATGAATATTACATTACAAATAAAACGTTTACCTCGGGGGAAGGCTAGCGCCATTAGAATCGTATTAACCCAGATTTTTGCATCGATATCGACGCATTTATAAATCCATCGAGTGTTTGTTTTGCGTTAAACAAATAATAGTTTGCTCGAGACTGTAGAGCTATCGTCCTACAGCTCGTCCATACTAACGGTGTCAAGTATAGATATTCTTAATAATTGAATATCGAGGGAAAGAGGGGGGGGGGTTAGAGGGGTTCGTAACAGCGATCAAAGGTGAGACTCGAAGAAAGGAGTGTCGGTGGAGCGTGCAGGCGTTGAATTACTAAAACATTATACTCGGAACACGAAGCTTGTTGAGAAAGGTAGGAATAATGATTAGCGGGCAGAGTGCATAAGTATTCCGCGTGTATCGGGTAGCTATTTCGAATGAGATATTCTGTTGTGTTCCACCGCGTGACCGGAATAATGAATCCCATCGTTAACGACTTGTTATTTTTTCCACCGGCGGTTAATTAATCGTTAACGATGAAAGGAAAACCCGACGCGATAATGTAACCGCGACTCGAAGAACGAAAATAAGGTGTGAAAGTTGGCTGCCATCGACGTAACGCGTGGAAGTAAAATAGGTCGTCGAAAGAAAGTCGTAAATCGAGGAATCGACTTCCCGTCCGTGTGATTCGGATTTTTCGTAATTTTTTAACGTAGAACACCCTTACGGACGCACTCCGACGTGACCGTTTTAGCAATTTTCTCGAGTGTAGTTCCATCGGGACTCGAAGTGGACAGGAAGACAGAATTTACGTGATCTAATGCTTGGGAGTTGCCATTGGGAATAATTTAAGATTTCAGTAACAAAGTGGACGTGACTTTTATTGATACAATATTTTCATCGCTCCGTTTTATTCTCTGTAATTTATACCGTGCCGAGTGTACTTCAAAAGAAATATTTTGTTTGAATAGTTCGCTGCGTAAAAACACGTGTATAAAATCAACAGAGTACAAAAGCAGTTTTCAGATGCAAGTCGTCAGCTTTCGTTTGGCTTTGGTGATTCGCTGGAGTGGTGCTTTCTGCTCGGCTGAATTCGTTCCTTGCATTAAGTAAAGTATCTTCCTTTATCTTCTCAACAACGTTATACGCTTCCGGTGTAATTTATCCCAATTCGCCCTGATCGTTGCTCGGCTACCTTCGCCTTTCTATTGTTATCCGGATAGCTAAACATATTTTTGTTTTCGCGACAAGTCGGTCGTCTATTCCGAACTAGACAACGGAAAACATCGAAAGCAATTGGGGTTAGTTTCGTTATCATCTATGTGGGTTTAAATGCATTTCATTGATTAGTTTCACAATTTCTGTTTATCAGCAAAAAAGATCGCGTAGTTTCTAGATCGTCTCTTAGTTTCGCGTAGATTTACATTTGCATAGTTTCACTTTACAAGCGAACGAGTAACCAATTATTACTAGTTAACGATACTGGCTCTAAAACTGCAGAAAATTTTAATTAATCGCATACATATGCATTATTATACACACGAGCTATTTGTTTTGCTTTAAGAAAGACTAATGCAACTCTAGAGTCGTCAGTTCCACTCGTTTCTAACGAATGACTATGAGGAGGGAAATTATGGTAGTCCGTTGCACATAATTACGGAGGGTACCATTAACTCAATTTGGACCTTTCTACCAAACCATGCATTTGCATGATGTTGCATCGCCGATAGAGGCGGATTCGTACCCGCAACCCGTAAATCTGCAATTATTGCGATTATGATACAATAGAGAGATAAGCGAAGCATCCCCGTTATAGAATTCATTAAGGACGGGGTAGGTTGGTCGGAAACGGAGACCCAGGATATGCAACGTTGTTAACGAGCTATCGATAAGATATTCAGCACGAGCAAACCTCGCTGCGTGGCTGTTTTTGGCCATGATTCGCCTTTCTCGCTAACCATTACCGAGATACCCGTACGCATATAAATTGTCGTGAATTCGCATAAAAATATTTCGTATCGAGTCACTGTTTTGGAATAGCGATGAATATATTATACTTATATCTTGTGTTGTGCGAGCGCGCTTATCTTGTTCGTTAAAATATGCTATTAATGTACTCGTTATTTTATTTATTCTTCGTTTGAAAAATCTATACAGACCGCAATAGAAAAAGAACATAGGCGATTCATCTGCCGAGGATTTTTCTTTTCGTCCATTAATTCGTCATGTTCGAAGCGTGGTCCTTGCGACAACACCGTCGTAATCGGAAGACGATGGTTGTTAATTTTTTTCGCGACCACAGCGCGCATGTTCGAATAATACCATGCGCGCGCGTCGCTCCGAACGGAACCTTGGGAAATAATTGAAATTGCCCACAGTTTGCGAACAATCCTGCTGCTGGCGTTTGCGCAAACATTTCGTCGACGTGAGTTTTTTTCTGTTGCGTTCGTTTCGAAATGAGAACGTAGAGCAATCGATTCGAGTCAAAGAAAGGAATTAGTTCGGACACCGAAAATAACCCGGGAAGTATGTGGTCAATTCTTGCCGCGTCCCGCGCTCTCCCTCTCATCCTTTGCGTGAAAAATTGCCGGAGGTTAGCGCGGAAAAAGGGAACAAGGATGAAAGAACGAAACGGGCGAGGAAACTAGAAGAAAGCTAACGCAAAGCCAGCATGGAAACTGCCTGCCCTTTTTGTTCAGCCATGTGTACACAGAACGCGTGCTTTTTTACCTAACACGAACGAAACGCACATGTGGTTTCTTTGCCCAGATGGGTTTTCCTTTTCTTTTCTTAGATCTGCGCAGTAGGCTCGTTTAAAAACGTCCGCGGTTAGTCGGTGTTCCCAGGACTGGCAAATTTAAAACGTATCGAAAACGACGACGAGACGATGCACGAAATAAAAATGAAATCGATCAATTTCTTGATCGCTGCCAACCGAGCGTTGTCGTTTTCTCGTCGAGCGATGGTCGGTAGCGAGACACAACGAACCAGCAGCGAGAATGAAAAGTGTTCGCAGCGTTGTCTACCCACGCGAGTTGGATGTGCACGTCGAGGCGCACACTTGCTCTTTCGACGTAAACGTGCGTCCAGTTTGTTCACGCACAGGAAAGTTTTCGTGCCCATGCAGCGACCCTTGAATTGCACGGCGTTGCACTCGGTGCACCATGTTTTATGAGCACTCGACTCCAGCTTCTGCATAACTCTGCATTTTCGTCTGCCACGGATGCACGTAGTTTCTCTTTGTTCCACATGGAAACGAGTTTCGTTCGCGTGCGAAGTTCAACGTATTCCCTTCGTGTTATATGTATACGCGTACTCCGATTTACTTTGTTCTGTGTTTACTGTAACCGCGCTGCTGCGACCTAAGACGACGGCAGGTCATCCGCGATCCGGATGAACGGCTTTTTGACGCGGTTAATGAATGTAAACAAACCACGGAAGGCGAGTGGTATCTGGCCAATTTATTTCATAGGAAACGCCTTGGATCGTTTATGTTACGTTAAACAGCACTATGCTAGGGCTTGGCGCGAAGGTGATACGCTTTTTCTCACGTTTATACCGTGCTTAGAAGGCGTGACGAGGATAGACACTCTATCAGTTTTCATAGAAGTGGCAGCGTATTTATTCCCGTAATTGTACTTGCAAATGAAGATGAATACAACTTGCAGTTTTTTATTTCACACTTGCACATTAAAGTGTAGCGAGTAACTAAAACGTTTTGCTACCTTTTGTGTTCGTCGATGAATACGTAATGCGTTCAATTAGTCGAATGTCGTGCGCGCAATTTCCACTCGCGACATTTTTCTCGAGTCTCTCGTGAGGCCACATCAAGCTTTGATATTCGGAACTGTTGATTACGTCTTGGGATGGATTTAAACAGTGATTTGAATTTTGTTTGAATTCGAACCCCTTCGGTATTAATTCGGTCAATTTATTATAAAGTAATCGTGTTTACATTGCACAGTCAAGGCTGCTTCGTTACTTTATAATCTCTAATTCAAATGTAGCACGCATATTGTTCCGATGCAACATGAATGCACATTTATATGTCGCGTTGCATAAGTCCTTTGCACAATGCGAGCGCGCCGCATAAAATTGCCTTCGGTAATGAGAGGAAAAGAAAAATACAATACAATGGTACGCGTAATTAGTATCGCGTACGTGATTTCCAATTGAGGGAAATCACTCGAATGTTCGCTGACCGCGTCAGTTCCATTTTATTGTAGAGTAAAATCACGGACGATCTCCTATTAGCGCGATATTAGCATGCGTACTTAATAGGTTTAATGGAAATACGTGATCGATCGATTCCTGTTTTTCCTCGTGCATATGCCACCGCTTGTTTTTCACGTTTCATAGTGGAATTTTCTAGGAGAATAAAATACGGTTTCAAAATGTGCGGGAGTCGGTGATAAATAGCTAGTAAATTAACGCATCGATTAACATAAAGTCCGTTGCTTCGAGTGTTGTATTTCCAGACTATTCGCCGCGTGGTACGATAATGGGAAAAAACAATTATAGCGGTAAACAATTTTCAACGTGGATTATTCAATTTTAAAGAATTCGAAAACCTTCGATTCAGCGCGAACAGATTGCATGCCATGCCGTATGGAATATTGTCTTTAATCGGGCAATGCACACGTTGGTTTCTCGTATACGCGCGCTTTTACAATTACAGCAACCGTTTGATAAGCAATGAAATCTCGCGTTTGCGCACAGCTGGAATGCAACGAGACCGGCTAGAAAAAGGCGCGACTAATTGACCCTCGACCCTTTAAGATTGTTGGCCGTTGGGTAATTGTGGTAAAAATGGTCGACCGTGGATTTCCTGGGTTTTAATTACACGGCCAACTTTGAGGCGCGCCATCGAAACACGCGAGCCGAATGCCTTCATCTCGTAGATCGTCGGCAGACGTGCAATTTGCTTTTCGATAAGAAAAAGATCAGTATTTTTGCTAATCGACGCCGGATGCTATCGGAATTTTCGCGCATTAGGTAAATATTTTTCTCACGGTGCAAAGGTTGCGTCGTTAACAATTCAATGTTCGTTGTTCACCTTTTTTTGTACTCGGAAATATGCGAAACAAAACGGTGCGTTATATAAAAAGAAGGGGAAACTAGGTGTTAACTAAAGAACTCGTTGAGAGGTACCACAATAATGTTACATAATGTAACAAATCGTTTTAAGATGTGTGCGTTCGTGAATCGTGCTCGCGATAATTCACGTCCAGTCCTAACGTGTTGCATATGCAAACGATCGTAACCGTTCACTTGTGTGTTTCGCGCTTTGTATTGTCCTTTTAATTGAATTGTTGTTTTTGGTTATCTCGGTTCTATTTCGACACCAAACGGACGCACGCTCGTTATACCGGTGCTGCAGCCTGGCAGCTTTTTTGCTTTGTTTCCCGATGAATTATCGTTACGAGTCAGAATGGTACATTGATTGCGGGCTAACATGTTTCCCGAGTGGATTAAGCTTGACTCGCATGTTGCCACGTAAATCGTGTCTGGTACGCAACGAGGGAACGACTGAACCGTGACTTGCCCTCGATAGACGCTGAATAATGCGCGCGAGAACAGTTTTCTCGGCAATCGGAAAAATTACCATTTTTCATGCCGTCAAAGCACCACCGGAGCGCATTTTTTCTATTTTATTTCTTCCGTTAGACGGAATGGCGCAACAGCAAAATCCCTCTAGGTCTAACGACTCACCGCGAGACCTCGTTTCTTTCCCCGTAAAGCGAATACAACAAACGATAAGACGAGGAGATGCCGTGCATCCTCGCGATGCGTCATAGCGTGTCGGACATTGCACGTGATTCGCTACTCGCCGTATCTTTTTCACGCTGACAGTAAACGAGGCGTGGAGTAGTTGACATGTTCCTTTTTTTTTCTTCCTTCGTATAGATTTTTCGAGATTAGAAGCTGTTATTTGCCGTACTGTTGACGGACTAGTACAGGCTGTAGAAGGAATTGCAACAAGTTGTATTCCTCGCGGAAGGTTAATTATACTGTATTCTTCCAATTATTTATACCTAACGAATCGAGCAAATCAAACAAACTGAGTTGAAATAGTTTGACTATTCTAATAGTAATAGGAAAGAGAAACGTATAAATTAATACGTTACGAGTCAATTAAAAATAAATAAAAGCGAAAGAGAAACGTAAACAATCGTTAGTTTGATCGTGCGATGAGTCATAAGTGGTAAAATGGTTCGCGACGCGAATAACGTAACAGTAAACGGGTATACGAATGAAATATTTCACAATGAACAATTAATAAATCAATCGTTTAATCGAAAGAGCATGACAAATAAATTGACCATGAGGTGGTTTCATTCGTTATCTATTATTCCAATAAAAATTTGCTTCTCTCTCCTGAGCGATTGCGAAATTCTTTTGTTAATTTGTTTGATTACGGTGTTGATACATATCCCTAAAGAACCGCGTTAATATAAACGAACAGCGACTCCGACAGACTTACCCACCTTCGAAGGGAAATCCGGAGCTAAAAACCACACAGCCCAACCGCGTTTTCCTGTCAATTTCGCAAATCTATTGTTTTTCTCGATTACCGAGATTACTGATTTTATTGCGTTTCATTCAGGGGTCTCTAGCTGCTCAGCATGTACGTAGTGGCATTTCCATCTGTACGCCAGCTACGTAAATATACGCGAATGGCACTCCCAGCTGAACGCCAACTACGTAAATATACGTAGCGGATAGCGAACGTGTTAAAATTGTAATTTTTTAAGAAGTAAACTATGAATTTTCTTACTCCATAGGGACGTGAAATTTTGTTCGTTAATTTAAGTTTAGCAGAAATACACGAATAAACTAAAATATACCGTAACCGACTGAAAAATTGTACCCTCTCGCTAACTCGATTTGACCTTTTTGTTTCAGGTGAGTCACACGAATTTGACGCGGACGAATACCACAGCTAATTTCCTAAGAAACTTGTCGTCGAAGGTATTTATCATAATTATTCAAAGCAGTATTAAACCAGCCACTTATTCCTTACCTCGAACGTCGATTAATCCATAAATATGCGCAAGGAGATTTGAGATACCTTTCATGAATTTGTGCTTTTCGTTAAGGTAGATAATTGAGTAATTTTTTTCGAGTGGTCAGTACAGTGAGTGGTACGGTAGGTCTAAATGGGTTAAGCAAACGTCGGTCGTCTGTATTTATTCAGTCATTCATGGTTCTCTCTCGCTACTTCTCAATGATGGAAGCAGCACCCGTTCGAATACAAAGCTTGCTCGTCGGTTCCTTCGTTCTCGTTGCAACGCCATTTACGGGCAATCTAACGATACGTTTTTTTTAAATGCGAGACGATCGTCTTACGAAGAGTACATTTTTTAAATCCTCGACATAGAACAGAACTCATCCATCGAAGATTTCATCAAGTAGTCCGGTAAAAATGTCAGGATACCTTTGGAATCTCCTGCAGAGTACAAGATTGACGACCACTGCCCTAGAATCTGCTCATCGCGAGGCTCGTCGGTTCGAATCCTTGAATCGAGGAACTCGTTGGAGAGGCTTGGAGCGCGCAAACGCAAAAAGTGCCATTGGGCCACCGCCAGCAGGCTTCAGGAAGCAAAGAAAGAGAAACAAGTGCGGCGAATCGATTCTGAAAGTTCGAATCCGGTTTTTACACGGTCGGTCGCCATCTTTCCTACTCGCTATCAAGACTGAATCATACGTTGTTCTTAGTCATCGCGTTTTACAATCAGTCGTATCCCGTGCACACGCACGGCGGTCACGTCGCGGAAGGGAAAAACCAGCGCGCCGAGTCTCGAAAGGGGCGACACGGTCTTCTGCGCCGGAAAGCGAAGCGTTCGTTGGATTCTCCTTATGGCCGCTTCTTTTGTCAGTCCTCCGGTCGGAGTCCGTGGCTTGGAAACATTGTTGAACGTATCTGACGGCCACAGCTACACGCGGTTCCCGCGATCGATCCCCGATCCTTCGATCTCACGATCTACCGCCAGAACCCACGCAACTGGTTGAATATATCCCGCATTCTTGATCATCTCGAAGAATCGTCGCGGAATAGTGGTTCCGGTTGGTTCGTTCTCGGAACGCGAGGCTCTCCTTCGTTTGCGCAGTCATGTCCAAAGTTGGTAGCTAAGTCACTTTACTTTCGTTGCGAGTACATATATAGGGGACTATCGAACCTTTGTTAAAGCTAGAATGATAGGCAAAGATAAATGAATTTAGTTACTCGCACAAGTACACCAGGGTTAAAGAATCTGATCTCAAAAGCTTCAGAGGTGCTCTCTGGGTTGTTGATATAAATTTTCCGTTCATCTTATCATTGTGTTCAGTCTTCTGTCCGTGTTTTCAACAATAGCAGATTATTCTCGATCGCCTAGAAAAATGATCCACGGAACGTCTCCGTGTTATCTTGACGTATTTCGTTGCATCGAGCTCACAATGCTATCTCGTCGGTTTATCGCCTCCGCGTGACACTCGCGATGTCACGATATCACGGCATGTCCGTACCGAGCAATTGTAAAACATCGGGCATTACGTAGCGGAGTCCGTTGCACAGGTCAATTCCGAGCAGTTTATCGTTACGAAAAGTGGTGTACTGCAAATTCAAGCAATGAGGTTAACAAGAGATCACGTGCCATTTGTTCTCGCGAGTGGCTCGCTCAACTCGAATCTTATGATTTGTTTCACACCAGAAGAAAGAAGAATCGATGCAGCCCGATGTTATCGAACAGTTGTTCACGACGTATTCCTCCATTTTAAGAAAAAGTTTGACAACTAACGTTTCATTGAAACGCCTCGTTAGGGACACGTCCCCTGTTGCGATACGCGGCAGCTCTGAAGCGGTCGAGGAAACCTATAAAGACAAAAGCAAAACGCCGCGTCGCGTATAAAACAAGCATTGGTTTCCGTGTGCAGAACTGTCATCGAGGTTTAACAAAGGGGATTCGAATTTTTGCTGGTCTAAATTGGAGAAATCGCGTCGGGCAAGAAGACAGCTGACACTCGAGCGAAGCCCACGACTACCCGTTGAATTGCTTCCACGCTGGACAACCGGGTAATTAGGATAGTTAGTTCGAGTCCCGGCAATGCCTCGGTTACGTAAGAATCAGTGCGTGAAGCGCCAGTTTCCATTCAACTGGCGTCGAGCTGCTTCTTCGTTCTTGACTTCGTAGGTCAACCCTCTCGCCTGTTTACTTTCACCTTTGACCTTCGGAATCTATGATCTGTCTGGGCCGCGTTGAACGCGTTCAATATAGCGTCGAAGCCATGAAACCTCGGTTTCTCGGAACGAGAGCGGGAATGATGTTTACAACGGAGATAGTTGTATGACTGCTTACGTGTAAACAAGATACGCGGAACTGTGTGCAAATTAGATTTCCATTTTGCTATCGCGCACGATCGCATCTAATAAACTTTCGATGTAGCTACGATTGTAATTCACGTGAAATCGATTTTTCATTCGTCAAAAATCTTGGCATTGAGTTTTCGTAACATGGATAAACGAAAATGGACCATGTTTTCAGTCCTTACATTTCTTTCGCTAATTTCACCTCATGATTATTATAAAATTGATACGATTAGTCTCGTGTCACTATTTCGTTTTCGTTTTAATCGTAAAATTCAATTCTTAACATTATTTTGCTCGTGTAAAAGCGGTCGAGGAAACAGTTGAAAGAATTTATTGCGGGATCTTTTAGAAATAATTGGAGCAAGTAATTTAATTACATACGGAATGTGTTCAGTTTCTGATGGGTTGGAAGTAAGGGTATCGCAAGAGTAATAATCGCTACGTCATTACACTGTTTATCCGTCGCATTACCTTATCTGGCTGTGTCTGGTGAAATTTTTCCACGTGCTTGGAATGGAAAACAGTTTTGCCCAGATAAAGGCAGCGAGTCGCATGTTTAAGTTATCGCTCGCGAACGAGAATCTTTTAACGTTATATTTTTGGAAAATGTGCCAGACTAAGGGGAACGTTACGAAATAATAAGAGTCGGAAATGGCTTTTCCCATGAAGCTTATCAAAAGTAGCGTCTTTTGCAATCACCCGGGAAGGTTACTTCATCTAACAAACGTTACTGTTAGACCGCGTATAATTCAATTTCAGATACAAATAATTGCCGATAACATCGCTAATAAATTATTAAATTATCATTTTTATTACATGTTACGAAGCGTTAGGTTCAAAAGATCTCAGCGGATTTGCAAAACAAATTTGTTACAATTCCTTATTTGCACATATGCGAAATCTTGATTTGCACATATGAAAAATTGTTATTTGCATACATGAGAAATCTTTGTTTGCAGCCGTTTGAGAAACACTTATTTGCACAACAATGACGCCCTCCATTATTCATATTGTTCCCTGCTCTAAATAATCAAGATTGATCGATTCATCATTCGGTACGCTAATCGTTGGAATAAATGGGTGATATCTTTTATTTTTCTTATCGTACTGCGAATTTATCCAGGCAATGAACGCGTTAAAAGAGGGAACAAAATTGTCATTACTTTTCCCTCTCCGATTACGTGAATATCTTTTAGACTCGGAATGCGATAATTTCGACGATTGCTGTCATCCAAACGAAGCTCGTTCAACATGAAATGTAGCTACTGGTACGTACGTGTCAACCCAGACGAGTGCATTAAACACTGGGAGCACGCCGACTAACTATCGCGTACATTTGTCGTTGGTGCCGACGTTCGAGCCAACTCGAAGAAGCCGCTTATTTTCATCACTTTTCCTGGAAACCACCACGAGTCGCTAGAATCGCCCATTCGTGGTATGATAAATGCAAACTACCGGCCATCACATGTTACGACGGCGTTTCAAGAACAGCTTTTCACCCGCTGTTGCAGGGACCGGTGAAGTTCGGTGAATCACCGATGGTGAGACGAAAACACCGACGCTTGCAGCGAGAGGCGTCGACCTCCAGCATACAAGCAAGACTTGGACTCGTTATCCAACCTTTGTGTGTTCAGCAATTGCATTGGATGTCGAACTATTCGACTTCGCATCGAAGCATTTGAATATTCCAAATTTACTCGACTGAAATAGTCGATGCTCGATTGCGTATCCGCGTTAAAATTGCTATTTTCATGGCGTTCTCGCGACAAGTCTTCTCGCAATCGATGCATTGCTCTTTTACGTACACGCATCGTGTTCTCATGCGGTCAGCATGACGCAAGAGATTGGTTCTTTTTTTCTCGATACGCGAAGGAGTTTGTATCCGAGAGTTCGCGAAAGACCGATCGCAATCTCGGCGGAGAGAAGGCTCGAGAACGTCGTCGAGGTTTCTCGGAAGGTTGAGAGAACGTTTGAATTTATCACCTTTTTCTCGGTTTCTTCTTTTATTTTCATCGAACTCGATGACGTAGCAGGGTATCCCGCATCGAAATGGTATAACCGAGAAACCGACTGTTCCACGTGCAAAAATAAATCGAAAAGGTGGCTTCCACTCGCACACTTTTTTGGAGTAGTTTTCGTTTCGAAGTATCAGATCGAAGAATCACGCGTCGGAGAATTCAATTTTTACAGATTTGCTCGTCCAATTGTTGCCAGCGACTCCAGCTTCTTCGGAGACTTTCGCTTAATTCATTTTCCCGTGGATAAACACAATTCCCGCGAGCGTCGTTTCAACGAATCGACTCATGTTCGTGGCAATAGTTACACGCGCGCGTGTGTGTCAGGCCTCGTAACTTTCTCTCCCGCCGAGCTTTTCACTCTGGATTCGCTCGGTTTCTATCGGTATTGCTCCGAATGTAATCCGTTATTATAACTTCTAAGTCTCCGTGATTAATGATCGATTAAATAGATAGAATTAGCTCCGAGTTACATATTACTCGTCGTTAAATTCATTTCTGTGTGCTACGATGGGGTTGGCGATCGGTGTTCTGGACTATTAACCGGAAGCAGATGAAACCGTATATCATCATCAGCATTTAAATATCAACCTATTGGGGAAGTCCCCTTCTCGGACACCAAGGACGAATAAAACGTATCGCGATTTCAATTGCAATTTTAGTTACAATTGAGCCGTTTGCTGCACAAATCGATCGACTCCACTTCTTGAAAAATCTTAAATTTAAATGCCGAAGCACTTTGTGTAGCCATAACTTTTTATATTTATAATAAGTTTCCCGAATAATAAAGATTAACACTCAAGTAGGCGCGATATAACTAGGCGCGGGAAAAGGAAACGTGAAAACGTCCCGTTGACCGTTCGCACGTGATTGCATCTGCTACCAAGTCCGCCTGATAAGGAACGTGGTAGCAAGGGTGTACGTGCGCGCGTACACGTTCGTACTAGTAACGATAAATAGCCATCGCGCGATGATGATGACTGCTGGATAACCAACACTCGCGACGTCGTCCGTGTGTCTCTCGTTGCATTAATACCTAGACTCTGCCAGGCTAATTGCGAGAACGACCGTATTCGTATTCACGTTGGTGTGTCGTACGGCGAGACACTCGTCTCTATGGTAAATACACGAGCTCGTGGAAATTTCCAAGCGTATGTGAAACTGCGCTCGAGTTTCGATCGGACAGCACGCGATTCATGAAAACGAGAAAGCATTGGTGGGTGGATCGTACGTTTACGATCGGGATAGGAGAACGTTTGGAAGACTGGTTCGATTAGGATTGTCACGTTTCGAACGGTTACAAGTAGGTTAACAATCGAATACTCGGGGAATATGTGAGTGATATTTTCCTCGATCTTGTTCAATTTCATATAGAGAATTATATATGTAGAATATTCTCCATACCATACAAGCACGCAACTACTTTCTAATTTAATACGCGAAAAGAAATACAGAACACTGAGTGTTTCGGAGTGGAGTTTAATGAAACTTAAACAAAGGCTCTCGCAAATGCTGTTTATAAAATACGAGGGTTCGGAAAGGATGGAAAGGTTGGTCCTTTGGGTTCTCCCCGCCTACCCGGATTTTTTGGCCTGCTTCAGGTACCACGCGATTGGGTTGTTTCAAAAGGGCGTCGTGTATTCCCATGTTTCAGGTAGTTTCTTCTTCTACGAATTTTTCGCCTTTCTATTCACAGTTAGGACGTCGAACCTTTGTCCTATTCTCATATACCTGAACACCATAATTTTCGACTAGGCATCATGAATTTGGCCCTTCCACGCGATTTAAAAGCGATCTACGATAACCTTTGCTGGGGAATCGTTGGGCAATTATCGGCAAGAGAAGGATCGTTAAGTAACGTATATCATTAGGTCGACCGAACGGTAGAGAAATCGGAAGCGCTCTTTTTCGAATGAGTCATAATTCATGGCGCAGAACTGTATAATCCTTTCAGTTAGCAGGTATTCGTAACATTGAAAACAGCGCATTTAGTTCAATAGCAAGTTGTGCATCTGGTAGCAAGTTTAACTTGGATTCGATAAGAAATACCGATCAAACAGGTTGTCAATGTTGAATTCGCTCGGCAGTAATATAGATTGCACGCGATGATAAATACAGAAGCAACGTTCGTGTATATAATTCTCAAATAATTAATAAAAATAATATAATTACAAACTCCGCAGTACAATTTTCCAATAGTTCGTTTCTACCTCCTGGCTCTACGTGCATACAAAATTATGTAAAATATTTTTCACGGTAATATGAAATGACGAATGAATGTCTTCCTTTGCGTATACCGCGTGATCGGGACTCCGTGCGGATAAAGCAATTTTACACGCTTCCTGTATCCTTGATTAGAGTCTATTAGATATAAATCATCGCTATTGGCCAACGATTTCCATCTGCGTATTATCCGATTACATAAAGCCTTCCGATGTCGTAATATCCCCGGAGACTTGCGTTTTCGGGTAAACGACGTATTGTTCGAGCATCCTTCGGAGTTACCACGATCATGCCAGCAATCAACTATAATGTACCTTCGACTCGTGTCTTAAGAACGGTGATACCGTCGTTAACATTAAATCTTCGTTATTCGAAAAGTAGTGGCTCTTATCGTTCTAATTACCTACCTCGAAAACTTTGATTCTTTTCAAATTCTATACCAGAATCTAGCCTCTAATTCTCGTTTCTTTTTCGTTGCAGAACGCAGCTTCCGCGAAAGCGAAGGAAGCAGCCTCGACGTCTGCGAACGCGTCGAGCAACGGAACATCCGGTAACAATGGCGGACACGCGCCCCTTCGTCGAAGCTACACATCACTGATGAACACCCTGATCGAGCAGCACCGCAAACTGGATCGCAGCGCGAGCGAACCAACGTCCCGCTACAAAACCGAGTTGTGCCGGCCGTTCGAGGAAAGCGGCACCTGCAAATACGGCGACAAGTGTCAGTTCGCGCACGGTTACAGTGAACTGCGCAATCTTACCCGCCATCCGAAATACAAAACCGAGCTGTGCCGCACCTTCCACACGATCGGTTTCTGCCCGTACGGGCCCCGTTGCCATTTCATTCACAACTTCGAGGAGGCGCGAATCCACAATCAGAAGGTCAGCGCGCAACTAGGATCCACGCAGCCGAACATCATGGGTCTGAATCCGCTGTTGAGCGCCGCTGCAGCAGCCGCAGCGGCTGCGGCCGCCGGTGGTAACAGTTGCAACTCCAACGTCAACCAAACCGTAAATAGCGTCGCTTTGCTCGAGCAGATCGCGGCATCTCCGCAAGTCGCGGCTGCGGCAGCCGCGGCCACACCGAGCCTCATGAGAACCAACTCGTTGAGCCTCTGCAGCGGCAGCAACACGTACAACCCGCCACCGTTGCTCAGAACGAATTCCTTGAGCTTGACTACCAGCCAGCAGCACCATCATCACCACTCGCATCACCATCATCACCATCATCATCAGACTGGTTCCACAACGGTCAGCTCGGTGATCGGTGCCACCAGGCCGAAACCGTTGAATCTGAGCCCGACGTTCTCTCTCGGGAGCACCGGGGATTCTATTTCGCCGTCGTCCAGTCTCAGTCAGTCGCCTACCAACTCGATGGCGAGTTTCTTCAGCGACGACTGCGTCCAACAACCGTCCGTGACGAGTCTACCCACCACGGCGTTCAGCTTCGGTCAGGATTTCGGTCTGTTGGCGACGAGACAGAGCCCGAGTCCACGGACGAACAGCGTCTGCAGTCCATTGGGCTCGGACGAGCTAACGCCAAGAACTCCGTCCCCGTTGTCGCCGAACGCCGAGTACAGGCTGCCTGTTTTCAACAGGATCAGCAGCACTCTCGGCGACTTGAAGATCTAAAGAGGGAGATTTTCCTGGGTCCTTCGACTCTTTGGTATATCATCATTTTTATTTTCTCTCAACATTTATTTCACGAGGATACACAGGTTGCGTAGAGAAGATATATGGTTCACGAATGACGTACGTTCGAAGGTAACCGAAAGAGCGTTGGACCCCGAGACTCTAATTTATCTATCGAAAAGACAGGAGAATGTGGGGGAGAGTGGGCGAGCTCTTCCGCAACGACTCGAGGAGGAAAAGTTTTTTTTTTTTTTAAATATTTGAGCTGCATTTCTCGCGTGTGACGGATCTTCCTCTCCGTCGTACTCGGCTTCTTATTTAAGCGTTTCTTTTCTGTTCGTAGGACGCGTTAGACATATTATTCTCTCGTTCTTTAAACGATCGTCTCTTCCTTTTTATCATAATCGTCATGATTATTATTATATTATATTATATATTATATTATTATTATTATTATTATCATCGCTATAATTAATATTATTAATAACGTTGTCAGTAATATCACTATCGAATACTGAATATCGTCATTACTCTTAAAACTGCATTAGTAGCGTCAGTTCACTTTCTGACTCCGACCACCAGGGCCGTTTTCTTCTCTTTTTTTCTTTAATTTAGGTTTACGGTTCATTTAATCGAAAGTCGAGATCGTAATCAGCCCGGATGTTCTCGACCCGCTCGTGAGAATCCTTGGACGAAGGAACGAAACGGATAAACGAGGTTAGGAGTAAGGTTTAGACAGTCGTTCAAACCGTGTGCGCCAACCAGAGCCAACACGACCGAGGGCGCACGCGCTATAGATCTCCCGTTCGCGCCAAGGTTCGAGCGCATGTGCCGTCGGTTGGCTCGGCTTCTAGGTTTGTACCGAGTCGTTGGACGCGCAGAGAAGGAGACGAGAGAAACGGGAGCCGCTGGAACGAGAGAGACGAGCCCAAGTTTCTTCCGAATCGTGACTTTCCTCGAGCAAGTTGTTCTTTGATCTCTCTTGGACTCGGTACGATGCTTCTTCTCGTTCCTTCGGCTCGGTGGAGGGTGTCCGCGCTCGTCGCGAGTTTCTTTCCTTCGTTCGCGAGGAAGCTCGCAGGGATCGGGCGTCAAGATCGATCCGGGGCAGGTGAAACGTTGCAATATTCCAAAACACTTAGGTACGTTACGTTTCTTTTCTTTTAATTTTTTTCGAAGTCCCTTCGTCCGCGAGGAAGGGAAGGGAAAGTTGCGTCGAGAGTGAAAGGGAGGCGAGAGTAGCGAGCCACGCGCGCATGCGCGCGACAGATGATGACGAGTGGCGGGACAGAGAAATAGAGAAGGAGAGAGCGTGGCGCGTTCTGTCGGTGCCAGAGATGGGTATAATTTTTTACCTGAATTTGAACGATAAATAACGATCGCTTATCTGTTAACCCTTAATCGCATGAATATTGTTTTATTTAAAAGAAATGCGAAGATAAAACATTCGTTCGACCTTACGTGGTAGACGATAATTGTGACTCTTTTATCTTTTAAAATGGAAATTATTGGTTCTTTGTACGTTCAGTTAACGCTAAACGATAAGTGATCGAACCTGTTGTTTTCACGTGCAGTTCCTGTAACATTTCTTTGGGGAACTTTACAGGAAACGTTCTTTTTTTTTTTATCGGGTTCCCTGTTGGACACGTCACGCGATACAGGGTTATCATTTGAAGTTAATCGTTGCTCATCTTTGGTCGGGTATTGGGACGGTGCGACGAAGCGCGCCAACAGATCAACAATCAAATCATGCTATGCAAATTAAGTGGCTTAAGAACTCCGATTGTCTTCCAATGTTAGAGCGAGTGAAAGTGTGTTTGTGTGCGTGCGTACCAGGCGCGAGAAGGAAGATAGCGATAGCGATGGCGCTGCGGTGAGAGCACAAGCGCCATGGCGGCGAGCAAAAGGGGGATAATAAGAGAAAGTGGTGCGTTCGCATGTGTGCCTGTGTGTAGCATTACGTATGGGAAAACAGCGTGTCCTCCGAGTGAATGGATGTATGGTTCGTATATAGGTACGTTACACAAAAATTTGCGTTAGGTATTTTATAAGGCAGAGGAGTCGCTAGGGCTTCCAACGATCTATTCGAAGACGTAACACGTTTTCCTTGACTAACCAACGGATTTTTCACGCTTCTTTCTTATTCGTTTCTTTTCTTTTTGGTTTCGAGAATGACAATCGTTTTCGAGATGATTTTTACGAGGGGAGTCGAAGGTACAAAAATTTTGCCATCAGCTTTTTTAGGTTGTTACTCTTTTCAAGATATTTTTAGCAGTTTTTGATTCCAAGATATCTCGTGACGTTCATTTTTCTTTTGCTTCTTTCGAACCGAAGAAATGCTCGGTGACGTTTAGTTTGTTTTCGACCATTTTCATTTTTTGCTGCTATTTGATTTTTCTTTTTTTACAATACGTTTCTTACGTTGTATCGTTCGATGCGCGAAAGGAGGGAACTAGCAAGGGGCGGATGTTGACTTCACCGATTTTAACGTACGGGAGGACGGTAATTATTTTTTACTCCGAAAGTATCTTGGCGAATCCTTCAACAGATAACTGGAATAGTACGTTTAGGGATATAACGATGTGGCTTCCTCGCAGTGCCTTAAAGCAGGCCTTGAATTATGAAATAAGAGAATATACGGTACGGATGTGTGCGTGACAAATGTGAGATCGAGAGGGAGAGAAAGAGGGAGATATCATCATTATCGTAGTACATATAAAGATATACATTGTTCTCTCCTGTTGAAAAAAAAAAAATAAATGTGATATGTAACTATTGCAATAGAAATATAAACTATTATTAAAAAATATTCTATTATAGGGAGCGAAAGGGAGAGAGTGTATGAGCGTGTGACAGAGAGGGGAAAAAGAGGTAGAGAGTCGAATCGAGCGAAAGCGAGAGTGAACAAGAGCGAGGCGGCGTTAATTCGAGAGCGCTTCCGGTCTCGCGGAAGTAACCATTTTTCGTGCTTGGAGAAATTCGAAGAGATGTTTCGAAAAAATAAGTAGAGCGTGAAATTTCAAGATCCATTCGAGCGATTATTCGTTTCGAAAAAGGTTCACTTCCGCCAAGCATCGCCGCCTCGATGAGAATTTTGAAAGAGAATAAAGAGAGAGAGAACAAAGTAAAACGAAAGTGCCTAAATGACGTGGTTTCTGAAAAATCGAATACATTTTGTACATATGCACACAACACACTCCTTATGGTAAACAAAAAAAATGTTTTCGTTTAATTTATACTTGAAAGCAAATGTTATTATAGTTTTAGTTTATTAATATTATTATAATATTATTAATATAATTATTTTATTATTAATTATTAACTATTATTTTTATTATTATTATTATTATTATTATTATTACTATCGTATTCGCAACGCTGTACGCCTCAGTCGTATACGAAGTAGAAAGCTTCTTCTACTTCAACGAACAGCACGGCATCCATTTAATATTGTCTCCATTATTATTTATCTGGTCAATCGTTTCTTTTTTTTTCTTAATATTTTTTTTTTTTTCGTTTTTGTTTCTTCCTGCTTGTAACGATGAAATTATTTGCGAGTGCTCACATACACGTGGTCGGTTGCAACGACAATCGTCGTTCAAAACTCCAAACTAAGGTCAATTAGTCCCGCGTTTTATCTAGTATCGTCGGTACTTTTTGTCCCTCTATATGTATACGCATATAGAGCACCGAAAGTATATATATTATATTACGCTAATTATTATTAATGTTATTCACTATTGCTATTACTATTACTGCTGCTATAACTACTACTGCTACTTTATACTACTACTATCACTAGCACCCCACCGCTACTACTATTACTATTCATTTAGTGCTAGCCTAGCATATTTCCACGGATCGTTGTCATTGATCATATTTCTCATCGTTTATTATCGTGATTCCGTGTCGAGAAACGAAAAGTACCCGTCTACCCCCTCTCATGCTGGGTTCGTCGCGTTGCGTTTTCCATCTTTGTACATCATCCCCATTATTTAACGAACACTATTTAATTTTCTTCTCCGCTATTTCGTAAGCATTTCCATTTCTCTCGTGCCTCCGCGCCGTGTTAGATACGGGCTTCCATTTTCCTTTTTTGCTCATCTTTACGACGAACGTAAATTCCCGTCGTGATTTGTCTCGACATGAGCGGGGAAAATTTTATTCCACGCAGATTTCGTAACCGCAGCGTTCGATGAACTGTGGGAGACATCGTTGTCTGTCCTTAAATTATTTTACTCATATTTTTTTTTTTTTTTCTAATAACTGCTCGCTATTCGTCGATGGTTTATCGAAGAACGGTCATCGTAGCGACGGGAATAATACCTCGGTGAGAGATTGGCATAGCCAACGGAGAAACAAATGTCGTTCGTGCGCGAGGTAGACGCGCAGGCATCGAAAGCCCTTTGCTAGGTATGACTGTTTCGAGAAAACGATAGTACCCCGATATTTTAATTCTGAAATGAATTCTTAGACTCACGATGATCGGGTTGACGCGTAATTTATTTTGACCTTGACAAAAATGTAAAATAAAACATAATCATCGCGAAACGTAAACTCGCGCGTCAGCGTAGGTTGGCACGGGTTGCGCGCGCAGATTAGAAAATCTCCCGGGAGGGTCATTCGAAACGAGACGGACCCACATACCAGTCGCACAAGGCAGGGACAGAAAGACAGACAAAGATAGAGAAGAGCGCGTTTACCCGGGCGCAGAGAGTGAAAGTCCCAGAGAGTTTCTTCTCGCTTGGTAGAGAAATAAAAAGATGCGTGGGCACAGTGGGCAGGGCGTACAGAGGGCGAGGGAGACAGTCTTGGGATTAAGGTTTACAGGCACAGCAGAAGTACACAGTTATATTTTTCAAAGAGAAAACAAAAGCATTGGATAGTCTTGAAAGTACAAATAATATATATTTAAAAACTTGTTGCCTTCGGTTAAATTTCTATCTTCATAATATACAATAATTTCGTGTGACATTGAATTCACATACACATTTCCTTCAGTTTCGATATCTGTTTTAAACGTGTTATCAATATTTACCAGTTGCGGTTTTAAAGCCATAGTAAAACCTACAATCTTTCCCCGGGTTGTAGCGCCTGAAGCCCAAAGACTTAATTCGGCCCTGATGGAATATGGAAGGGAATCGCACGGCGCGCATTCTCCAAAACGACGCCGCTGGTACGCTTCTCGCCCGTGTCGCGGTTAAAGTGAAACTGGTAAGAGACCGATCTCTCGACTCGCGACTAAATCGTACCAACGAACGGGGCACACACCGTTTCGAAAGTGTCTCGCGATGACTGCCGCACCGGGTCCCTTCGTTATGCTTGCCGCTCTTACCATGTTTCTGCATTCTCGAGTCCCACGGGTCTTTCTTCTCTTCTCCGTTTTCTTTCTCCCCATCCGACGAAGGGGGATGAGACGAGTTCGAGGAAGGTTTTCTTGGCTTTCGTGGCTGCGGTGTATCTATGGTTTTTCACGATTGAAAGTTTGAAATGCTCTCAAGTTTCGTAGAGTTACAACTCTAGCGGACGGATTAATTTTTTTCATATTTAAAGAGCGTCTTGCCTTAGCAGAAATTTGCTCGCGAGTGGAGCGCCACATGGACTCTTGTACACTTTAATTTCGCTACGGCACGCTTCTTTGGGCTTGTAGAATATTTAATTTTTGTACGTTTAGCGCGAAAAGCAGAGCGAGATTGCGAGAGAGTTTTAGTTGATTAGTGCAATTAATTTAATTTCTACATATTTATTCGAATCATTTTTTTTTTAGCAGTGTCAGGAAGCATGCATGTTTCTCAGTTTTCTCAATTTTTTTTTTCTGCCATCGATCAAAGAAGCGTGCGCGATTCTTCGCGCGATCGGCGAAGGAAGCCAACGAAATGTTTGTCGAACCATTTCCACGCGTACCCGCGGTTGTCGGGCACGGTTCACACTTCCGCAAAAGAACGT
The DNA here is from genome assembly GCF_026283585.1 of Hylaeus volcanicus. NCBI lineage: Eukaryota > Metazoa > Arthropoda > Insecta > Hymenoptera > Colletidae > Hylaeus > Hylaeus volcanicus. The sequence goes on from NC_071981.1 coordinate 19,366,293, forward strand.
AGTAGCTAAAACTACTAGTAGCTAAAGCTCCCCGATCGAAAACGCGCGGGGGATACTCGGTCGCAGCACTGAACGACGCAGAATTCGTACCCTCGTGTTATAGACTTGACAACTTATACATATAAATATAATATTAATAATAAAATAATATACTTTACGTTACGTCTCTTTTTTAATTTAATATATTTATTTTTTCAATCAAGTATTTATATATTTATACAATATTTTATACAAACGTTCTTCACAGATACACGCTATAATGTAAAATGGCGCCGTAATTACGGGACGCCACCGTAACGCGGCAGGTCGATCTCTTGGCTCTCAGAGGAAACCGATCATTCTAGCAACCCTCGCAAACACCAATCCCCCCCTGATAATATTTTTTTTTTTTTGTATTTTTCTTCCGTTTCTTCGAGACCAGCCACAACCCGAATATCATTTTCTCTTCCCCTTTACTCGCCCCGCGGAGGACCGATGGGGCACCATCGGCGCGCCGCGCGGCGATTCCCCATCAAAACGTCAAAAATAAAAGTGTGTATACTTAATTTCTCCTTGTGATACGCGACCGCGACGGTCGTTCGAGAAAGATTTTTTGCGCGGGAGATCATGCTCGACGAAAATAAGAGAGAGAAAGAGAGTGCGCGTGTACGCGCGCGCGCCCCCGCGTTTGTGTGTTTTGTATGCGTGTGTGAGTGACAGTAGCGATACGTACTAAGAGAATGAAAAATGCGAAGTCGCGATTTGGGAGCCAATTGATAGGTTGACGGAAGTCGTTCGAACTCGGACACGCACTCGTCGTTCGGAAGTTTTTCTCGAGACGCGACCACGTTGCCTCGTAGCGTACTATTCGTGTCGGTAATTACGAAAATGGTAGAAAGGTAGTTTCCCAATGGTACCTAAGGGAAAGCGTTGGTCAATCTGGACAAATTTATTACTTATTTGCATTCGATGTCTATAAAATATGAAAAATGTACGACTTCGATCACCCGGGTAATCGTGGGCACGTGATTGCTTTCCATTAGTGCTCGAGTGATGCTTTTACGCTCGATAGAAAATATCGCAACATTGTTCAAATCTAAGCTCGTGCTTACCCGTGCCTTGTATTCGACGCGAGCGTTTCTCGAGCACTAGAGGAAATCGTTACTTTGACAAGAACGAATTAATTTGCACAGAGGCAGTGGTCGCGAGCGCGATCGAACTTTTCGGTTCTATATTCGTTTTCCTTCCGGTCGACGATTTATATTTTAGGACTACTTTTAACGGTGACTCTTTGAACCGTCGGTCCGGAAAGGAAAGCGTCAGAGTTTATCGAAAATTTTACGAGCGACCGGGCGCGCGAATTGTTCTTTTATTTTGTTGGTGGAATAAACGAGGGCAGAGGCTCGAACGATTTCGGTCCAATCCACAATGGGACCACAACGGTGATAAATGGATACAGAGTTTCGTGAATCTGAGGAATGGCGAGCCTCGATGAAAAAAGAAAAAAACGACATGCGCGCCGTGAAAGAGCGGCGGATTTGGTTCGATCGCTGGCGAGAGCAGAATTTTATTTAAAATTTTCACAGGAATTTTTCTTTTGTCGATGAGAGAGAAAAAATTGTCAAAGTTTTTGGTTCGATTCTGTTTGTTTTTAGCCGCGCGGGGCGAATGCTGTTCTCGTTGCGAGCCGAACGAATCTCCTCCCTTCGCGGCGACTTTCATTTACCGAAGGAACACACATACACGCAAGTCTCATGTACCACGAATGAAAAAATTATAGTTTGATAAGTATTGCCAACAATACACTATATATTTATAATACATTTTATTATTACAAAATAATGGAGTTTGTTCGATTGATTTCATTTTTTGCCGTCCAACTCCTTTTCCTAGCTTCCCGTCATGTTGTTGGAATTACGCCAGCCTTAGATACATACGAGTATTTTCGATCGTGAGAATTGTGAACGGTAAGTATTTTTTATTATTCTATCATTATTCGGATACATGTAAATATCGGAGCAGTGTTAATACGCGCGATTAATTGACACCGGAACACGCTTTTAATGCCAGTCGATAATTCGATTGACCGCAAGCTGTAAATTGACACGCAGGCCGCGTTAATACGAAACACAATCTTCTTCAAATATTTCAGAAAACCATAGGTACGGTTTTGCTCGCGTTTGTCAAATATTTACATTTGCGCGTGTAAAATGATCCTTATGGCGTCGCTCAGTTGCGTACGTAGAACTGCACAGTTTTTCTTGCGAATGTGGTCTTCATTTTTGCTCTCTGCATTTATTGCTCCATTTAAAATACATTTATCGTTGTTCAATTTACCAAATGAAGTATATAAAAATTATTTGTTCCGTAGCGTCAATTGCACGAAACACGCTTGGATACTTCCTTTTACCTCGGAGTACTGATTCATCTTGCTGAATAAGAAGGAAAAGGTCGCTCGATTGTCTCGAGGAGCATAGTTTGTTGTAAAATGTACCACGTGTAACGACATTGTCTACCAGGAAATCCATCGTGCAACGTTTATAAACGTCACAAAGTAGGAAACTGCTGCAAGGCCGCGTCTGCAAAATTTTACAGGTATCTCGTGTGCCGTCGAGAAATAAAATTGTCGCAGCTTAGATAATGTCGCGGCTGGCATTGAGATAGCACGAGGCTCGAACGAAGACGCGGTGCAATTGTAAGAATCGAGCGAATATTTGTTGAGACTTTACCTTCGTGGAAACGCGTACCGTGGTTGCAGAACATGTTTTCACGAAGTGGAAAAAAACATTTGTGCGTTTCTTTTTACATTGCTGCAGAGCCTCGAACAAATATTTGTACTTGCATCATTTCCCTGACAAAAATACACCAGGTGTCTTACTTTTTACTTCACAGGCTCCCCCGTTGAATTCGAATTAAATCGATGTTCTAAGCGTGTACAAGGATTCGCGCGCTACAGCTTCAACAAGGATGCACGGTGTCGTCAATTAGCGCCCAAGGATATCAAAAAGGCTCAGTTTTGTATCGTCACGCACAGGCGAGTTTAATCGGTCGTAACGGCAGGCCACCGCACAAAGGGGAGCAAAAACGAACGCTTTGCAAAAAACACACGAATGGCAATTAACAGTTAACGATGTCGTGCGTGGTCATCGAAGACTATTCATCGACCGACTGAACCAACATCTCGCGGATCGATAAGATTGCCAGAGAAACGGAATTTGAACGGCAGCAACGGCTCCGTTTCGCTGATATATCCTACACCTTTGCAACGACGTCCATCTCGGACTACGTTTCAAGTGTCGTTGTCACGAACCTCTTTTCCTCTTCGTTCGTGTATTCCCCACTACGTCTACCACCCTTATCTATTTATGCGTTTATTTTTGCAAGAAACATTTTCATCCGAATCATTTGACAAGGTTTAAGACAAATTATTGTTACACGTGTAATGATAAATTTTTAACGAGTTATTATGTCAATGGTTCGAAGCAGCAACGGGTTATCCTCGATCGTATCAAGTCCTTGTTCACCGTCCCTGACCGTTCCGGTCTCGTTGTTCCTCCTAGTGACGATTATGCGGAGGACAATCTAATTCGTGGGCTTATCGTGCGATCGCGCAGGTTTCCTTTCAGGGTGATCAGTAATCCGTACCTTATAAATATTCAGGAAATGGTGCGAGCAGTTGAGGAAAACAAATATATACTTTGAATGGCAAGCCAATGCACAGGTTTTATTCGCGCATGTCGCGAATGATGAAATAACGAGTGAAAAATACATATAATAATTTCTAGATAGATTAATCCCGTTGAGAACGTTCTCCAAAATGTCCGACCGCAAGAGTTAATATCGTCGATTGTCAGATGTCGCTATAGGCATAACTTAAATTCTTTCAGAGTTGCATCCACGTATTATTCAAGTCCTCTATCGATCACTGCTTCGGTTGAAATATTTCTTTCGTATCCTCGAAAGGATAACTGCTAACGAGCGGTTTGGTACGCGCAAACATGCTCGCCTGGAATCATGGAGAAGGTACGGAACCGCATCTGCACTCGAGACTCAACACGTGGCATCTTGACCACGACAATGCACCCACACACATTTCGCATGGAACAATGGAATTTTTAAAGAATTCAGACTTAACAGTTGTTGACCATCCCTCTTACAGTCCTGATCTAGCGCGGTGCTACTTTTACTCCACTTCCTGTACCGTCAACCTAAGCCAAAAAGGCGTACCTATCTCATTTCTTGCCGAGTTTCTTATTTTAAGTACACGTGATAAAAATCCCACAGCATGGGATGTCAATAAACCACGTGCAAAATAATTCAGCTGTGTTGCAATATGCGGAATTAAAAAGACTACGTGTCAGGAACGTTGCCATTTGTCCAGCGGGGTGTGTTTCCTCGAATCTCATTGAAGCGTGAAAACGCCCTCGGGATAGCTTGTGTGATTTTGCGAGGAACTGTACTTCAACTGGCAAAAATCACGCCTGGTTGGGAAGACAAATCCGTAATTACGGCCGAGGCTAGTTTCCTGCTAGGTCTCGCGAGCGACGATTGCGACGACGAGGACGCCAAAGGAAAAGGTACTTTAAATCGGCGCTCACGGAGTTTCTGACATGTCGCGAACAAGTCACGTTCCACGGCTGCCCGGTGCTCTTTACACATCCGGTTGCCAGCGAACGTGGGCGCAGTAGCCGACAGGACGGGCAACGCACCGGTGTAGAACGAATTAGAGTGCGGTTTGATCCGCGGTTCGTTTCTATTCAGGGTGATCAAAACCTACCGAATACTAGCTGCACCAATCTTTCAGCCATAACTTCTTCGCCCTCGATCGATTTTTTTTATCGCTATCGCGAGATTTGCCGTTGTTGCTCGCCTGCTCCCTGATCGACGGTGTTCGTTTCTATTTATAGGATTTGAAAAATGGTTGGCGGATATCGGCGGTGTACCGTCGGCGTGCGTTAATAATGAGACACGCGACAACGAATTGAAATATCGTTGCACTTTGTTGCAAAGCGATTAATCAATCCATCAACTCGAACGCTTTTACTAGATGGCAGATGTCTGGCATTTCTCGGATGTGAATGAAAATTTCCTCTGGCAACTCAAGGAGCGAAGAATAGAAAATAAATATTCTAAATTACTGTGGAATCGTGGAATGAATTCTGTGACGAGACTTTGTCCAAAACCCAGCAGAATGCAAAACAACGATTCCCGTTGTGGCGCGATGGAGCGTGAAAGGTAGCATGGAGAGTTCCGTCGTGTAAAGGTCACTTTTCCAACGTTCGAGGCTCCGTTGACGAGTGGGATGCCGTTTTCCTATCATTTCCCATGTGTCCCTCCTCTCGCGTGCATCGCGGCGAGGTCGCCGACCTGGCTGCAGAGGCCGATTGTGGACATTCGAAAAGGCAGCAGGCAAGATTGGCGAGGGCGAGAGCCAACGGTAGAGACGAGCGAGCTTTTCTCTCCTCTATCCGCTCTCTCCTTTTCTCACCTTGGTCGCGGCGTCTCCTTCCACCTCGTCACGTCGGCTACGTATGTATACCTTCGAGCATCATTCAGGGAGGCACCTAAAATTAGCGAGGGAGTATATGGCGTAAAGAAATTTGGCAACGACGATCGACTCGATCCCAAACCACGGGAACCATTCCGGCTGGCTCCTACGTGTTTTTCCATTTTTCACGAGTCCGTGGCATTTATTGGCAGCTTCCAGAAACTAGTTTTCCTCAAAATTCCGACCCCCTTGGTTCGTTCGCGAAATTATAGGCCACAAAGTTTGCGACTGCCTGGCTGCCCTCCATCGATTCTCGTTTAGTCTAAGACCACAACGATGATCCTAAAAAAAGCGAACACTTTTGCATTCTTTGTTCTAGCGTAAGAAGATGCAGCATCATTTCCAATCCCAAAGAACGAACAAGTACAGACAGAGCTGAGAAAAGAATGATCGTTCCCCCAAAAACAGAAGATTGGCAACCTCGGTCGTGGCACGGTGGTTAAGAGTCGCTCGGGCTGTCGAATCAAAGCATTCCTGTCGAAAAATGTAGTAATTGTTTCTTAGCGTCAGAATATATCCCCGTCTTCCTGGCTGCTCGTCATCTCCTCTTCCCAACTTTCTGCTCGTCTCTTGTTCAACAGAATTCTCTGCGGTTTCGTCTCTGCTGTTTTGGCTCTTTATCACCACTGTGTCAGAGACCATTAACCTCTTCCATTCCGTTTCTTCTTCTTCTTCTTCTGCCTCTACCACCTCCTCCGGTTCTCGAGCCTCCTCGTTCATCTAGCTCGGCTCCTCTTTCTTTCCTGGTAGAGATCGCTACTATGGCGCCTGCCTCGCGTTCCTCCCCACGTATACGTATCTCACGGTTCCTTGGGTCGCTGACGTGGTTACTTGGTCGCTTGGTTACTTGGTTACTCGGTTACCAAGGTGCCAGGGAAAAAGGACCTCCGGTTCCTCCGCTGGATCTCGGCGAAACTAAGCTGTCGCGCCACCTTTTCGCGACGTTCCCCCCTCCCTTCTGCTATTATTGCCGCCCCCTTTCGACGAGGGACGATCAAAGAGACGCTCGTTAACCCTTTGGGCTCTGTACCACGTTTCATAGCGCCAAACGAGTCAACTCGACGAACCATGGCTCTGGACAGCCAATGGGAAGAGCTTCGGCTTGAACGGTTTTATTTTCGTTTGGCAATTAACGATTCGGAGAGGATTCTGGCTTTGAACGTTAAAAATTGTAAAAGAGTTTTGTCATTCGAAGATGTAACAAGGACCAACGAACGATCGAAGCTGGCAAAGGCTAACGCGACACGTTATAAGTAAAAGGTAGAAAGAATTTCGATTCTCGGTCGTTCAGGGATCTGTTCGTTCGAGAAAAATGATCGTATCTCTGCTGACGAACGTTACATCACTTTGATTTGTTATGTTAAATTAGAGAATCGAAAGGATTCGTTGGCGCGGTTACGCAAACGCAAGAATCTTAATCCAACAGAAATTGCGAGTTTGATATCGAGTTATTTGCGTGGAATGATAATTTCATGCGTTCGCTGACGATACAACGTAACAATTCCATGGAAAATGGATTGAAGGAAACTAGTCAACCAAAGTGTTCGGCTGCGTCGCTTACATAATACTGCAGAATCGAATTATCAGGCAACGAGATATCCTGCTTAGTGTTTGAATAGGTAAAAATCATGACTGCGTTCCCATAAAACGAAAGGTAAGCGAGTGGCTCTTTATTGAAAAAATGTTCGGAATTGACCAAGTAGTTTGCTAGTCGATTGTTCGAGCAACTGCTAGAAACACGAGCTCTGTTCATTTTCGCATCAGCGCCCTACAGCCCCGATACTTATTCTGTTAACAAAATTCGTTTAAACTTTGATATCCACGAGGGGATCACGTGGACGTCTTCATGAATAATAGTTGGCGAAAAAGCCATTTGATATAATATCGTCTGCTGAACGATAGTTGCGAACACTTAGGAGGGTTCAACAAGTGGCAGAATAATTGAAGAGTCGAGGAGGAGTGCGTGCGGAAGATGTACTCGCGAGCATGTGTGGATTCGCGTCGACTTCACGTGCACGAGGCTTAATATTAAATCCAATGATATTGTAAAGTTCCTATCGGGAAGAAAGCAAGACAAGCACCGAGAAAGAAAATTACGCGCAGAGAGACAAATTCATCGGCCTGTCGAGAGGTTCGTTACGAGTGCTTTTGAAATCCGAACGTATGGTAAGCCTATTCATAGACACATGTTTCCTCCGATGAGCCCAAGTCGAAGTATTTGTTTCGTTTTATTTATGCCAGTGTCTCTCATAACGTAGCTCGTCATCCGCTGCCTTCCGCGAAGTCCATTTATAGTGCATTGGTAAACCCATCTGTTAACGGTATACTAGACTTCATTCATCCAAGTGTTCGCTTCGAGGAGCGTTAAAATTGTAAGTCCCGACAGCATGGACCGTTCCTAAGGACTAAGCTTTCCTTTTCTATTTATTTCGATTTATTTTTGTCGCGCCTAAACTTCTTTAACATTTTTATTCGCGTGCGATTATCACTGTTTACATTCTGTCACCAATTTAACGCTCTATATTCATTAGTTTCGTTCCGTTGGTCAGACTTCTCTTCTTCTTTTGGGAGCAAAGTCGATTAACTTTTTTGCCCGTTGAAAATAATTTGCAGCGGTAAAAGTTTCGGAGGCACTTGATTTATGCGATCCGAAAAAGAAAAATGAAAAGGAAACGCGTACACGGCCGCGGGCCGATCCTGTGTTGCTCCGTTTGGACTTTTTGCCACTTGGCGTAAGTTTGCGGATAAGCAAACGAGACAGTATCTTACTGCGGGATCTTCGAAGTGCTCCATTCGACGTGGAGAAGTAGGAACGTGTTCGCTTTGTTTAATCTGGAGGATCGGAGCGAGAGTAATTAACGAGGTATCGCAACATGTGACGCAAAACAAACGTAATAATATTTTGATACGTTGCCTTTCTGACACTTCCAAATGGAAATAGAACCGCGACACGCGCAATTAATTCTCTGATTATCGATACGACGAGAAATTTCGCCAAGATAATATAATATTCGAGAGCCTGTTCGTTTATGCCTGAGCTTGATGTTCGAGCCGTGATACACGTAGTAATTAAATTCGATGTCTGTGCTTCGGTATTCATGAAAATGAGAATGTTAAGAGTACGGTTAGTAACCTTAGCCGCGATTTTCGGAGTGCTCTCGAGATATGTGGAAATTTAACGATGATCGAGAAACGCGTGTACGCGCTCGTTACGTCGCCAATCGACATCGAGTCACTTCAGCTGGCGTTTCTTTATTACTTTATGCACGCTCGATGCACGTCGTTGCAAACGTATCGCTCGACGGCGTGGTCACATGTGAGCAAATAAGAGGAGCAAATGATCTGGCGTATGGTCCTCGATGTGTATAAACGGTGAAAAAGATAAACGTGGGAGGGGGCGAGCTGCTTATTTCAATAACACGACACACGAGTCCAGGAGTGATTTCTATTTGAATGAAAATTACGCCACGGCATTCGATACTTTCACAGATGCCCAGGCAAATGATACCGATGGACATCTGTCGAAAGCGAATTAACATCGTCCGATCCGTACCCTCCTTTCCCTGTAAATCGAGAACGAACATTTTTGAAAACTTTTTTAGACCCTTTAGCGTTTATTTGAATTCATACGAATGACTTTAGAACTTGGGAGCGTGCGTTATAAATTCCATCAGTTTACCTTATCTTTCGAGGGACTGGGCTTACCTCGAGTACTGGTTCGCTACTTTGTTAATTGAATTTTATTTCTTTCAAAGCGGACGCGGACTCATTCAGCGTACGATGGGGAGAATTTAATGATACGACATGCTGACGTATTTAATCGACTCACTTTAGCACTCGTTGCTCTTGAAATTTATGGTTTTCGCGATTGCGCGACGCCTCGGAACGTTGAGTTTCCAATGGCATGGAACTTTCGTGATGAAAGTTTCGCGTCATTGACTCATGATTTTCCTTAACGATGAGCTTCCATAAATGTAATCGTTACGAAACTATCGGTTTCGTGACTAAAGAGGTTCGTTCTCGGTATTTTATAGCCGAGACTTTGTCTTCGTGTGTCGTATGCGTGTAACGACGATGAATTGTTGAAACATTGATTCGGGTAACCCTTCGCTCGTGGCCCTAGGCAAATGGCTTTTTTGTCTAGAGGTATAATGCTCCCCTGTGCGTCATTCAATCCCATGGCGTATCGTTACAGAGAAAATAAGGAATATCGTTCGGTGGGAGAAGTAACAAGACCTACCGTGTAACCAAGAATATTACACAGGGCACGATGTGACACCCTTGCTAACAATAAAAACGTATCCGTCCATGGAAAAGAAAAATCTTGGCGGTGCGAGCCACGACCCATGTGCGCCATCGGGCGAACTGGTTGCGCGTTTTTTGGTCGACTCGAAAAATAGATAAAAATGTGCAAATAAACGCCGGTCGTGGCTCAGGGACAACCGGTTGCCATCTTGCTTTCTTATATAAGTCCCTCCTTGGTCTTAAAGACGTTCCATCGCCATGCACTCGCTAACATTTGACTTGCCTTCGCCTCTGCCTCCCTCCTGTTTCTTCTTTCTCTCTTTCGACCGTCTCGTCTCTCTCTCGTTTTCTCTATCTCTTCTCCTCCTTCTCCGTCTCGCTTTTCCGTTTTCTCTCACCGCTACGGAGCATATAGTTAATAATTTTTCACTCTCGCACACCATCTCTCTTCCCCCTTTCGCGTTTACTTCTTTTTCGTCCAAATCTCTCTTTTATTTTTCTTCCTATCTTTTTTTTTTCACTCAAAAAGATCTTTCCTTATTTGTCGAGACGCAGGTAAACATTTCGAAAAAAATAGAATGTCTGGATTTCCGCTCTTTTCCATAGAACGAATCCCCCAAGAAGATATCGGAGCACGTTTCGTAAACGGAAGCGCAATCAGAGATAAACGCCTAAACCGGTCTTCGCGTTATCTTTGCTTTTTCTTTCTTCCGTTTACGAAATGTAATCGGAATAGCCTTTCTTCTTATAATGCCCGTTTCTTCGGAGCCGAAGAGAGAAAAGGGACTCCATTCCCGCTCCGATTCTTCCATCTCGCTCTTCCGCCCGCGAAATGTACAATAAGCAATTTCTCTTTCTTTCGGAGCAGCCTCTATCTTTTTCTATTCGCTTGGGTGCATATAATGCATAACCTCTTCTCCTTCCGTTTTCTCCGGCTCTTATCCTCTCTGTTACTTTCGTTTCTTTTTCCACCACAATGCATCTCGTCTCCTTCTTCCACCAACGCTTCTCTCTGTTCCTTTATCTTCGAGCTCTTCTCCTCTTCGTCTTCCTCTTTCATCATGTTTCTTCTGTTTCTCTCGGTTCTTCACCAACGGATCTCAACCTCGACTCTCGCAAGTCAGCAACATTTTCAAACGCACTCGTTCCATCGAGTTCTCTTCTTCGTTTTATTACTCCTTCCTCCGCCTCTTATTTCTTCTTTTTCTTCGCGCAGGCACCTCGCAAGATCATGGTCAACACAGAATCCTCCACGGTCCATCATCTTTTCTTCTCTACTCCAAATTCGTATCCAGATGAGAATGTTTAGAAAATGAGAGCAATTTCTCTCCTAATATTACCCCGCTGTAACCACTGATTATCTTCCGATCTGATGTTCTATTTTATACGAAAGCCATCATGTGCGCCTAAACGCGTTGCGTTAAATGACGCGACACACATATTCGTGATTGAAAATGTCATCCGACAATATTACGCCACTATTATATGTTTTCAGATAACGCATCCGGTTGCGCACGAAAGATGTTTGCTTTGAATCAGAGACGGACGTTTCATTCGACACGGTTGAAGGATAATGTTCCTGCGGATTTTATAATCGAATTTACGAAATTTGCCATGTCTTCGTTTCTTCGCCGTGAGACGCGTCCCTCGATAATTCGAATTTCCATTTTCAATGCAACGATGACACCTTTTTCAATCGTCACCGGATGTTTCATCTATGGATCAAAACTTTGCCCATGTCCGGTTTCGTTTGGCGTGAAGATCACTGGCAAGAGCGGGAACGACGAAGTTAGGATAAGCGAGATAAGGAGATTGAGTAGGGTGAATGAACGCGTGATATAATAAAACGTGTCTTGACGTTTGCATCACTCGATCGCACTTGCACCAGAGACATTTTCCACGCCGCAGTTCCGCGAGATTATCGTGACTTTCGTCGCGTTGCGACAGATAAAGATTGTTATTATAAAACGAACGAACGCAGTTTCAGTAATTGAGTTGCAACGATAGTTCGCGCGGGGTCAAATTTTTAATCATCGATCGACCAGTTATTTCTAATCTGATGTTTACCAATACACGTGACGTATTTTTTCACACTGGACACGTCCAATTTTTATCGCCTCTTCTTTGACCTCGTTTCTGCTGAGTAATTTTATCGAATTACGCGACCGCGTAAGCACGATTACATAATCGTGCAGTAGAATTGAGCAGCATTCATTTTCGTTTGTAGCTGTCAATCGAAAGTCTTCGATTCGAGTAAATGTTGGGCTACAATTATTTCAGATTTGTATTTAAAATTTTTTTTTAAGGATATTACACACGTTCCCTATACAAAATTCTATAATATTAATAATATTATTAATAAGATTGGCGATAAATGTTGTCAAGGAAAATGGTAAACCGTTTCGAATATCTCGCTAGAAGAGTTGGGGACAGCAGGAGCAAGGCGAAGAGTGGGAGCTCTCGTTCGAGAAACTTCCCCCACCAATTAAGTCGATTCTTTCTTCGACCGGACTGTAATTCTACGGTAGAGTCGACGAAAGAATCGTCTTGGCAGACCTCCCACCAGTCACTATATGGAGGGGCAGTCTTCCCCTTCTTGCTGCCTTGGCCGATGGCTTGGATGCCCAGAGTTCAGCAGCATTCAATGAAAGTAGCGATGGATTCGAGTGTTTCGCGTGAAACTCCGTCTCTGCGCTCGAATAGCGAAGAAATTATAAAGTGCCAACGACCATCCATGCGTATCCACTGTCTGCGCGCAAAAAGAATGTAATCTGCAGCTAGAGGATCAGCCTATCTCGCCAATCACGAAGAAACCACGGTCGATGTATCTACGCAACCTTGAAACCTTGAAAAGAATTAACAAAAAAATTATTTGCCGCACAGTGAACACATACGACAGAGAACGACATGGTGAATTACGTTTTGTACATTTTTCCGACCGTCAAAAGTGAAAGAGATAATTAGGTATCCTGTTTCCGATGGAATGCGTATTTATGACAATTTAAACAAAAAACAAAATCGTGTAGTTTTTTCGACGAGAGATAAAATAAAATCCATGCATACTGGTCCAGCTCGTATTCGCACGCACGTCCAATTAAAAGTTATCTCTGAGTCGCAGACTCACTGGACATATTAATGCGGTCGTTCGCTGGAGCAACACGAACCACACCGTGCCAGAATTCAATCGTAGCGTTACATTCTCCACAGAAACGCATCGGACGTTACCGACGATATTTCATTATCGTACGATATTAAGCGCGCAACTATTATATTATACGGGGAACGCGAGGGTATCCTTCTTCGATGCCGCGTGAGTTAATGGGCATTTTATTGTTCAACTCTGTTACGTGTCCTCGCGCGTCCTTCTCGAGAGAGATCCCGGACCCGTTTTCTGGCGGAAACCTTCCACGAGCTGGTTCCCTCTCGTTCTCAAAATAAGATATACCTGCGAGCCACGGGGCCCCCGATCTCTCTGCGCGATATTTTTCATCGCTCTAGGTTACGGGGTAAGTTACTGTGGTTGGCAACACTTGACTCCCCGGTGCAAGGTTACGGTAGGCGGACTCTATCTCCTGTATGGAAAACGTACCCATAAACTGCGACGTCCACACGTGTAGACCGGTACGTCGAGTTACACCCACGTGGATTTTACGCGCGCGTATACGTTGCCTCCGTACATGTGCATGGAACACGCGAGCCGGGTGCGACGCATGACGGGATAGGGTGCAGGAGAGGCGAGGAGAAAGAAGAAAAATCAAGGTGGATGATGGTGGCACGCTGTAAAAAGAGCACATGCCAGGAGGTTGATTGAAGAAGCGACGAAGTCGAAGAGCAAGGGAGGAAGCCTGATAGAACGGAGACGAACGTCCATGCTTGCGTCGATCCTGTCGAATTTTCGGAGTTTTTTCAATTATTCTACGGAATTTGTCCGTGCTGGGTCTTCTTGTTCGCGTGGAAAGGAACTACGGAGAGTCGGTTCCATTGACGGGAGATAAACGGGAAAGTAGCGAGGACGCAAAACGGAGGATGAGGGTAAACGAGAAGAATGGCGAGAAAGGGAGGGGTGGGATAACGAGATGATCAAGAAGGAGAAAAACGAGAGGAAATAAAAGGAAGAGACGAAAAGGGTGAACGAGGCAAGGAAAAAAGAACGACGAAAGTCGAGTGGGAGAATCAAGGATCGTGGGGGATTGGACGAGAGAAAATAGAAATGAAAGTAGCAGGAAGAAACGAAAGGATGTCGGAGGATGAAAGAGGAAGAAATCAAGGAAAGAGTATTTCAAATGTATTTAAATAAATTCATTTTATAAAAGGGGAAACGGGAAAAGGGAGACGAAAGGTGAAATAGAAAGTGACAGATTAGAGAAGATAGGGAGATGGGAGGGAGGGGGGGGAGGGTAACAGAAAGAGAAGGTGAACCTTTCGTGTCGCGTATACGTAAAACTTGAACATACCGTGGATTCGTGTCGATAAATGCGGTTTATCAGCAGCCTCGTGTAGCGAGACACGAAAAACGTTTTCGTTTCCGATACCAGAATGGCTGTCCCTTGGTGTGCTTCCAAAAACAATATCGCGGTGTCGTTGACGCGTTGGAGACTGTTCTCAGCAGTGGCTGAGGATGCGGAGTCGCCTGTATTTCGATAATACTTACGTGTTTTTGTTTCTTTCACTCACGATCGATTGGAGAAATATCTTGCGTAATTATGTATTACCGTGTTCTGTTTCGTAGACTATTTTGCCTAGTCTAGCTCGCACAGCGACTCCTGGCTAATTAGCATTCGCTGATAGCGAAGAATTGTTAATTTTACGAGCTGCGGTCGACGTGCAAAGTGCTCGAGCGATCTTCCAGGAATAGAGGATCAAAACAATCGATGTAACGGAGTTTACTCGAGCTAGACAATAAATCCTGAACGCTAAAAGTTATTAAGATTCCGATACAAACGAACGCGAAGGAAGCAAGATGGCTGGAAAATTCATGCCGCGGTAACGACGACGGTTAAACGGCTGGTTTATGCGTATGTATGAGCCACTCCGATAGAGTTACGTTTTGCATATGACTCTGATAACCCACGAACGCTGATAATGAGCTTTGTTGCAGGGTATCGATTGAACGTCACATTGGCAATGTGTCACATTGTGCAATTATCGTACGATAAATAATTCGATTAAAATAAATGCACGTTGAGTCACGTAGTAATACGCGAAATTAATTCTTTTTGTAATGTCTCTTTCTAGTACATACGTACAAAAGTTATCATTTGAATTCCTCTGTGTTCCAGGATAACGAAATTTTCATCTCGAGCGAGTTTCTTTATCGCGAAAGCAAATGCAAGATCGAGATTGCGCATTCGTTTAAACCGCTGCCGATGGAATACGCATCGGTGGTGATTTGTTGACTCAAAGCGTAAAGCGTTCCTCGAATGATCTCAGAAAACTATATTTAACATTTTTTTTTTTAAAGTGGCTCCGTTTCACTTTGTTTGTAAAAATCCCGCATGACATTCGAAAACAAACTCGATATTTTCGAGATGAAAAACTTCTTCGTAGAGCAAAAATCTCTTTCGATCGATTGGAAAACTTGGCGCTATTTTTTTTCAAGATCAATTGCCGACGCGAGACGTGTATTTAGGTATCGAAAAGTTTATTCGTGTTAAAAGATTTGGATAACTCTGTTTATATAACAGCTACACGTATGTTTTCGTGTTTTGTTTGTCCCAAAAAGTTTACAACTGGTAAAAATTTCGCGAATAATAACACGTCAAGTTAAGCAGATAAAGATACTCGAGTGGATTTATTTATTCGATATTTGTTTGTTTTCAATCTGATTTTAAAAACGACATGCTGTTCTCTATACATAGTAGTCACCTGGTAACGATATCTTGTCCTCGGTTTTGAAGTTTAAACCGGCTATAAAATTCACTGGGAAATCTCTGCAAATAAAATTTGAGGGGAATCACGGAGTGAGGACGTGCTCTGGATAGACATTTTAAGAAAAACACATTATGTTTTTTATCAATATTTGTGCAGTATGTTTTATATCAAAGTATCAACAAGCCAACATTTGATAACATTCCCCGATCCAACGGTGTTTATAAGAGGAACCAAAAAAGACGGGATCAAATGTGGTTTACTTCGAGTCAAATTTTAATATTTAACTTCTTCGAAGAAGTCTATGAAGTCGAAGAAAATAACGAATGATTTATTAAATTGATGAGCAGGCAAGGTTTCACGAAGTACTAGAGATAATCATTGCGTGATAATCGTTACTTCTTCATCGGTTAGCTTTTTCCATCGCAGCGGCAGACACCGAACTTGCTTTCGTCTTGGAATATCGTCGACGTTAATATATTCCTGTACGTTAATTAATCATACTTTCTTACTTACTTTGTTAACATGCATGCAAGTACGATCTTGCAACATCACAGCAAGTTAATTAATCCGTATCGTTGCTCGATGCGTTTTCTTCTTTCGTGTAGTTTATAAAAATCAAGAGAGTGACGAACGATTTGCGATACACAATGGACAAAAGCTCTTACGATTCGATGAATCGACAAGGTCACGCGACGTACTCCAGATTATCGTTGCGTGCGCCTCTTGGAACAAGCGGGGAACGTATGAATTTATTAAAATTAATCGTAGGACGAGCAACATCTTTTCACGGCTGCCGTAATTCACTCCTGTGTGTAACATTGAAGCGTGTGCATTCTTTTAGAAAAAACAAAGCTGACGAAGCGAGCGCAACGAGGACGTAGCCAGAAGTGGGTGCGACGCACTCGACAAGGACAAGGCGCGTGTTTTCATAAACTCTGTTAATGAAACACATGCGCGTAAAATGTTCCTCGGGGATCCCCGCTGCCCTCGCTTCTACACTGGAACGACGCTCGGGCTGAACGTGCGTTGTAAAAATTCAGAACCCATGGAGAAAGCGCCCACAAATTAACCCTTTCAGACCTGGCGTTCACAATCGAGGCTGCAAAATTTAAAAATTACCGACACTGTCGTTTAGGGCAAATGTCAACCGTAAAAATGAAATTACATCAGTACGAGAAAAACAAATTCAGGCCTGGAATGGTTAACAACATGGTAAATTCGAAAATTGTATTAGTTACGCTTGTTCCTTGCTCCGAACTCTCAACGTTCGACACGATCAGCGGCGTAAAATTCGTTAGAATATCTTTTGACACCAGCTTTCTGTTAGGAAGTACAAGCATTGTCTCGTACAAGAAGAGGTTCCTCGAAGAATGCCTATTGTAACGAGAGTTACTCACAGTCAGGGTCGAGTGACGGTTCCTTCCAAAAGCTTGTCCCGTGATAGACAAGGATCAGATTTCTCACAGTTGATATTAGGACTCTTCCGCGTATCCTGTAATCACCGCGTTATCGGACCTTCGCTATCAATTGCAACGGTGGCAAAACGTTGCAACGTTTTTCCCAAAAGGACGCAACTTGTACCCGGAAGCCTGGAAAAGTATCAGCTGCAAGAATTCTGTGAAAGTTTCAAGTATCTCTTTCGTTAGACTTCTTGTTCGTATTGCGCGTAATAATAATAATTGTTGCTGGTTACGCGAGAACGATTTACGAATCGTTCAGGTAATTTTAAGAAGCTAGCAATCAACTTCGCGCGACGTAGTCGTCTCGCATCCCTGATCCATCGAAGCTAGCCCTCTCTCTGTATATTAAAAAAGTGAACGAAACCTTTCCTTTTCGCGATCCCTAAACTGCAAAGATCTCTCGAGGTTAGAAAATGAAGCAAAGAACCGGTACGCGACATATATGGCACGTCGTGCGATAACGCGTTACTCGTTACGATAAAAAGTGCAGAAAGCAGTAGAGTTACGCGGGTCGCCTGACTCGACCAAGTGATTCATCGGTTCAAAAATCATGCCACTATCGCAGACAAAAGTATTACGAATAGGTATCGCCAACAATGAACCTTGCCAACATACAAAGAACCACCTACACTCTGTGTGCAAATTCTGCATTAATATTAAACGCCTCGATCGCATGGAGACGTATATTTCATTTCAAGTTTACTCATTGTCGGCTGCAAACGACGAAAAGTTTGTTGTTCGGCCTCTTGCTCGTTCGACGCGCTATGCCAGGCTCGTCTCCGGTTAGGTGCGATGCAAAAACGTGCGAAATCCGACAAGGACGCACCGTGTCAGCACGATTCGCACATTTTGCTTGGATCACACGCGCGATACCTTCCTTGCTAGCGGATTACGTGATCAGTGGCGGATCTAGACTTGTCAAAGACTGGAGCTAGCCAGGTCTTTTTTGTTTTGGAATGTTTCGTGGATGGTAAACGTTGTTATCGTTATTAAAAATTAGATCGTCCTAAAAGTTCATGCCACCCAGGCCTAATACGTTTATCTTTGTGGTCTCGATTTGTATTACAGTAAAAAGTTCATCAACGAGGGGCTCGAGGATTCGGTAGATTCGTCCCTGATCGTACACGTACACGCGCACGCGTGCAATTTATGTGCAACTCTAGCAGAACATAGTCCTTGGCAGACTGATTCGAGCCACGATGAAGTTCTTTCCTACGGCAGGCGTCATTCTTCTCTGGTTGACTCACGCCGTATCCTTTTTCTCTTTCCACGATTTTTCGACCTGGAAACGTAGTCGAGTTAATTAACGGGGAAAAATTCATCGTCCTGAAAACGTAGTCGAGCAGTCAATGATAAAATATTGGCGACCTATCGTTGCACAAGCTGGCCGCGGTGTGAGTCGATTACCTGTACCCACAATAGGGAATCGACGCGTTGAACGCGGACGCTAACGATGGAAACTGAAACTGAATATTGAAATACCGAGCTTGGTTTAGTCAGGACTGCGTTAAAGGTTGAAAACCAAATGATTTTCGATGTAACGCATTCGTCCATATTTTTCCCTATTCGCGTGTCGCGTAATTGCCGCGATATCGATATCTCGCAAGACAATGTTAGCACAGCCGCGCTCCACGCTGTAGCACAAAGACTCCCGAAATAAATCAACCGGTGCAATTATAGAATTAAGTCAGGCCTGATGTGAGCGGAAAACACGGTTGAATCAGACACGGCATCGCGCTCAAAATACGACGCCCCACCTTCAACCGTGGCTTTCATTGACCCCCCAAGGACTCGTTCGGTACTTCACTTTTGTTGTATGTAAATTAACGAGCAAGAACCGAGGTATATGAAACGAGACACAAAGAGGACGTCTCGCCACTCCCCGGCTGCTGCTCCGCCACGTTTCTCTGTGCGCGAGAGAATTTTTCCAAGTCGTCGCTCTTCCTTCATTTTTGCATCGTAAAACGAAGTTAAGGACCGATAAAAACGATTCGCCTATCTTCTATCCAACCCTTTTCGTCGCTTTGTTGCACATGACCTCGGTCGATGGGTTTAGAAGTAAATGGAAAATGCTTGTTTTTTTTTTCTCAGCGAAAGTCTCGATTCGGTGGAAGCTCCTAAAGTGAGATATTTATCGATATCGTTAAGGCGAAGTAACGTCGGTCTCATACAAACTCTCGGTTTCAAAAGCTGTCGCGGTTCACTTTCTCGCGTTTCAACCGAATTAACGGCTACACCTGTACACACCTACACCCGCGCGTTTCAATTAGTTCTTTCACCTGCGCCGCGAAGGATGTAAAAGCCAGAAAAATATGCTCGACGCGTCGCAGGTGTGGACGGCTGTGTATTTGACAGGTAATCGACGAGCAGACATTGTGAAACAAAAGCTACTACACGTCTACAGTTCGTCTCAAAAGTATTCATCTTGGTTTTTGGGAAGCGAATCGCGATTAAAAAACCGACGATTTTTCTCGTCCTAATGTAATTTCATTTTTACGGTTAACTTGGAGTAGAATTAGTATGGAAAAAATAAAAATAGTGCAGTTTTCGAGGAGAACTGGTCGGTAATTCTTAAATGTTGCGTCCTCGATCGTGGACGCTAGGTCTGAAATGGTTAAGATTATTTTCGAGCGTCTTTGTTTCAACGGTAGTGCTCGATTGCTTGGAGGGCTGCGCTATAAACCAGCCATTTAATAACCGATGGAGAGTTTACATGCGGACGGGCGCAGCTTCGGGGGCAGAACTGCAGCTGCCAGCATCGCGTTGGTTTAAAAATTGCAGTTCCAGCAAGTACGACACGTGGGGCCTTTTTTAAGACCGATTTGATGTCGGGGCGCCTGTGACGGACAGAAACGTTTGCCATAACGGAGGTTTAAAAGCGGCAGTAAAAGGACCTTCACGGAGCCGCGTGTTGCACCGCGACTGCGTAGATGGAGCAAGAAGATACAACACGGATCCCTAGGTTCGGGTTTGTTTTTCGAATCTGTTTATTTGAATGCCTCGAACAGGAAAAAGTACAATAATGGTTCTTGTTGAAAGTAGCAATGACATCTGCTGAGCATCGACTGAGTCTATGGTTTAACACATCGGAGTGCATCTACCATTTTCTTGTTCTTCTAATAAGGTCGTTTTTTCACTTTTTAAAATCATTACATTACGTTACATTGCTCTGAGCGCAGTTTATCTCTTCCGAGTGTAGTTTATCTTTGCTTTGTATTAGCAACGATCACGGTAAGAAAAATGCGAAATTTACAGGCTGAGCGGTTATTGCGTTACAATCTTGACGCGTGCGCGGATATTTGCTAGCTAGCGTATCAAATTTATTGCCGGGAACAAAGTATGCCATTCTTTATAATTCCAATGACATCTTTTATCAATTTGCTAATTATATTGACGATAGTTCCATTTTGATAAGCTGATAACTGTTAATTGTTCCTTCCTTTGTATCGTGTTATAAGTTTCTTTCTCGCTGTAACTGATTGTTAGATATCCCTCGCGAAACACGAAGAGATCGTAAACCTTGAAGGCTTTTATTCCTTCCCGAGACAAAAGAACGTATCGAAAATGCTCGCGTCGCGAATCTAGGATCAGCTAGCCTGGAAATTTAGAAATTCGATCCTAAAGCCGATCGACCTACAGCGTTTGACACCAGAACGAGTTAAACCTTCGCGAGCGGGGGCTCGGACGGTCGGAATCTGGTAATATCTGGTCGCGGCTGGCCGTGAACTCGAAAAGTCATTGAAAATAAAGTGAAATTACCATGTAATCTGTCTGAAACGTCAAAGAGTCAAGTAGACATTGTGCTGCGCGGTTGGCTGGTAGCTAACGTCGTGTTGGGAGTCTAAATGGTGGACGGTTCGGCCGTATTTCATCCAACCTTCTCGCTTCTTCGAGTACTCCACCATTTCCCGCTAGCTCTCTATAACATTTCATTATTACGAATCGGCCACGCCATCCATGATTTATCTCGAGACGCGCTGTTTTCTCTGCGAAAGCAGGATCGTGTAGCGCTGGATGCCTCCTCGCGATTCCGTCAGGAAGCGACGCGCTCGAGGTGGAAAACGTTGAGAGAAGGCGAACGAAACGAACGAAAGGCCCTAGGACGTCGCAAGAAGCTTGCTCGTGGATGGAGTGCGTAATTAAGAAAATGAATTTGCGATGGGATTCACGTTTACGGCCATGACTTCGGGAATGCGTCGGTTTTTCGTTGTTGACTCTCCTCGTCGTGGCGTTCCGTGTAGTCGACGATCGTCTCGGTTAGCGAGCGCTTCACTATTTTCATAATGTAACGAGAAGACATTATCTTTGTAAATCTATACAACCCCTTTTCCCTAAGAAAGTATCCCACGAATATTCGTCCTTTCGATGAAGCATCGCGCGCAGTTATTTCGAAAAGCATGTCGAAGGAAAGCAGTTTCGGATCCTCGAAAAAAAGAGAGGCGCAGTGTGTCGTAATCTGTCGTTATAAAAGTGAAATGCAGTAAACATCCGTGGGGTATGGTCTGAGACAGAACTGGACAGAAAATGAACGATGGCGGAAGAGAAGAAAGTCAATCGATAAGTGGCACAGCTTTCGAAAGCGAAAGTCCTCGCTGCTTCTACGTATATACAAGGTGTTCCTAACGTGTTTTTAGCGGTACCAAATTTTGCCAGCGTACTTTTCTAATCGTCTCTACGAACAGTTTCTAGGAGCAGTTCGGAGGCCAGCGAACAGCAGCGATCCGTGCAACGGTTGGAGGTTGGCGAAGCTTCCAATACGATCATTGCGACCCAAGAAGGTTCTGGTGACCGCACAATGGTCCGTGGAAGGCATGAATCATTATTCTTTTTTAAACTCGGGTCAAGTAGTGCCATTCAAATTGTCGACAAATTGAAAGTGTTCCAAAACTGACCTGCATTGACTAATAGACATGGACCCACACTTTCGCGCGAGGATGCTTGGCGTTCGCACCGCGCGTTGCAACAGTAGTTGCATTATTTCCCAACCCCATCGAGCTACGAAATTTGTCCTTGGCCAGTACACTCCTCGCCGAACCTTTCTTCGAAGACTATCATCCGCCTCCATGGTGGTACGCTCGAACAGCCATGATTCTTTTTTGAGATGCGTTGACTGCGTATGGCCAAGAGTTTTGAGAACACCCTGTACGTTCGGTTCTCGCGCGATAAAAACATTGAGCAACCGGATGCCGGATGCCGTAGCTCTGGCCACGAAAATCCGTCGGTCTCTTCTCGGCCTCCTGCCCGAGGCCTTGAGGAGTTTCGAGCACTCGGTTCTATTTTCAAATGTGCCCATTGCCCGAGCCTCGCGTCAACCTCTTGCCCGACCAAACGAATTTGTCGATATAGCAAATTGCTTCGAATCGCGTTCTCCTTTCGTATTACTTTAACTAACGATTTCGTTTGACGTCATAGGGTCTACGACATTTATTGGAGTTTAAATTAACCGGGGTTTGACGGTCACCAGCCGCATTAGCGCCATTGAACGCGCGCTACCAGCCCGCGAGTCTTGGGTCGTTGACTTAACATTTATCTTTTATTCGTGGTTGCACTTGTTTCGATGCGGGCTAACGTCTTCGTCGTGCGATTTAAAGGCGTATTTAAATTTTAATATATATTTATCGAATTACATAGGTACCATTTTGTTCCACAACCTTTCCAGCTTTTAAGGGATGTATACATGTTATTTGTTTTCAACCATTCCGATATATTTAGACCTGTAACACCTACAAAAAATCGACACGGACTTTCCAAACAACCAAACATATTATAAAGGGAATTTAAAAAAATAATGTACATCGAACGGTTCAATTGCACGCCTTTAGTTAGTGGATGGAAGGGACTAATTCTTCTGAAACGAAGAGAACAGAGGTCGAACTGCGCTTCAACAGTCTACTGTGTCCCTACAGACGAAATAATTAAACCATTAAATTCAGCAACCGACTATGAGGAACAATTAAGGTCGTCCATCGAAACGGAAACCTCGTGTTTCTCGGCGCTGTTCAGTTCAACTGTTGTCGCGAACGTTTACAAGCTTAACTAGATGGTTACCAGTTTTTTAGAGTACGCGTTCTCCAGGGTCTGCGCACGCTGTCCGGCATCAGGACGATTAAAGTTCGGAATAGAGTTTAATTGGACAGTCGGAAGAAGCAAAAGCGTAGTAACGAGGAGGTAATTAAGCAATTACAAGCAACGGCTAGTACTTCTTCTAAATGGTGAACATTATCGTTGCGTTCGTTGGAAAATCGACTACTGTCTCGGTTTCGCACTGATTCGCGCCGATGCCTCTTCTGTTAATTGCGACATTTCGGATAAGCCTGCGCGTTGAATGATGTTATTAGAATCTCTGCATTTTTTTATATCGGCACGTTGAAAACGGTGCCTTTCGCTTTAAAAAAGCGCTAATGGTACCATTACGATAATCGTGACCCCTTTCGAACCGTCGCTAATTTGGGAACCACTGAGGCACGGTGTTGTTATGCGAGGACGAGCGGGGAGGCGCGCAAGAAGCTCCTTCCAAACAATATGCCGGATCGAAATGGAAAGTTGCACGAGATTTCTGCCGTTACAATTGAAAGTGGCCACTTACCGCTTACGAAGCGACTTTCAATGTAATCTCGCTCGTGCAGCAGAAGACACGTTTGTTGTTCGCGAAAGTCAAGCGACGTTTATGTCGACGACAGGATGGCTACTCGTGTTTACTTGATTGCAGCATAAAACGGGTCGTCGTTACTGGTAATGTGCCACTAAAAGCAGAGACCGTGGCTGGCCGCGGATGGAAAAGGAATTCCACGAATACTTCTCGATTCAACAGCTCCAGCGAAAGAGTCGGCGAAAGAAATTAAACTTACTTAAATTAATTTATTTAACGGCGTGTATTCTTGTTTTTCTTTTTTTTTTTTTTTACAGCACGAGCTTATCGTCCATCAGAAAGCAACGTAGGTCTCGAGGAACGCGTCTGTTTATTTTAAATTATAGGCCATCGTGCTAGCAGGACGTGTCCGCACGGTTAGATTTGTAGGAAATGGAGAAAAGGTTCGAGAAGGTGTTTGATGATTCGATCGGGATTTGATACGAGACAGCAGACGACACTTTTCGATATAGTGCTTCACACGCGATAGCCATCGAGTCTGGCTCGTGTTTCATTTTATAAGTATGACTCGTAGTAATTACTAAAGAGCCCTTTGTGCAGGCAGGGCGAGAATTATGGTGCAGCCTGACGTCACGGCAGAAAAAGACGTAACATGCGTGGGCAAACAACAGCAGCACACCGTATGCGTGCTGGATTACCTACGCGATGCGGAGAATTTCATGGCGCTAATTCCAGTAAGCACACGACCCCCGGCGAGATCGTATTTCGTGCAAGGTACAAAATAATAATCCTATCGCGGCTATAATCAAAAATTTCTTCTTTCGAAAATACGTGTTTACCATCGAATCGAATACATCCTCTTGCCTCGAGGTGCGCGTGTCCGAATATTTGAAGAGCGCTTCACTTTTACAAGTTTTGTTCTTCAGAATGAAAACATCACGCGGAATCTAAAAAGTTTCTATTTTAAATTTAAGAACCCATCGCTTAAACTTATTCCGTCTGTTTTTCCAGTCTCTGTTTAGTATCTCTTTCATGTTTTTGAATTGGTAAAAAGTACTTTCTCTACAAGGTAGAGTGGTTTCTATGTTAAACGATCTATAATCGACATCCTAATAAGCAGTTTAAAAAAGAAGTAGAATCAATTTTCTAGAAATTCACTTCCATGGAGGTAAAATTGAAATTTACAAATTATCGTCGACTGCTCGCTACGCAAACGTAATTACTCTGTTATTACTCACGCCCTTGCGCGTTTCCCTTCCTCTACAAAGTGAGGTTGCATCTAGAGTGGGCATTTTATAATTAACATTGTAGCGAGCTGCGTAAAAATTAAGAAGTTTCAATTTTCTTGAAACGGATTTTGCATCGAGATGAAATTAAATATATTCGTTATTGCTAGATGCTAAGCGCGTACTATAATTCATCGGGCAGTAATTTTGAGTGGAAGTCAGAAAAACGAGCGCAACTTTGTAGACCACCTAGAAGATTGTAGATGCGCTTCCTGTGCGCGCGTAATTGAATCGCGTGTCAGCCGAGGATCAAGGAAAGGAATTATTGAATTTCAAGAAATCGTGCCGCATCCCCGTAATCGTTAAGTTCTACCTTCCATCGAAAGATAAGCGACATTGCATTGTATTGAAAAATGTATTTCGTCTGTAATTAATGCGCGTTTAAAAACGCGTTATTTTGTGATTCCCAGAGGCAGATACGATAACTGAAACGGTGATGCGAGGACTACATAGGAAGCGTTGTGGCCTACGTTCAAGGAAAGTGATACCTTGTGTTTGCTCTTAAGGAAATGGCGTGAATCTGATTTCTAGAAAAGGTTTGATAATTAATTACAGCGTTCGCGCAATTTCCTGTGGACTTCTTTACACGTACAGGGTGAACCACCTAACTTTACCACGTCAAATGCAGATAGTACACGGGTGTCGTATAGTTTTCTTAGAAAATGATTCGTGTGGCATTTGTAGCAGCGTGTTTGGCGACTGTGGCGCAAGTTGGAACGTCCTCGTCGCATCTGGAAGAGCACCCGCGCTTCTCCTTCGCGAATTCAAGGGTTCCAGTTGCGGAGGACAGCGAAAGAGGATCGATGCATCGATGTCCATCGCGGGTAACTATCCTCGGATGGGAAATATTTTTAGAACGCGGAACAGGGAAGCGTGCTGGCCAAGGTTAGTGCGACGAGAAGAGAACTCCGCTCACGGAACGCAACCTCAGCTCAACTGGTACCTTTTGGAGAACGATCAAGAAATGTCGCCGGCCCGTCGAATGCTGGGACTGACTTTTATTATGTTCGCTATGTCGCCTTCCGCGGCCTCGCCTTAATCCCCACCGCTTAGACACTCTTCCGGGGTCCGACTGACCCCGCTCGCAAAGCGGATTTACGCTTCTATTGATCACTCCGACTCCGTCTGTCCCTTTTTTAATCCCCTGCCACGAACGTTTTTGTTTCCTTATCGACTATCGTTCGAACTGTTGTGCAAGTATATTTTCGATGACTTACGCTTACAGGCTAGTAGATCAGGACCTGATTGGTTTGGAGTGACTTATTGGAAACGGAGTATAACGAAGTAATAAAATACTAATGTTATTAATTAAAAGTATCGATTCTGGCTTTGAACTTTAAAAATTACGAAAGAATTTTAAATGGATTTTCAATCGTGACATTTGGACAGGGTATCGCGAATTATTTTGATTATCTTTCACATACACGTGTCCCTCATCAATTAATGTCGGCTTTACTCTTTGCGTCACTTATCACGAACCACAATGTGGACAGCCACGGTTGAGAAATCGTTCATTGCAATGCTCGGTTGTACGTTACCATAATAACTTGATAGGAAGTATAAATGATACGCGGCGCGTGCTTATTTAAAAATTCGTACAAACAAGGTATTGGATAATTCTTGCTTGTCGCGCTCGTTAGGACTTTTAGCGGGGCGCATTCTAAGCTAGATAAAAAAAAAAAAAATGAAAAGTAAATAGCGAGAGAGATAAAACTTGAACCGTTTGGGTCTAAATGTAGAGGCCTATCTCGAGCGAGATGATTTTACTTAGAACGATCGCCTTCGGAATTATGCGAGCGAAGCGAAGCCAGGTCTAAACGGAGCCAAGACAAAACGACCAGACCCAGGTCCCGATTTGCAAATTCTCAGTTTCTACGATGATGCTGTCGAGGGAAAGAGCGACTTTTACCTCTCATTGTCTTTGGCCGATCGCCAAGAATCTTGGAAATCTTCCGTGGCTCGTGTAGACGCGTCCATGGACTTTTGCGAACACATTTTACACGTCACAGAAGAAACCAGTCCTCTTCATTTACGCGATTGTGTTAGGTTGCTTCGACGGTAGGTGTCCGGATAAATTTTAATCGAACTTTAGAATTTAAGCTAAACCTATTAAATCGTAGCGTGCGTTGAGCGTTTGCGCTGACGAGGATCGTGCTCCTTGAGTATTTCGATAAAAGAATATTTTCAGATTGCGGGATACTTTCTTTTCTTATCATTTTATATTTCAGATAAAATCGTAAGTGGCACTTGTGAGTCGATGTGTGATGTCCTTGATCGAATAATGAAAGCTAAACTACGAAACCTTTCGTAAAGAAATATCATATTAGTCTTTCTACGAGGCAGTTAAGAGATTCTGTACGTGTTTGCGTACAGCATAGTTGTGCAACACGTGTCAAGCTACTTCGATTCTTCGGCGTGTTTACCTAATATTTAGCTTGTAGCGTTACGAACGGATTTCAAAATACGAAGGTGCTTTATACGCGAACGAATTCTACTAACCAAACAGGTTCGCGTCGAACAGTCGCGAACATCGCGTTGCCGTGGAATTACTCGCAGGATAACGTTTTATTACTATCGTTTATTGTTAACGACACGCTGTAAATATTAAATGAAAAAACCATGATATATTATCGCGAAACGGTCGTTTATGGCGAGGAAGAAGCAATGAAGCATCGAATTCCGGTGCAACTGGAAAACGAGTGCGTGAACGTAGTCACATAACCCTCGGTTCCAATTTCGAAACTGTTTGACGTTGTCATCCCGTAGCGTTGCACGCAGCCACGTACATCATTATCGAATTACCAGGTGTCTTGCGGCGCAGTTTCGTAATCGGGCCGCTTCGTCGTGCTGAATATTAAGCCGATATTACATGAGAGCGTCGCGAGAACTTCAGCGCTGGTTCATCGACGAGTTTTCATCGGTGTACGCGATATTGCCGAATTTTTGGGCGAAATCGGTTTCGTAAAAGCGTAATAAAAATTTAGAAGATCCCTCTCTTCTACGAATGTTAATGTTTGAATTCAGATAACCGAGGCATTAAGAATCGAGGCGATACAATTCGTTTGGAAGCTGAGAGATAGAAAACATTTTAGAATTAATAGAGGATACTTAGATATTCAAGACAACCTCGATACTTTCAAATTATAAAGAATTCGTAAAAATCATACATATTGTTATCGTTAATTAAACGTCGTATATCAAGGGGTTCAACGTATTTATAAAGTACTCGTTTAACGTGTTCTTAATATTCATTCATTTAAATATTTGATTCTCCGCTCGATCTTTCGATGTTCTCGTTTTATTCGGTTTCTGTTTCATTATTAAAACTCGCCGGAAACTTATGAATATTTTCGTTTATTGCTTCAGAGGTCGTCTCTGTCTTCGGTCGCCTCCGAGGATTAACAGACTGGTTGGCCAAATATATGACTCGATAAGCACATACGCGGTATCTTTTAACTGGCTCTATAAAAAGAAGAAGAGAACTTTCTACCGTGTCTAGGTAACAAACTTTCACAGGTATCTCCTTACGGAATTGTCCCGGAAACGAATCGTGATACACGAACCCGAAACCTTCATTGCGTGCTCATCGTGTCACGTTGAGTATTGCTTGGTAGTATTATCATGGAACGACGATCAAGGCGGTCCAGTGAACGTAGATCAGCCGATATCTTAGCGAAAAAATATTTATAAAATATTTATAAAATATTTATAAACTCTAAGGACGTTATTTGGATGGTTAAAGGCGCGCATTTTCGTTCACGTGGTAGGATGGGTTAATATTCAGCACGCCAGCCGACAGGTTACAAAATACGTTACGATACCCCTGCCAAGACGATAACATAATCTTTACACAACGCTCAAGAAACTCTCCTTGTGCATGTAAACATCATGGTATTACCACTCGCCGATTTCTTTCGGTAAAATAGAAATCCAAGAGGATATTGCCTGATGGATTTCGTATTTTATTGCCAAGTTACAGCCGACCTCCATCGATTAAATTAACGATCGAAAATGTAAGTAATAAAATGTAATAAAAATGCAAACGAGTATAAAACGAAGACTTTGGTGTGAAGATCAGTCGTATGAATAATAGCAAGTCCGTTTTACAGCCGCTGTACCTACATGCAAAAACCTAGCACGTTCGTTAGACGTGACTTTCGAACTCGTTACATTTATTTCCCGCGAACGAAGAAAATAACAAGATCCGGAAAACTCGTGGAAACCTGTTCCCGATGTCCGTCGATCCGATTTTTCTGAAACGGGAGAGGCACTTGGCCACATGCGAACGTCGCCGCGACGTTTACTGGATTCTAGATACTCCCTCGAGACCGCGTCTCGTCTTTCTCGAAGCGATTAGCGTCGAAAACGTACGTGTCATCGTTATGTCACACGCGGCTTAATATGTATGACGGGGCCTGTTTACAAGAAACGTATTTCACTTCCTTTTCGCTTTTATTCGGACGCTCGCAGCAGAACAAGGCTGGCCACTTTCGACGTTTCACTTCTGTTACGGTCATTCCGCGACCGACCTTAATTAATATCAAACGAATTTCGCTTGGCAAAACGGACAAGCAAACACGGATTTCGTTCGTTTACTTTTCTTTCAGCGGGATCGGTTTGTAAATTCGGACGCATTTATATCCCTGCTTAAATAATGGGTGCGCGTTAGAGGGCCCCCGTTCGGATGGACGCGAAAGTTGTTCCGAACCCCGATTGCCTGACTTGGTTAACCTCGAGTTTTTTTTTCCGTTCGAACCCAGCACGTAGCTTCATTTAGATATTAACCCTTTGCAGACCTATGCCAAGCGAGGCTCGACAAAAATATACTGAAATCAGAACCAGCCTGGTCTGCAAAGGGTTAAAATAAAATGTTTTTCAAATGAGATGTTTTAATACGAAATTGTCGATGCAAATGTGAACCATTTTTGCTTGGCACTGGGAGCAGTAAACATTGGTAACTCGTTGAGAAACGTTATCGAGTGAAGGGCTGAGAGTCATGGTGATGCAAGTAAAAAAAAAAAAGGAATGAAAAATCGAGCCAACCATAATTTCACATAGCTTTCTTGTCGAACCGTGAAATTTGATTAATTAGAGGTCTGAGAGTACGCCATAGTGATGTAAGCGAAGAAAAATAAAAATTCGTGCTGGCCATGATTTCACGTAGCTTTTTTGCGAGAATGTGAAATCATGTTGCAGTCTTCTTTTTTCAATAGATTCACGAGGCAGTTTATAATCACCTCTATTGTCCAACGATACGATATTCTCCTTTAAACTTGAAGAATCATCGCGTAGAGAGCACGAATTCTCGTTTTTTTGTTCCCGTAATTAGTCGTATCCATTAACTCGAGCATCGCAATTTTCTGTTAGCGTTTTCTACTATCTTATTTTCTAGTACCATTCCTAATGTCGGTTTCTAACGCCACGTTGACGTCTATCGCTAATAGTAATGGGACACGCGTTTTGTTCACCTTTTTAGGCTGGATTTCCAATGCGTTTCACTTTCTTCGCCACACATAATCGCGTCGATGTATCCGATAGACGGCTTTCGGAGGCGGTTAATGGCAGCACGTACAAAACGATTCGACACGGGCAACTTTAATACCGCGCCAGGCCAAGTCGATCGGTTCTAACGATTGTTTGCCAATCAACTTTCGTGCAATAACGTGGTTAACTTGTCACGCGTGCCTCTGGCTCGATAAAGATTGATAACATTCTTTCTTTCGCGTGGCCATTGACGTTGCACTTTGATTTTTCTTTTCATCTTTGTAATCTTGAAAACATTACGTAATTGGAATTAGATAGTTACCATATCAACATTTTACTTTTTGTTTTGAAAGAACCATTTCACTAGAAATAGTTTTCTTCGCATATTTTATTTTGTTAAATTGCGTTTGTATAATAAAAAAAAGTTGTTTTGTGTAACTGTAATACCGACATATATAATATCGTTACAACGAGTTTCGTTTAATTTTACATCCCTAGTACGGTGTGTATGAACTAATACGATATTGTTTACGCAAAAGTAAATTGTAAACTATACTCAAATATTCCGCCACGTGGCGTCATCTTCAATCTTCCAACGTACGAACGTTTCCAGCTGTTGATGCTTTCTATTCAAACCTCCGTTCTTATCGACCCGAACGTCGGTTAACCACACTCGAGTTCATTTAAATGTTAAATAGGCAATGAAATAACGAACTCGGTATCCCTTTGCAATTAAAATCTTGCGTATTATTTGTCGCGTAAGAATAAATCCTATAAAAACATAATTTCTTTGAGTTTATACCAAACGGAAATCAAAGTTCATCGTATTCGTTAATATAAATTTAGTTTATACTTCAAATTGCAACGTTTGTAAAGGATCGAAGACTATTTCAGATTCTTATTCGTTACTCCAAAATTTGTATTCAGGTAAGAATTTTTGCCGCGTTTGGTTGTATCGAGTGCCTGATAAAATAAACTTTGAATCGATAACGATGCAAGTACGTTTCGTTCGGTCGCTCTCGTAAACGCTTCGGGTACTTTCGAGAGTATGTTCTCGTGTAAACCTTTCTAAAAACATAGATCCCCTCAGTTGTTGTAAACAGCCACGTATCTATGCTGAAAACGTTTACTTGCGCGTACTAGTAGGGGCAAGGCCATTTTTTTCAATGAATCGACCAGTTCCACCACAGACAGCCACGAACGTGTTCTGAGATCATGGCGCTCCTCGTGAGAATCGCCAAGTGCGAGGTACGTTTAAATTCGCAATAAACGTTTTCATTCGAATTTCGCAGTCTCGTTCGTAGAATAAATTACTGGCAAGTGTATCGAATGCATCCTGATTGAATTTAAACGTTCATTGTCACGCAAACGTGTGTGTATGGACTCGATCTCTCGATTTCTTCATATTTATGAGATCTGAATTAACGATGACGTATCTATCACTGATAAATTGACAGACTAACGTAAAGTTAGGATCTCAGGAGTGTAATTTAATTTTGATGTATCAGACTTGTCAGACGTCCATTTTGAATCGTCCACATGCCGGTAATAATTCATAATTGAAGATAATCTTAACACGTGTGATGCCATCTATCACGTTCGTACTTAAAAATATACATATTTATGAACTGTTGATATACTTACAATAGAAATACAATTCAAATGGACCATATAGATGTAGATTGCTTGAATCTCTACGTCTCACGCATTAGCGCATATATTATCAGCAAATTCTCTTATCATCGATGTTGCGTTAACTGTAAAATGCTCCTATGTTATACAATGTGTTTCGTTCATCTTGGTCGTCTTAATAAGTTAGTTAATTTTCTTTTAATTTTGCAGAGGAAAAATGATTTATATGGAATTAATGTAATTCTCTTTGTCGATTAATAAATAGACTCGTCCCAGGTCATATTAAGTTTGCGAGTTTATAAACTCACAGGCCAAAAATTGAATTTATTTAGTATCGTAATAAATCTTCGTTCCAATTGATTCTATTACAAAATTGACGAACCAGTAGAGCTCGTAAAGGGGAATGCCATTATCAATCCGACGTAATGGAGCTTGTACACATTGAATCGATTGTCCGACCGAAGCATCGTGTCAAAGCGACGTTTACCGCGCGCGGAGAAACAGTTGATCTTTGCGGGGCTGCTTATGGTCTTTTTGTGCTCCGAAAATCGGAGCAATTGAATGAATTCTTTATTCGAACTCCTCGAAATAAGCAGCGTCCGTGATTCCAATCGATCGAGTACCTTTTCATATTCAACGACCTACTTATATTTTACCGATTGCGATGGATGGCGATCGGGGAAAATTAACAGAGACGAATAGGTCTTGCGGACTAATGGATAGGCTGAAAATAGTACAAGATGAGCACGGGAATGAAGAACTCGATAGCAAAATTACCAAAATAAACCGTGACGACGAGGGAAACTAATTGGAACATTGTTAAAATTTAGATAATGCTAATTCTCGAAGGGAAATATGTTAAAAAGTTAAGGAAGAAGCATAATTGTATTATGATTTGTTTCTCACGGGAACGTGCGCGATATTTAAATTTGTTGATTCGGTATTCTTTAGCATTCTCAAGCCTGACATTTTAACCTTACGGATCATTTGCATTACAGTTTGAAATAATTGTAATTGTAAATAGTATGATAAATAAAAGGTCATGGATTTCACTGTTATACAGATAAAAAGGTACTCGACATAATTGAATTATTTATTGGAGTGTTAAAGTTCGATCGTAAATACACAAAGATTCAAGCGTAGAGTTTGTTTAAATCGTTTCCACGCGTGTATCGATTAATGTAGAATCCATTTATTTTGTTTGTGTAACGTTAATTGGATGATATTTTAGGCGCGACTTACCATAAGGACATACAGCAGTAGCGTACCGACAGTTAAGATGTACATTGACGGCCAATTCGTAGGTAATTATATTATTGTTATAAAAATTGATTACAAAATCTCGATGAACGAATAAGCATCGAAGGATGACGTCAAATACGTCAAATACGTCATGAAAAAAGAACATCTATCGTCGAGATACTCGGAGGAAATGTTTCATTGATAATGGAATTGAAATAAACCGATTACACTTTGGAAACAATGCGCAGATAAAGGAACTTCATTTTAGAAGTCGGTCGTGCTTCTAGGTAAAAGCAAGTTTAATGTACCAATTAAGATGACTGCACTTTGGCTCAGAAAACGAATAAATAGACATCAATCTTATAACACAAAAAGAACCTTTCTCTTTCTAATTGCCGAGAGGTTTCAATTTGTTCCAGAATCGAAAGCCACAGAGTTCACGGATGTCCACGATCCAGCAACAAACCAGCTTTTATGTCGCACTCCAAAATGCACCAAAGAAGAAATGGAGACGGCCGTGCGAAGCGCCAAAAAAGCTTACGAGCAGTGGAAAGACACTAGTGTGCTCACCAGACAAACTTTGATGCTCAAGTACCAAGCACTTATACGCGAGCACTCGGTAGGCTCTTCGACAAATTAAGAACTGTTTTTTTTTTCGCGAAGCAATGTAACGCAACATT
Organism: Hylaeus volcanicus; assembly: GCF_026283585.1. NCBI lineage: Eukaryota > Metazoa > Arthropoda > Insecta > Hymenoptera > Colletidae > Hylaeus > Hylaeus volcanicus. The sequence goes on from NC_071981.1 coordinate 19,400,309, forward strand.
GATAAATTACTTTAAATGCTATTACCTTTTTTCTAGAAAGAAATCGCAAAAAATCTAGTCCAGGAAAATGGGAAAACAATGGCGGATGCCGAGGGAGATGTTCTTCGAGGGCTTCGTAAGTGTCGCTATATAAACATTAACCCTTTGGGTGTCAAAAATGTATATTAAATGTATAACAAATAAATTTTTGCCAACGGTTTCTCGATTTACGTTGTAGAGGTGGTCGACGCCTGCACCGCGATTCCGATTCTTCAGATGGGCGAGAGCATGCCAAACATTGCCACGGACATGGACACGATCTCCTACAGGATTCCTCTTGGTGTAACTGCCTCCATTTGTCCATTCAATTTCCCTGCGATGATACCCCTTTGGTCGTTTCCCGTATCGGTGGCGTGCGGGAACGCGACCATTTTGAAACCGTCGGAGCGTGTACCAGGAGCTTCGATGATCCTTGCCGATCTCTTCGCTAAGGCTGGTGCTCCGCCAGGGTTGTTGAATGTGATTCATGGTCAGCACGCGGCTGTTACCTTTATTTGCGAGCATCCAGACATTAAAGCAGTTTCTTTCGTTGGTTCCGATCAAGCGGTAAGTCGCATCGATGAAAATCCATTCGTGTTTGTCGCATTGAGAACCACACTATCATGCGAGAGGATGTCAGTTCAATCGAGAAAAATAAGAACTCAAAGGATTAAGAACGTTTACATTTTGAGGCTTTCGAGCTCTATAGGGTACGCTAAAGGGTACGAATACTTATGGGACTGACTGTATATAGATATAGAATCTAGAATCTAGAATCTAGACATCTAGAAATATTTTTTAAAGTACAATACCACTTATATCAAGCCCTCGTGATACAGAAATGAACTTTTGATCGTACGCCAACTAAAGCTCGACTCGATCTTTGCTTTTCCAGGGAAAGTACATCTACAAACAGAGCAGTGCCCACGGGAAACGCGTGCAATGTAATATGGGGGCGAAGAACCATTGCGTCGTTATGCCAGACGCGAACAAGAACAAAACTATTTCTCAGATCGTGGGTGCTGCTTTTGGGGCGGCTGGTCAAAGGTGTATGGCCCTTTCCGTCGCCATATTCGTCGGGAAATCAAAGGATTGGGTGCCAGAATTGGTGGAGGCCGCGAAGAGGTTAAAGGTCAATGCTGGACACATACCTGGCACAGACCTTGGACCAGTTATATCGCCACAGTCGAAGCAGAGGATATGCGATCTGGTCGAGTCGGGGCTGAAAGAGGGTGCCACGTTGAGTCTCGATGGCAGGGGACTGGTTGTCAGTGGATTCGAGAAAGGAAACTTTGTTGGACCAACGGTGCTGACAAATGTTCAGGTATATATTATTCGATATTTTTTATTATTCATGTTGTTGGACTTGCATGAGGTTTCATTATATTAAAAACAACACAGCTTTGCTAAAAATAATGTAATTAAAAAAACAGAAAATAAAGTACACGGTAACAAGTTCCATGTTATGAGATCGCAACACGTTTCTTAACGAACACCACGTTTCCTGTAAAAGCTATGATATCAACCGAAAAGACATTACCAAAAACTATATTTAAGAGCTACAAACTTGTTGGACGATTATACTCTAACACATGTTATATTAATATATCATTATACGTGTTTTAGCCTTCGATGCAGTGTTACACAGAGGAAATCTTCGGACCTGTTCTTTCGTGTTTATTCGTCGATACCATGGACGAGGCTATTAACATCATTAATAAGAATCCTTACGGGAATGGAACTGCTGTATTTACGACGAACGGTGCAACAGCGAGAGCATTTACGAACAGGATCGAGGCCGGGCAAATTGGTATAAACGTTCCAATCCCAGTGCCGTTGCCAATGTTCAGTTTCACGGGAAACAAGGGATCTTTCTTGGGAGATAATCACTTTTATGGGAAAAACGTAAGTAATACTATTGTTGACCTATTCCCTGATCATACCTTTTATTTAACCAGCGATGTGTTTTTAGGGCGTCAATTTCCACACGCAAACAAAAACGGTAACGCAATTGTGGAGGTCTGGGGACGCAACCGACATTGATTCCTCGACAGCCATGCCGACTATGCAATAAAGTTGACGTTTTTTTATTCCCTCGAAAAATTGTTCCTATCGAATAATGAAAAACCGGTTCTGAGCTTGCAAGATTAGCAACCGTGTCGAGGAGACAAGCTAGGGTAAAAGCTTTTCCTGCGAGAACGAAGATGCATAAGTTCCTGACAATACGTGAATAATAATGTCTTCCATTAGTCCGAAAAGTCTTCCTAGAATGTTTAAATAACTATATTTTGTAATAAAATAATAAAACACTATGGAGCTGAATATCGTTATTCGTATTTATTAAGAGAAATAAAAGTATCTCTCTCTAATTTTTCATAAAATGTTATAACGCTTATCGCATTTAAGCGATCATTTGAATTCAATTTCAAAGTTGTTTCTTGGCACAATTCTTGCCCTATGTGTCTTACCACTATTACCTCCCTGGAACCACGCCAACCCTGAGTGGAATCTTTAATTGCGTTAATCCGAATAGCTTTTTGTCGAAAGTTTCAATTATATCGAAGTTCAAATCCGTTTGCAAATTTTATATAAATCTCGATCCATCTTCGGATTACATTCCTCTGTGCTTAAACGAAATAAATTCATTATAAAACCGTAACGTAGTAAGAATTGCAAACACCGTGCCTCATCCTCGTCGGAGCTATGACCATCGGGACTCTGATTTTCATCCCTATTTCCTTAAAGTGCCACCTACGGTCACACGATCACCTTCCGGTATCTTTACCTAATCCTAAACAGAAGCCCAGGAGGGAAAGTTCAAGGTCGACGAGTGCTAAAACGTCCTTGAACCCATATTGGTACCTCGCAACCCCTGTCAACATTCAAACGGTGACGGATTTCCGGAAGCTACCTATGGCGTTTGCGCGCTACGACCACCACCCCCTGACGAGCCGCGTCTGCGTACTCTTTCGGTGAATTTCTCTCACAGGGGAGGTTCTGTCTGTCCCGGATTGTCGTGTTCGTTCGACAGAGCAGGCTGCCGGAAGTGGAAACGGAGAATAGCAACCCCTTCAGTTGTTCACATATCGTGAGTACCTGTTCATCGTCACATGCCACTTCAGCCACGACACTTCAGTATTTTTCGTCTTCCTTGCCAATTCTGATCGCCTTGCGAATCAACGTTTACCCAATACTGTCGTTTGTTTGCAGATTACGATTCATTCGCGTTGCTATTGTTTTCCACGAGATCCCATAGACGTCTGGCTCTGATCTTTTATTTGGCGAACAGTAAGACTCGTTTCGATAGTATTTTCGTCCTGATTTCTACCCGTCTTGGTGTCTCACCCTGTTCACGATTAGCTGGAGTTAAACCCTTCGCGTTCGTTGTATCAAAAAATTTGTATTGTTACCATAGTGTCAGGTGCGCGTTGTTATTTTATGGATTACTTTTCAGGGTTGGTACATTACTTGTAATCCTGTCCAGTGCGATTTTTCAACGGAATGTTAAACAGTCGTAAAATTAATTTCTTCATATCCGGTTTAATCCTTTTTTCGTTTGCAATTTTATCGTATGTGTGATAAAAAGATTGATTCGCTTTGAAAACAGAAAGTGACGTTTATGCAGGAATGGACACGAAGGGGTTAACCTTTGCTTAAGCTCAGGTGTTGTCTATGCGTATGGTACGTTGGTTCGTTCGTGATTTAACATTTACAGACGAAAATCGAAAATCGATCCACCTCGTAGGAAAATGTCGAGGTCTATTGTCGCTTCTTTTCGTCGACCATCCTCGACCTTTGCAAATTTTAAGAACACGTCGTCCTCGCTGTGACATTCTATGGCAGACCAGCGAGATTAATTTTTCCTCTTCAATTTCTTCTCTGTCCACTTTTTCGTGTTTGTGTTTGATGCACTTTCGATATGTTTCGATACATCTCCAGTTGCTGGATTCCCAGAAAAATACACGACTGAATCGTTGCACAGTTGTTGTCCATTGTCGAGTGCATAAGCGTGGCGTGTTAGGATTAGAACAGTTGCCATGTATCCAGTTTAAAAATTCCCTTGATAGTCTTCTAATGGATGTAATAATTGACTTGTTGATAAAATTCTATATGCCACGCACTGTATGAAATAAGAATGAAAATAGTAAGATCTCCTTAGTTAGCTGCGAAAAAGTTTTAAAAAATGTGTCCTCACGCAGCTATTTCTCTATCAGTCCTTTCAGACCTGCCGTCCACAATTGAGGACACAGAAGACTCATACATTACCGACACTATCGTTTAGGGCGAATGTCCTTATTCGTGCGCGTGAAGAAAGACCAGTTTTCCTCGAAAACTACACTATTAGGATTTTTTTTCCATAGTAATTTTAATCCAAAATATTAAATCACATTAGTACGAGAAAACAAAAATCAGGTCTGAAAGGGTTAGCCTGACATCCACGATTCATCTCTTCTCGCAATCCACCAAAGTACCCAAAACACATCCGACTCTCCCCTTCGTTTAATTATTCGTCACAGGATAAGGTTTAAAGAAGCTCGTTAACTACAAGTCACTCGATTCCTCCAACAGGTTTATTAATTATGTACAAAACAGTACGGAAGGGCGATGCCAGCCTGCAGTATACAATTCTGCCGCAAACGGACCAGCTCACCGCGTCGGGGTTCCCTCAGGGATACAGCAAATCGCGACCAAGGATCATCAAATACACCATGGGCACGTTGATGGTCCTCATGATCCTCTCGTGCGTGGCGACGCCGTTTCTGATGAACCAGGACGATCAGAGCCTGTTCGCCAGTACTATCCTCGCGATGGGCCGCGTTGGTCACAACACAGCGTTTAGAAACGCGTCGAGGAGTCAGGGTGAAAACGTGGGCGGCAACAGGAGCAGGAGCAGGCTCTCGGACACGATGGCGATGGCGTCGACGGAGGCCTACAGGAAGCAGGACGTCGAAGTTGGCATGACTTCAGCGTTAGGGGTCCTGAAGCCGGACGAACTGGAGACTGAGAACTTAACGGCCACAGGTGAGAAACTTCTAATCAATTTACTACATCAACACGTTGACTGTCGTACTGACCACTGCCGATCACTACTCCAAACTCGTAGTGTATCTCCATAAGGCTCGCTACTAGTAGTTTGGTACTCGAAAACTTTTGAATCGAGTTACCGCTGCTACCAATGTTATAAAATAATAATAATAGTGACTCGGTGAACTAAGGGGTATTTCTGTTCTTTTTTACGTTATTCTTCAAACAATGAATGCATTGTTCCGATCATTTTTCTTTGAAATGTATAGCCTTGTCAGCTTTTATTAATAATAAAAAGGCGAAATGTTTACGGACCCAATTAAAGCAACGAGGTTTGCATGGAGTAGTGTCTCATTTTAATTACAAGAACGACTGTTATGCAATTTGTCTCGTAACACACATGCACAGTGAGTCATTCCTGTTGCAGTAAATGCGTTACATAAACATTCCACAAACACAATAAAGTCGAATAAATACACGGGAATGCTTTCGAATGGAAATATTAAATAAAAAAAAATTGTGACTGAGAGTAATTTTAGCGCTGAGCCCGTACATTTATTTACGTTGCTCGTGCGATGTTGAAACGGCTATTTTGGAAAATTTTTGTCATTTATTAATTCCACCAGGTCGCTCATGCGTGACATGTAAATTATAACACAATGGCTGTAGGAATAACAATGAGAATTTCGAAATTAAAATTACTCGAGTAACATGCGAAATGAACTATTTTTGATGGTATTAATACAACTGTGAAAAAAGTACGAGACGGTAATTTTCTCATTCGGTTAAATTAAATTCGAAGAATGTTGGCCTATTTCTCGGATTTATATGGAACAGAGGATCGAAGAGAAGAGGTACGTTTTCTTCTGATATTTATGTCTCTTTGTTTCGTATACTTTGATCGAAGGAAGTTTTGCATTTCTCTTAGTAAATGCGTTGTAAAGGAACTCGACGTACATTTTAAAAGAGGAACAAATAACGTTGGAAGAAGACTTTAGAGTTACAGAAGCAAAACCCTTTTCCTGTCTCGAATATTTACTATAAAAATCAGTACATGATTTACGTAGATGCTGAAAAGCTTTTTTACACGGAATCCATCGTTTCCTTTTTCTTTAGCTGTCCTTAATATTTCCGTTAAGTTCTTAGTTTTATATTTTCTCCAGCGAAAAGTAATATAGTATAATATGGCATAACGTGATACTTTCGAAAACTCGATCGCCAGGTAATGACTTTAAATTTTTGACAAAAAATATTAAATGTGTAATACTATTGTCATACAAGGAATTAGCGCGAGTACGTAGAAATTTTTGCAAAAAGTTGAATTAAAGCGGATTTTAATAAACGAATATTCCTTGAATAGTACGAGTGAAGATCAAAAGTTCTGAAATATTAAACCAAGAAAATTAATCATATTGCTGTCATTTTTCCGTTACAATCTCTTAATTCCATTTTCCGCTACTCTGACATATTTCCGAGCACAGGTATTTCTTGTTGCTTACTATTTTCCATATTTAATTGAACCGATGTTTCGTTTAAAATCCCAGGTGATCGCGGCTTGGCACCTAAAATTACTTAAATCGAAAACGGATATTCCCGACGGGCTAAAAAAAGAATTTTAATCTCGAAGAAGGTGATCGATGCAATCTCTCTTCCGGATCACTGTAGGATTTCCATCTTTATTCTTCTCTCACTGGTGTGCTCGAAGCCCTCTGTAGTTATCAATGATAAACATCGGCATCGTCGATGCCTCACCCGATATTACCACGTATTACTCAAATATCCTTGATTTAATTATCTTGAAAGACAAATCACAAGATATGCAACGCGAGTGAAAATGGTTTGCTCTTCTCGACACTAGATTCGTTCAAAATTATACCGTACGAATTCATACTCCGGAAAATGAAATTTTAAATACCGAAGAGAAAAGTATAATTTATTCGCTAAACCTTCCGCTGCCACGGAAACCCGTTAAGGGAACTTACAATGAATGCTAAAGTTGTTTTTTTAAGCTTTTCATTCGCGTTTTACCATACCAACACGAAGCAAAAGTTGAATACCAATTATTTTAAATTTCTATTTTCATCGAACATTGAAGTTTTAATTACTGTCGCGTTGTCCGGCTGTAGAACGAAAAGTTGGAAACGAAAATGAAGGAAATTATTTTTCGAAACCTCCTTTCGGCAGCGATCGATCGAATATAAAGAAGTACTAAATATTTATTGTCGCGTTTCTCGCTTAAATATCCTCAACATGTTTAATTCTACGAATACCATCACGTTGCTTACACGTTCTTCGTGTTCGCAGACGCTGTCGCGAGCAGTACACGACGTTTTCAAATCACCACGGAAGCGCCGCCCAGCCTTCGGCAGACATCGTCGTCCGTCACGCTTCCGTCGACTTCGTTTTCGTCTTCGACGACCCTCAAGGTACTAGCGAGCACGTCGACGGAGGTCCCCGCGACGCTCGCCAATTCGCAGAAGAAGGAGAGGATGCCCAGAGTGACCTTGAAGCTCAGGGAGAACGAAACGATACCACAGATGTACATGAAGGCCGGGATAGCCTCGTACAAGAAAGGCAACATCACCACGAGCGTCCTGGCGCATGGCCTAAGTTTGGAGGGGCTGATTTTCAAGACCCCGGAGGGAACGATAAAACCTTGGCCACAGAAGTGGTTCTTCACCGATCCCTCATCGGACTTCCAGTGGAAGGTAGGTGCAGTTTTAGATTCTATGGACCGCGGTGTAGATCAACACGTTGTCTGTCACGCATCGACGTCGACACCTATTATTCTTCGCTCGTCGTGACTCCATCGCTGCTTATTCTCGGAATAGTCTGCGTAGTGGTCAATGCTCTGAGCCTTGCCATCTACGTAATAGTGCTCATTAGCCATGAAACCGACCGGTGTTTAGATACCATCGATACATTGACACCCGATGATTGATTCTCTTGTCTGTCCTGTCTCTCCAGCTATTGATGAAATGATTACCTATGGCTTCAGACGTATCGAGACGTATCAATTACTAGTTCGATATCAGTTTACAATTCCTATCAGGAATCGAACAAGCGACAATGTTGCTATTGACGCAAACCGATTGCTTCTCGGTTGTCGCATCGTTATTATTATTGGCAACGAACTGACAAACCTCCTGACAAACTCTCGCCGGAACGAACTTTTTAAACGAAAAAGTTCATTTACAAACGAATTTGTAAATTGGTATTATTACGGTTTAGTTCGTAGACGCTTCATTGCCAAGTTATAGCCTTCCGAACTCGCACGTCACACAAAATGATTGGAGGTGGCCTTCTTCGACAAGGATACTAGCTTCGCAGCGTCGAATCGCGGATTATCTTCGACATTGTTATTGTTATCGGTGTCCGATACACATCTACGATTGCTTACCTTGTGTTATCGTGTACAAACGGATTAGAATCGTGTTAACGCGCTTGACATTTCCGGTGCGTACTTATGCTTACGCGATACCTTTTTATCGTGTTAATTAGAAACGATATACTTTTCTACTTAAATCGCGAACTAGTTATTCGCAAATTATGGCGCGAGAGTATATCGAAGTTGAGCGATCTTATATCGTATAATAAACGTATCACAAATTATATGAATAAACGGAGATGGACAGATATTGATTGTTAAGAAGGCAATCGATAAAACGTTCGACAGTAATTGTCCTCGGGATTTCGAAAGAGGTTGACGTATTCTTATCGATCTTATATTCTCCTATTAAACTTACTTCGATAACGTCGCGTCGTGGCCATAGTAACGCACGATGTTTCGATACAGTATTTTAGAAAATAGATTTATCTAGCGAAGTGTACAAGTAACGAGTTCATTTTTCACAAATCCAGGAAAATACTTACCTCGATTCGCCAGGCGAAAGACTTAGGATCCCGTTGCACCAAAGACATCTAAACCGAAGCACTCGGGTCGATCGATAGAAAGAGCATGTTCGTGAACGTGAATCTAAAAGTAGAGACCGGAAACAGTCGGTCTCCTTATTCTTCTTCCACGTTCCTGGCCAGGTCACCATTATCTTTTATCATTCCACCTACGAAACAGACACACTAGAGCGTTTCTTTGCGGATTATTTTTCCCCGTTCGGGTGTTGTCATTCATTTTCAGCTTCCCTGTTATATTTTTATCTCTTAATTTCTTAGCCGGGAAGCACTCCCAAACGCAGCGCAGCGCTGATTATCTGAGCGAGCCCTTTCTTCCATAGTTTTAAAACGAGAAACGAGGACAGCGTCGGCTATACGAGAATTGTCGCAGGGAAGTTTGTAACGATACAAAGCTGTTCGCTTCGGTGGAATGTACCGCCACGACGGGAGAATAATTGTTCATACGCAAGCCCGTATGTACACAAATTAAAGAGTGACGATTCTGCAGTCTCGAGCGAGCCGAAGTTTGGTTCCTTTGTTTCAAACCTGAAAACAATACATTTATATTGCGAAGCCCTACGAATAAGCAACGAAGATGATAATAGCCCGATCGAGTATACAAAGATTTATTGGGTGATAATTGTAGACTTCTCCGTCAGTATAAAACTGCTGTCGATTATCCACGTTGAAATTGGCGAGCAATTTTTTTACAGAGCTCTAAATCATCCTCGTTTCTCTGGATTTACGTAATACTCTTATGCGCCACTTGCAAATGTTTCTCCACGCGGGATATTCTTATGGAAAGCTACGGAGCAGCAGAAAACTAAATTCCTTGAAGCTTTCAGAGGTCGAGTTTTTCTAGTTGAAACGATTATGGTGTTTTATTCGCGGACTTATTAATAACGATGTACCGCGATAGCACCTCGATTATTATCCGCGTGCTCGCCAGCTATGAAAAACTGGCCTACGCGGAGCAGCGTCCAATTTCGCGGATTAAATTAAATTACAATCTACGGTAAATTTGTCTTCTTAAAAGTGATGTAGAAGTTATTTAAATGGGAAGATTACCGTTCGTCTACCGAGCGTCAGACGATCATCGAATCAGAATTTCAAACGGGTTCAGAAGTGAAGATCTCCGAACACGCGATACTCGTGTTCGATTTCAATGGAAATTAAATCTTGCGCCGATTTCCACGGAGAATTTGCGTTAAGCACTCTCGAAAGTAAATTACACTTTGAACAAAGTCTGATTTAAATCACATTATCTCCGATGGATTCGTTTCTCGTTGCGGTTCATGCGCGTGATTAATTGTAAGAGTGTAATTATACCAATAAAACGTTCTCAGATACGAAAGAGTACTTTAATCATAGTTACTGTAAATAACAGTAATTACGTTATTTCGAAAGAGCACGAAGGACTGTTGATTATGGCATTTATAGAGAAATTAATCGGAAATATTTAGGGGATGTTCGATGCTAATTAACTATTAGTAATTATTCGAGAAATAACGATAGCGAACCGACGGTAAATATTAGAGTGTACTCTTTCGATGACGATAAACTGATTTTCCTGTAACGATAATATGGACGATAAGTAATTTATAACGAAGGGAATTTTGTTTCCCGATAGCTGCGCAGGCGTGGAATATTTATTACGAAGTCCTCAATTTAATAAACACCAAGCTTAAAACCGTTATCATACCGAGTTAGTTAACTGGGGCGAAATTTCCGATATTGAGTTTTGTGTCATCACGACGGATCAATTTACTTCGTGCCGGGATAGAATTTAAATACCCATCGTTTCGAACTAAGTAGTACATCTGTTTTTCTGTACTCTCATGCCGTATCGATTGATAAATTACCATGCAACGTAAACTACGGCACATTTATTAACGTATTCGCGACCGGCGGATATTTTACGTTTCTAATACCGAGTACTGACGAAAATAATACAATTCTGAAGCTGGACATCGCAAAGTATCGTTAGGGCGAAGATAAAAATTACAAAATATGTTTTGAAATGTAAATGTTGTCGAATATGTAGTGTATAAAATAAAAAGATTTTCATCATTTGGAATAGATACCAGGAATAGAATTTGAAGTGACGTGAATTCACGTTAACGGTAGCAAAAAGAAGTCTATTTTTATTTAAAGAATACACATTTCTGTATAAATTTTATTTTAAGTAGACGAGGAAGAAAACTAACAGGTATAAATTTGTTCGCAGGGATTGAATCAAATGCCAGTAGCGATTTACGTAGTCCTGGCTGGGCTGGCAACCTTGGCAAGCGTCAGTATGATCCTCATGTTCTACGTGCAACGAAAGTCCACGAGGCGCCAACGTCAGAGCGCCGAGGAACCGGAAGCCGGGGGTCAGGAGGAAGATAAATCTACCCTGCTGGGCGCGGAGTCTCAGGAAATCGAGGAGAAAGAGTAATTGTGATCCTACGACGTGGAAAGCATGTAGCTCGTAAGACTCGCATATTTTTACAACACGTACATCAGTTTGGTATAGGTATCTCGCGCGAAAGTCGAAGGGACGATCATGGAGATATTGGAAACGCCGAATTCCCTACGAGTCTGTTCGATCAAATGCTTGGGACTCTATTTAAGGAATTGATGAGTAGCTATTATCATTTTTAGTACAGTTCTGTTCGGTTTGTAGAGATCGAGGCGCGAATTGTGCGACAGGCGAATATTTACAAAAGTATCGGTGATATTAGGAACCTGTACAGGTCACGATCTTGGTTTATAAGTAGCATGATTTTTACTTTTGATACAAAAAGTACGAAGTAATTTGGGCCAAACGATATTAATAATTTACGTGACGCGATTATTTTCAATCTGTTGCACACGAGTACTCTAACTTAACGTTGCTTTCGAGTTAAACTTTCCGCGATACTATAAGAAACGGCTGTTAAAAAAATTAAATGCTGAGATACTGAATTTCGTAATCTAATAAGATTTTCATCGTGATCAAAGATCGATATATCGAGTCGAAATTTTTCAATGGAGAACGCGACTCGATTTTCTGGGTCGATAAATACGAAGGGATTCGAACAAGTTCTTCGCTGGCACGATTGTAGAAGCTGGTACAGTAGATAGAAATGTTTTTCGTTGCACAAACACGACTGAAACGCGACGCGAAAACTCAGCTAAATAATAAAGAAAGTATAGCTGCTTTCACGTGCTCGAATTTCCAGCTCTTCGCGCGGGTGTACTAACGCATTGTCGTCTGACCAATTTTAAAATGGAGAGAAGATATGTAAATCGTGTTACGCGTTTAGTATATCGTCAGACTACAGTGCGTTGAGTACAAGACTTGTCCCCTCTCGATGTTACCATCGAGTCGATGATCGACGTGTATACATACACTGGCTGTTCTAGTGGATTTGCACAAACCACGAATCAATGTCAGGAAGTCGCAATGATTTTGTATAAGGTGTCTTGCATATCTCTGTACTCTGTACGTGCTGATAGTTGTAGATTTAACGAGAATCTTTGCTACAAACCTGCGCGTCGAAATAAAGCTATATAAATAAGAAGGAGTATATCGTGTACTTCGCTATTTTAAATGATAGGAAGACGTACCGCTTACAAACATTATACGGTTTCGAGGGGGCCAAACGTGGCATCGACGGTCTATCCGTGAAACGCGGATCGCAGGATGTCTCCCTCGAAACGCAGTAAGTTTCATCCAAATCAATCGTTTGGATAATCATTTGAGATGTGATCGCATGAAAAGATTAAAATGGGACATCCTGTATAGCGGTGTGCTCTCTGAAAGCGAACTACCTTGTTTAAAAGTGGACGATTATATCCTGTGGAGACCACTGTATCGCGAGATATAATTTTTAGTGCTTTACACTTCCATTTTCATTCATACAAAATCATTTTTTAAGTAAAGCTTCGGATCCTAGGTTTAGATTAAGATGAATGAGTTATAACGAGGATACGAAAATTCCATATAAAGACTGTGCGTTATTTTAAATATGTATTTTAAGTACGTGTTTTAATGGATAGGTTGAACATTAGAATTTCGCGAGTGAGAAACGTGAGCTGCTTGTTATGCTTCCTTATTACCAGAGACTAACGATTGAATTAGATTTTCCTATAAATCATGTTGTACATTTATGCTAACAAAAGAGAGATGTTTTTATCGTTAATGCGTTTTTACCAAAGATTTAAGAGGAGTCTCTTATTGATTGAGCGTATTTTTTCATTAAGTGAAATAATGCCGTCAGCGAGCGAGAAACTGCAGAAAATTTAGAACATAATTGAAGGAGTACAATACATATGTGTCCTCGGTTACGTTGTATTTTACAAAGCAACGTGTCATTCAGTATTTTTAGAGCAATACATGGAATATGGAAAGGATTATTATTATCATTTTCAACGAATGATTCGATACTTGACCGCAGGATTGTTCAAAATATTGTACGAACAATAATTCATAGAAGTTCCACGACCTCTGTTAACAACTGACAAGAAACTTTATCGGTATATTTCTGTGGAGAAATACATGTTGAATATTTGTTACATAATTTCTTCCATATGTACATACGTAAAATACCGAAAGGTTTTTGATACTCCTATGTAAATATACTGTTGATTTCTTTCAATTGGAATTGTTGATTCACCTACGTTGATAGAAATTTATTTATGAAGATATATATATACACAACCAACGGAAGAATATCCCAATAGCAAACAATTTGATGATATTGCCGAGCGAAATAAAGATTACTTTTTTGTATTTCATTGTTCAGGAACAATTAGGTTGTCCCAGGGAAGCAGATGAATTTCTTGAACGGAAAAATGAACGGAATGTTTCTCTACGATGCGTTTTGTTAAACTTGTACCACGATCAGTAGGAATCGTTGCTCAACCGCTACCGTTTCATTAGATTCGCTGGAAGGTGTTCAAAATTTACTTAAACGATTAAAGAACAATCAAGCGAGCGTTGACGAAAGATTTAATATACTTAGGGAAACACGATGAACCGTAGTGCGTCTAAGTTTAACGAAACGATGCTCCGTAATGCATTTAAAGTAACGTTTAAGGATTAGTCGAAGTAGCGGACGAATCGCGCGACGATATCGATGTTTCTACAACGCGAATTTTTCACGTAACAACGGATCGGCAGAGATGGGCAGAAATGTTTATTTATACACAAACTTCCATTCTTAAATGAAAGATACATAAACGTTCCACCATTACGAGCAATTAAAGATCTAACCAAATAGATTGCCGTTCGAATAAAGTTTCGGCCATCGCTGTGGATCGACCTGTCGCGTATCGACTTTGATCGCGATTCGCCGAGGTGTAGTCGAGCGATTTGTCCAAAATTCTCGTGAAAACGGAGCACGATCGAATTGTTGTTCTTAGCAATCAAACGACGACGCTCCAAATCGATGGCAAACAAAAAGATTTTCAAATGTATTGTAATTTTTACTTTTACAAACGTTCGTTGGTTCTCGAACCAACGGACCGCAAGTATGTATATCGCAGGTAGTAGATACACGTACAATTCCGTACAAAATGAGGGATAAAAAAAAAAAATGGATAGAATGATGTTCGATGTGTTTTCGAGAAAAGAAAATAAAAAGGACTTCATAAGTGACACAATAGTGCTGTAGCTAAAGAGAAAGACGGTTATAGTTTCTATTTTGAAGATTATATTTTTTTAACTTTATTAATTTTTGACTTCCACATACATATATTTATATATATATACATATAATTGTATATACGTACTCGCATAACTATTATATACATATAAATATATATATACATAAATTATAAATATTATTAAGTGGATAATGATATACCGTGCGCAGGGTGAACTCTCTGATAATGGAATTACAAGTACTCGTCGTCTTTTATGATACGAGTATCTAGAAAGTGGACACGCTATCAAACATTTTTCCTATTAGGGTCACAGTTTTGTCGAGACTTTTACGTTACTTCAGCCGTTTCGTTTAAAGAATAATTCGGTCAAACAGAAGGACCACGACGAGACGAATTTAACCGTAGTAAATTTCTATTCGTATCATCGAATACAATGAATGTATTTGCAACTCCATTCTCGGGCGTCTCACTTTGTATATCCGTGTATGTGTTTCAGAACGTGGCCGTGTAACGCATGAAATCGCAAAGATTATTTTGTGGTACTATATCGTAATAATTGTAGAATCGTCGGTATTGTTTGTACAAATGTACATTACTTTGAAATAGCAATTACAGTCGAACGGAGAATCAAAGAAAACAAGTTGAGATATCGGCGAGCAAAATTCATCGACGATGTGTCCGTCGCTAGCGTACGTCGAACAATGTGACTCATATCTACTTCGATACAACAATTTTGCCTTTGAGCCTTCGAGGTTCGCGCCGCAAAAACGTTGACCTATCGATTCAATCTGTACCTGGATTATAAAACGGATGGCGCTTCTACACGGTAAACGATGTGTCGTATAAAAGGTACACGAGAAATCAATTTATTTAACGAGTAGTGGAGCGAATAAACTCGCAAGATAGGAAGAACGCGCGCGACAAAGCGTTAAAGCCCGTTCGAGAACGATGCTTCTGCGTAATCCGTACGATATGCAAATGTAAGAGCCAACGTTACGAACGTGAATTTCCGATTATTCCGGTGATAACACGTTCGGATAAAATTTCAGCCGGATTAATACGGCTCGAAACCGATGATGCGAACCCTGGTATTTATCAACAAAAGCACAATGCACAATTGATTTCCGTTACACGGCTTGTCGCATTAGCTAGCTTAGGTAGGCAAAACAATTCTGTGTACATATACTATTAACATTGTAATGTATGTGTCGAGAATCACGATAAGGATTACCAATCGTGGTGCGTTTACTATTGAGAATTGAATTGTTAACTCGAGTTGAAAGTGAAATAGCTCACGCCTAATTAGGGCCTCTAAGTGTATACAAACAAATAAAATATTGAGAATAAGAGCTTGTAATTTCGTCATTGAGAATCCTGAGTCAACAAAAACCGATTCGTCTTAATCTTTTCCGACTTATTATTGTTTGCGAAACAACCGCGGAATATTTCGATGAAAGGAATGCCTCGCGGGAATGAGAAACAATTATTTCAACACGACGTTGCGTGTACACCTTGAACTAAGATGTTTTTCCAAGAGAGAATCATAATTATTTACACACCTCATTGATATATACTAGTTCGTGCTCCCTCTAGATAAGATAAATTTTAAAAAGGGAGCTCGTCCAGAATGTTTGTAAGTTTATATATATGTGTTAACCGTATCTGTCCTGTCATTAGTTTAGTCTGCTTTGAGATACGTGTCGAAGTACCTTCCTGTATCTGTCGAAGTTTATAGTGGAGTTAAACCTGTGATATGATTGCCATGGCTTGGTGCAAAATATTATCGATAATTGCAGTACTGATTGGAGTTCTTTGCAACGATAGCAAGATCTTCGGTTCTGCTGTTAACGTTGGTCACCAGAATGCAACACCTACAATTGCTGCTATGTTGACGAAACCAGCCAGTCGAACTTACAACTGTTTCCTGAAAAATAACGTCATTTGCAACGTGTTCGAGTCTCAAAAGAGTGCTGAAGCGATCATTGGGCTACAGGGTGTCCCGAAGAATGGACCACAAGTTGAAGAGATCGCTAGAAGCTACTCCACTTTGAAGGTACAAGAGTACAACGAAACTCACTTCGTCTCAGAAATCAGATGGACCATCGACGATAAAGCGTCCATTGTCGATACTATAAACGTGTTTTTATCGAACAGCGATTACGTTGAGAGACAACCTATACAAAGGTCCGTATTAAATTTGGTATGCTCGCATCGAGTCGATAATCATAATTCTAAAAGAGAACAAGCAGTCGATCAGGACGTAGGCACTGTAAGATTTAATTGCTACATCGAAGCTGATTTTATAAAGGATCTACTATACGGATCGCGAGGATTGGGAGTCCTCGTGTCCACTTTGAAAATGATCGGACACAGTCGCGTGGTTCATCAAGTCGCCGATATTTCCCTTCACGACTCTGTCATGCAAATTGCCAATTTCCACGGGTTCGTTTCGAATCCTCCAAGCAGAGCAAAGCTGTGCCAGATGAGGACGAATACCAAGTGTGGGCCAGTAATGTACGAGCCCCAGAGCGTGGAAGGATTCAAAGAGTTTCCACATGGTCGACATAGTCCACCAGACGGCAAGATTGCCAGCGCTAATAATCCCAATTTTAATAATCTGGACGAGTATGGATCAGGACGGTGGGTCCCTGTAAAATTTCCCGATATCGGCTGCTACAGTAGAACTCACGTTTACTTCAATCTCACCTGGTACTTCACCGCCACCCATTCTTCCGAAGATATCAGGGTATACCTAAGCAACGAGAAATACACGTCAGAGGAACCACTGTCGAGGCGCCATCTTGATCTCACCCCGATTTGCTCGATGCCATTTTATGGACGATATCCGCCAACGCCATTGACGATACCATGCCCGATCACGTTTGAAAAGTACCGCAAATTGCTCAGGTTCAAGGAGGTGCTGTTATTAAACGTGTGGAATATTCGTGACACCGCCTTCGCGTTTTACCAAGTTGTCGATCTTAAACCACTTACCAACGAACATATAACGTATAAATGTCGATGAAACTCCTTAAACTTTTGCAGTTAGGTTCTGTTGTTTTAGAAGATCGGTGCGCATCGTTGAAATTTACGAGAGAGATTAAGATTGCTTTTCTCGGAAAGTTGCAAATAAAGACGAAAGAAAATTATTCATCGAATCGAATGAAACGCAAACGGCTAAACAAGCGTGGCGATAAGATTGTATTCTTAGTAGATATTTATTGTGTTCTTATTACTTATCAAACCTAAGCTCGGATTCGTATAAACGCAAGACCGTTCGCCAGCGTCTGACTCGATTTCTTTCGTAGTAGCTTTAGCATGGAACCCGTTGAAGCAGGTTGAACCAGCTGCTTTTCAAGTCTGTATCCTATTTTCCGAGCGTAACACACTCTATCCAGTAACATTTAGTGAAAGCACAACTCTTTGTATTTATTCTACTTACTTCTAAGATTCTGACTAATTCTGAAATTATTTTAGATGTTTAATTTAAGGAAAAACATATTTCTACATATTTCTGATGGAAGAATAATACGTTAGATACGATAAATAAATTTCGCCTTGGCTTTTTCTTACTTTGGCATGCGCGTTTCCTTTGATCATGGTAGTCCTTACGCATTTGAATATGTCTATCGAGTTCCTGGTGGTCCTCTCCAGAGCAAACTATTTATCATCCCGATGTAAGAAAGGACGACGAGCTCTGATCCGAGGGCGGACCATGTCGACGTGCTCTTCTTAGGTAATCGTGCACGGCATAACTGAGAGGTCATATTACGCCTCAACTAGAGATTTGTGGTGCCGACCCACCCATCTTCATTCGATGAACAATGCAGGACTATCGATAATGCCGCGAACGGCTTTCGATCATTTCGTAATATCATTTGCCTTGAATAAAAATAAGCTGTCTTAAGAAACTAGGATTTCTCACGGCCGTCAGATTTTTACGTTACTTGCAATACCGAACTTTATTTATGCGCGCGTCTTCTGGCAGCATCGAGTCGCTTGAAAAAAAAAACTTGTCCACGTCTAACCGTGACGTATCGGTTCTTTTCTGATTTAATTTCTTGGAATTAGAGATGCGAAAGGGTAGTCATCGTGATCTTTTCGCAACTGCGATAAAAGTGTAAAAATTCTCGGGAGAAGAATTCAGATACTTCGCAGGGAAGAATCAAATTAATCGATCACATTACCTACTAAAGGGTACTTGAATTTCAAATACCAACCGAGGTAACAATTGTGGAATTAATTCACACGTACAAAGAGACGTTTTCCTACGCAAATGGCAAAACATAATCGCGCATCCAGAGGTATGCATAAAAATATGTATATGACGGCACATATGGCATGTAGAAATACCAACGAAGGATGGGCAATCGTTTCAGGTGAAAGAAATGAAAGATGATCCTAACTGCTTTATCAAGTAGTTCGAGAAGACGTGTGCAGATCCGAGGGCGGATTATTGCACTATTCTTAAATAACCCCACACAGTTGGCATAACTGTGGTTTGTAATTCCATGGGATCGCTTACCGCTTCATCCTATACTCGAGCAGCTTATGATATGCGTCACAGATGAATCTGCATATTCGGAGTGACTTGTTTAAAAAATCTGTCGTGCAATTCAACTTGACATTCAACGTGCACGGGCACGTTGAACGAGGGTATCCCAATCTCGGTTCGATTAAAAAATAAATGCACAAAATCGAGCTTCACGTTTGAATATTCAGTTGTACATAACACTTTGAGGAAGTACCTTCATCCTCGGCATATTTCTACACCGAGGAAGGAAGCCGTGCCCATCTAGGACGTTTATATCTTCCTCTCTACCAATCCTTCGCGCCTCCACACGATTTTGTTCTCGCCAAGGGTATATCGAATGATAGTATCGAATAATGATATAGTGTCAGCGTAGAATAATGATATACCATTCGCAATGATGGTAGTATCCGAGACAAACCTTGATTTCGATCTTATATTTTCACGCGAGTAATTGTTATCGTTCAACTCCCCAAAGCTACAGTGTCGTATTAAATGAGAAGCTCCTGAAAAATGCATAAAATTGGAGAAGCTATGAAAACATTCCGTTCCCACTCGAAGGGTTGATTATTTCATTTCATTCGACTCTGCAAAGGAAGGCTGTACAATGTATCAAGGACGGCTAATAGCAAGTTCCTGTGTCAAAATATCGATAGAAAAGGAGAACGCATCGGTGTTGTACCTACGTAGGGAATGTCGCAAGGATCGCCGATGCGGTGCAGTGAATCGTTGCATCGTGCATCCTGCTCGTAACAGACAGCTAGTGAAAGGAATACGCCCTGTGATGATCCGTGGCAAATCCGGCGATCTGAATCCTGTGTCGAGGTCGCCGCGGTCTGCGTCTTACGAGACATTGCAAAGCTCGCGACCTAATGACTGCTATTCGATGGCCTCCTGCCGTAATGTTAAACTTCTTATCTGTCGAGGGTAAACGATGATACAGCTAAACACACGAGTACTCGCGCGAGCGAGAGAATCGCTACTGCTGCGATACCCGCCCCTCCACGAAGAGTCCTTTCATATGCTAACAAGGAAGCAGCGAATTCAATTGAGAAACGCATCGTTAATTTTTATGAAGAAGAAGTACGCGGAGACTACACGAACAATGTGTATTGGACGCTATCTTTACTGGTTATCAATTTTTTTTTTCAGCCTCAAATTTATTTCGGCGAGAGCATTGTTCTCCTCTGCTGTTCGTTTTGCGCAATAATTGGTACGAAGGTTGCGAGGACCTCCCTCGAGGTGGAAATTTACAAATAGGTTATACGAATCGTTCACTGCACAAATCAATCGACTACACTTTTTGGAAAATCTTAAGTCTAAATCTTTAAGTGTCAAAGCACTTGGTATAGCCATAACTTTTTATATCTGAAAGTAAAAACAAGTTGAAAATGCGGAATAGGCGTTTTGCGATGGACTTCCGTCTTCGAGGAGAACAATTTCGAAAATCTATCAGGTACACATACACTTGACAGTGCAATTAGTGTAGCGTGCATTATCACGGATCATATCTCGTTTGTTTCCGTCTAAAAGTTACATCAATGTCAGACTAATATTAACATGGAATTGAAGTGTAGAAGAAGTAAAGAATACAATTTTACAATGCATATACGGTTTACAGGTAATTAAATTTTCAAGAGGACACTTGCATAACAACATACGTTTAATAATTTTAATATCGACAAATGTTCTAGCTTGACACAAATTTAATTGTTCATCGAATAACGTTCTGTACATTATATGTGGCGTTTATTGCACAAATCGATTAACTCCAAAAAACAAAAAGTTGAGAAATGGTCTCTGAAATAAATTATTTATTATTCAATGGCCAACAAAATTTTGCCGTTCGATGGTGTTAATCTTTACCAAGTGCTTTGACTAAAAAATTTAAGATTTTTCAAAAAGTGGAGTTAATCGATTTGTGCAGTGAACAATAACATACGATGTATATTTGCTTCGTGAAATACATGCTCGTATGAGATACAATTTTTTCTGCTAATTTCATTCTGCTTCCTACAATTAACTGGACTCATCAGACGAACACAGATGCAATCGCTACCCTGTTCATGAATTACGCGAATACATAAGACATATTCTCCCCTTCAACTTCTATAAAACAGTGGCGGGGCACGAAGGAGGCAGACGCAGGGTACTGTGGCGACTATATAGTCTCAACGTGATCCGTCTGGTTGCATACTTATACACACCACCGGATAGAACAAGCTCCTGTCACGTGGCTTTTTACAAGACTTCAGAGGATCGTGATTCGAGTATCGTTTTTTCGAGGATCGTATCGGGGCCATCTGTCATCTCGACTGACCAAGGATATCGAATTTTTGGTAGTGCGTGGACATCATGAAAATTCTCGTGAGTTTCCTTGCTTTCATTTTTTGTTAACATCTCAATGTAATGGAAATAATAACATAATAACTTCGAATGGTAAAGCGTTCGACGACTGATTTAATTTTGCATTCGCGCAAGCTCTAACTTAAAAATTTTCCAAAAACACGCCTCTTCGCGTTTATCAGTTTTTTTTCTTAATTCTGTCAAAGATACAACAGAACGAGGTAATTAAAACACGATTACAAAGTAACGAGTTATTCAATCACTGCTAACAACGTAATACGATTTCTGAAATTGATTAGATAAGTCCACTTAAATTCAAATTATTCTTGAATACACGTTACGTTCGAAGGAGGCACGTTTCAAAATGAAATTAATATGTACATGCTCTCCGACTTGCAATCATTTTGTCGAACAATGAGATTCCACTGACGTATATAAATTGACTGATTAATAGTGGAGATAAAGTGGCCAAAGTGGGGGATGCGATGTATCAATTGCATATAATTAGTCATAAGTAATGTATCTGCCTGCCCACTTGTGACCCATCTATCGGCCCTTCTGTATGACTAATACGTGCGTTAAAGCAAGCGCGCAATACTATTCGCGATACTATCCGTGAACGTTAAAATGGCTTCAAAGGTATCGATTCACGGCGAATACAGTGATCGTTTTATCGCGTAACAAAATTTGTCATACTTTTATTGAAATTAATATGTTTTATATTGGTCGTTTTATTTCTTTACATTTAAAAAATTCTATTTTTAACGTAGCAACGAATAACAACGATAATAATTTGTTTTCGTTTTATAGATACTTTTGTTTGGATTCACGGCGATGGCATACGCACAAGTCAATAGATACGTGTACAATCCTGATTATTATGGCCGACGTTTCGCCATATTGCGACAATCGCAAGACTCTTCTCCGGATGGATCGTACTCCTACAGGTGAGATCGTCCTTCTACAACGTCCTGAACGTCGACAGAACGATAAGCGACGTCGAGGTACGTTTCCGCAAACGCGATCTCGACACGCTCGAAGTATCTCGTTTATACTCGGTTCTGAAAACACATCAGCGTGTCTGCGCACGTCACCTTTCCATCTGTTAAACTATCGACTACTTCATTTCTCGAAGAGCACTGTCAAATTCCAAGTACACTTGCACGTGTTCTTCCTTCTAACCAACCTACACATTACGTTTATTATGCAAATCCGCGAGATACTGTGGCATCGTCCTTCGATGTGTTCACATTATTCTTCTATTTCACAAAAAACACATAATTGTACATTTATAATGTTCGTGCACTAAAAAGTACGACCTTCGCCAACATGCTTCCTTCGCGCGATATTAAACACGTTATTTATACTTTTGACCTCTGTGCTAAACATTTTGCTGCCTTTGCGTAAACTTCGTTGAATGATACGATACTTGTAATTAAAAAAGAAAAGGAAGAAATCTTCGTTTCGCTCGACAGAATCATCAGATAGTTCGTTTTAAGGTTTCCTCTACCTGGTTCTAGTCGGTAAAAATTCTTTTCCCGAGCACAATGTTCATTGTTCACTTTTCATATCTGTTATTCCATATTTATGACAATGCGAACCGTTCGCTGGCGTAAATAATAAATCTCGAAATAGGAACGATAGATAGAGTTCTGCACGGCTGGCCGATATTGGACACTTTCTACTGCAGTCTAGCTTCCACGGTTGTTGTTGAAATCACTTGTGAAATGTATAACATAAAATCAGTGGAATTGTGCAAATTTGTACCATACGTTAACCTCGACTCTTCAAATTTATTTATATTAAAATTTTTCAGAGAGTGGAGTTCGGCTCAATTATTTTTTCAGTGCCTTCAATATCAATACTTTCATTTTATTTCTCTCGACAAAGGCAGAGTTTATTAAAACATTACTGTAAAACATAAAAATCACTTTTTCGTAGACAAATTTGACCGTCTTTTAACTAGCTAGAATCAATTGAAACAGTTAATGCTGTACTACCACTAACGTCGACGACTACTAGCACAAGTAGAAATAGCGAGTAATAGACAGACACAAAATCAGACCAAAGAACACGTGTTCGCGCCGTCATTATCGATTGGTCCAATACCAGCAATGCTTCCTCGAAACGGATATCCAACAATTTTCAACAAGATCGCGAACCACTGACTACCCCTTGTTAATTAAGTGTAAACCTGATCACTTTTTTGCCCATAAAACGACTCTAGCTTCCACCGTGAAATTTTGAATGAAAGTTGTCGAAGTCGAGGAGGATAAAGATGCTAATTGAATCGTTAAAAGTTGAATTACATACCATGCATATGCATGGGACGATTAGTTTACTCGCTATAGCGCCCAGGAACACCCGATCAAAGATGAGTGTACAGACACGCGAGGTGTGCTAAAGGAAGAAGCGAGAAGGGAACGGAATAGGAGGAAGAGGAGGGAGATGCGCAGGATACTCAGCTGTGAAAAGATATCTAATTAGCTTTGATGTTAATCATTCGTGTTAGACGGCTGCGCAGTTAGCAATAACACATTACACAATAGAATAATTACAATCGACCTACCTACCTACCTACATACTGTCTACTGCACTTTGAGGTCGGAGGCTAGAGCCCCTCCTATGACATTTGTCGTTCAGCGAATCGGACAAGCTCCACCTCGCAGCATCGTCGAAAGTGGCGCCTGTGTCAAACGGATCGACGATTCTCAGCCGATCGTGAATTTTTCACGGGCGAGTCGCCGCGCCATTTTCCACGATAATGAATGACTCTTATAAAGGTGTTGTGGGCGACTAACCGATGACCTTATTGTGTGCACGATATGACGATAAAATGTAATATGCATCGGTGCGGCTCGTTCGGGTAGTGTGCTATTAGTAGTCGTTAACTGTTGCACGATTTCAGCGATGGAATTTCTTGAACGTGTAGCGCACTGACGAGCAACATTTCAAATTTGACGTGCCCGATTAGTAAACGACGCGTAGCGTAGGTTTGCCTTCGTTGCTACGTGACATTTTATTACGAAGTTTACAGAAATCATTTTAATCTTTTTTTTTTTCGAGGAAGCAATGACGTTTTCGGACGATAAAGTTTGAGAATGACGTGTCTAAAGGTTTCTCTTCGTTTCAGTTACGATACGGAAAACGGCATATCAGTGGCGGAACAAGGCTCACCGAAATATGCCGGCCCAAACCAAATCGAAGCTGTACGGGGACAATTTAGTTACACTGCCCCGGATGGCACACCGATTTTGGTAACGTACACCGCTGACGAAAATGGCTTTCAAGCTAGCGGTGCCCATCTGCCAACGCCACCACCGATACCAGTAGCGATACAACGTGCTCTGGCGCATAATGCAGCCCACCCCGAAGAGGAAGAGCCTTACAGAAGATATTAAAGGACAGTCTCGGATACTCGCGCCGAGACAGATTTAAGCAGTACAACATAGACCAATGGAAAACTTTTAAAAACCTTGATACCTTTAAAGAATGTTCGAGTCGTCTTTTGATAGATTATTTTAGATTATGTGAAAAGTCAACTGTGCCCACGAATATGCTTTGAAAATTGTAGAACAATAACGAGAATACAGCTGGAATCAAAGAAACAAATTTACTTTGAGTAACTTTTAAGTTCGTGCTTTCGCAGTAGAACTATAAGTGGTACTCGTATAACAATGAAACTAGAGAAATTGAGAAACATGTAGTCGTTGATATTAAAAAATAAGGACTATTATGGTAATACGATTGCTTTATTTATTTTTGTATTTCTGTTCTCGCGATCAAGCAGAAGTAGTTAGAAAGAATAGTTAGTTAGATCTAATTCAAGTTGATACGAACCTCAAAGAAACCGATTGGTGCCAAATGTCAAACTGTTAAATTACTGTTCTCTATGTTGTACTGTCAGTTAATTTATTGACCAATGACTGGACCAATCTTGAAATCCTGCTACAAAGACTACGATATAGTGCTTTGCTTCACTGATTCTAATGCGAAGCCTCTACTTTACCGACCGTGCTAGACTTATACTTTGTGTATCTTCTAATCAACTTAGTAGGTACTTTTACTTTCCTTGCAAGTACGGGAAGGAACATTTATACTTTTACTTATTTTAAAACTAAAGACAAGCATATGGAAGAGGAGAAAGTGGGAGCGAGAAAAAGAAGAAAAAATAAAGCGTGGGGTAAGAATACAGATGCATGTACATATGTCTCTGTATCACAGTTTATATCATATTATGCCTAACGTTACTAAAATGTATAATATGTATGTATAAATATATATTCATACAAATGTCATAACAATTCGTGCATTCTTCTTTTTATGCGTCAATTACGGAATAGCGAACAAACCTTAAAGAAAAATCAGTGAAGTAAAAATCATCTTGAAGTATGTATATTAAAAATTATAATCTTGTGCAATATTCGAGTAGATAAGAAATTTGACAAGTAATTTCAACCCTGTTCGACACGGTGGCCAACCTGTTTACCAAAGATCTCACTCTGAGAAAGGTCGAGTTACGTAACCATAGATGATACAGCTGTTTGAACGATAATTGTAAAGTATGTGGGGTTGTACAACCTGTCGTGCGTCGCGTTCCTGTTCATGGGAGATCAGAGCCGTCGTAAAACCTGGCGTAGTGCAGGTTTGATAAATGACAAGTTGAAACGTATGTGGACTGTCACTTGAAGAGATTCTGTACGATCTCAGCTACAACACTTAAGTGTCTACGCATAAATACTTGCATGGTATAATGATTAGACAACCATGTCTTAATATTTCCTAAAACTATCGCAACGCGCACTTTTTCTTTCTCTTTTCCCAGGGAGCCTCGCCTATACGAATCGTGCAATATTTTATCGATACTGTAAAACGAAAATGATACAGGGGTGTTTCATTCTTCTGTCGTAGAGTGTACTTATAGTCAGGTGTACTATTCTTCGTCAAGATTCGGTACAGTCCGCGGTGAAAGCAATATGCAAGTCACTACAACTGTCGTTGCATTTCACGTCTGCCGACTCTTGTTAGCCCTCGTCCATTGCATCTTCTTGCAAACCGCTCGAGTGTGAGTATATTCTCGTGTTTAGAATTTTAATTGTTATTAGAAAACGCGTGTCGGAACGATGTATTCTATAAAATGTCATCATTCGACCTCCAGTTTAACCCCGTCAAGTTTCATCGATGATCGAAGTCCCCCGGGGGAAGTAGCGAGGTCTCGTTGTCAGTAGAAAGTGAACGTAAAAAGGACCGCTGTATGGTACCAAGTTATGCGGTTTTAATGGGTGCGAGATTTTCGGAAGAATAACCGAAGTGCCAATCGGATTAATGCTAATGGTAATCGTAATATCACGTTAAAGGTGAGTCAGTGAAAGCAACTCATCGGTTTCTTGTCCATTGCACAACGACCGACCCATCGCCCGATCCGCACGAATGTAGGTAAAAGGATTTCAACGCATCCCACGCATCATCTCACTGACCTTATAATTTATAAATAAAATTTGTCACTTCGTTAAAATCGACACCAACCGACGCGCGAGACCGCAACTATAAAAATTAATTCGATCCCTCTGAGCTCGTCCTTGGAATCAACGATTCGTGAATTTTATGATTAACGAAGTATGCTTACTGAACAAAAAATGTAAAAAATTAACACATGTTGTTCGACATTAGTTTCACCCTATGAAAAATAAAATTGTACGAATCTGTCTGTTTCAGTACAAACTTATGTTTTCGAATAATTGATTTCAACTCGCTACGAAATAATTCAACATGTCGATCGATCGCTGGATTTGAATACGACGAGACGAATTCCTTTCAACGTTCGTCACGTATAACAAGAGAAGGAGGGTGGAGCACGATCGAAGAAATCATCCGCCTGCCAGTTACATATTGTAGATTCTGTATGAAAGGTAGAAACTGAAGCATCTTCGCCGTTGCAACATCATTAGTGAACGGTAAACGATTCTTCACCCCTAGGTTAACGCCGACTGACCAGTGTACCTCCTCCTGAATCAATACCCTGGGTAAGAGGAACGCGTGACAGCCTGTTAGCCCACTAATACAGGGAGAAACAATCGGGGCCGGAGAGCTGATCGCACAAGGAGCGCCTTTAACCTTCCAAAACGTCTAACCTAGACGCTTCCGACCTCTGTGCGTTGATTCACACGAACCGTTATGAAATAACAATGTGCTCGGTGATGTGATCCATCCCATCCAGCAGCCGATGGAATAATAAATTTATGCATACCTACCTTGCATATTCGCGCTCGTCCGCTGGCATTCGTGCATTCTGTGATAGTACGAACGAACTTTTTGGAAGTGTTTTTATAAATAACATTTAAAGCGTTGCAGTAATTTTCCTCCCCTTTGGATTACATCGAGGATTTACCCTTTTCTCCAGTCGGATTCCAAAGGATCGTCCTTTGCGTCAAAGGACCGACTTAATACCTGATATTGAATTAGACTGCTCGTGTTGTCCACATTTTTTTAAATTAAAAAGTACTCGTACCGATCCTCTTGGATCGTAACACGCCCCTCTAGGGGTTGCGGCTGCTGCTTGGGTGAACATTGTTTCATAGCGTTACGTGATTCTGTCTCATCGCCTTGTTTCACCCCCACCACTCGCTCAATTACGCTTAGGTCACTCCTTCAGGGATCTTTTCTAAGCGTCGAACTGTGGAACCTACGCGTGTTTCTCGCGGTGAGTGCGTATTCGTGCCGCCACACCCTCGGCTGCCCAAGATATGAGAAGACAACTTTTTTAATAACCGCTTACGTCGCGAACACGAAGCCTCGGATTAAAAAAATGATGCAGGACTTTCACGCTGTGAATCCGAAAAGATATCCTGGCCAATGCATTTCAAATGAACCTTAGCCAGCTGTAAAAATTGTTCGAATAATAAATACATTGATATTTTGTTTAAATTTAATTTAGAAAATCAGGCTCTTAAGGGTTAAAGAATTTAACCTCTTCGAGAATGCTGGCCTATGCGTATACTTTTATCAGAAATTTATTTCGCGAGATTTTCTATTTCGAATTCATCGTAATACTTCAGTTTTCCAAACAGGTGAACGGCGGTCCTGATTTCGATCGTAGATCGCGTCTGAAATGAAAAATTCGAAGAATAACTCGATGGAATTTCGAGAAATGTATCAGACCGTGAAGGAATGAAAACACCATGGGAGATTCTCCACGAGGTACTTACCGTATCAGCCGGTATTTACACAATTTCATGCTCAATTACAAACGCCGGCTAGATTAGGTAACACACGGCGCAGATAATCCGATTAGATAAATACCGTCTACCATTCTCGCACTCCGACGTGTCAACGATGTAACCATACGCGTTCTCGTTTGTCACAGTTTGTCGCTTTTACTAATATCGTCGAGGCGATAATCTCGATTCCGGTCGAATAGAAATTTTGTAACGATACCTCGATTGCGCAACCTTGATTTTGAAACGTGGTTTTTCAAGCGTCAAAAGTGTTCCATTCACGAAATTTTTCGAGAAAGTTCACCCAAGACGATTCTAGATCTCGCGATGTGGCATCCAGATAGCAAGCATTACTTGGATCTAGTTTGACCTTTCTCGTTTTATTAACCACGTCAGCTCAAGTATGCCCCATCATCTCAGCAACGCTTCGACTCTCATAAAGAAACGGATAGAGCGCATACCTTCGGGATCCTCCCAGATGAGCAACGAACCTAGAAATTATGCAAACTGATCGGTTGCACAGTTCTGAATCCGGTTGAACATTGCCTTCCGAATTGCGTTCGCGGCACTGTACAGATTTCGTTCGACGTTTGACCTTATCTCTGTTACCAGGAAAAATTACGCGGTGCTATCCACGTTTCAGTTTCACGTCAAAGTGAAAAAGTCGTTTCGTTCCATCTAGCATAAGAAGTTCTCCACGAAGCACGTAGTTCATTAGTTCGTCGTAATAGCTACCCGTTCAACAATATTATAAAGTCTGATGTACAAATTGATACAACACTTCCTTTCTCCTACGGTAGCTTCTGCACTTTTCAACCCATGTCACAACAACAATGTTAGCATGGGAATTGGCTGTCATTATTAGTCATCGCTCGGAGGCGATAATGTTGCGTTTAAATTAAATTACAGTCTTGTTTCTTGCACGAAATATTCAAAATTAGAAAAGGTCAACGTTGAATGATACATACCTCTAGGTACGAAATTAAATCGATATCGATAAGTCTTCACACTTCCAAAAAAGGTTAGCAACTTTGTGCTGAAACGATCAAGTGAAGAAATTTATATATTTTGAAACGTTTTTAGTCAATCTTATCGTATAGGATTAGTTGAAATCAGGTACTGTGCGAATACCTTGACGCCCACTGTATATGCATTCCTTAATATCATTTCATACGTCTTACAGATTATGAATAGGTAAGTGTTGTAACGGTATTCGATTATCTCCTGTAGTTATTATTCTTATTAGTAGTGGTTCTAAATTGATAATTAAAAAATTGTATATAATTTTTCTGTATGAATCTTTAAATACATCAAAGTTGATTTAGAACCTAGCAGAGATTCGCTAGAAAGTAAGATTACAACCTTCTACGGCCTGGAATGACCTTTGGTTACAACCTCCTGAACTGGTTTCAGCAACCACTATTTGACTGGGAACTACAAAAATGAAGCGTCCCACCTAGGAAGAAGTGCTCTGAACAGCTTACGATGCCGTTACGTTTCCATTTCAAATGTATACGAATTACTACAGGGTGTGAAGATTTAAAAAAAAATATTTAAAAAAACTCGAATAAAATAATTAGTCAACGGCACTTTCGTTTGTCACCGTTATTCAGAACTATAGGATATATTAAAAACATTCTTTATTAGCTATTTTATCGATCTACTTGTAACAGATCGTAACTGAAGTTGTAACACATGGTGGAAGAGTGTATTACGCGTGTTTCAGTGGAATCGACTCATGATAGAACTAATTGCTACCGACTTGCTTGTCGTCGGATGATACATGCACCAATGCCAATATATTAATGTTACAATGTAAGGTTCCTCGTGAACAGGGTTGAGGTGGGGCAACGATACGAGGGCGACCAGGTGTTCTGAAGAGAGTGGCTAAATGCATGAACAAGGAGAACGGAAAGGGAAAATCTTGTTGCGCCTCTTCATATAAATGCCGGCAGTACTTGCACATGGTATTGCGGATTCGGTCTTCTCCAAATCGACATCACGACACAGAAACGGTCATCATGCAGCATTTAGTGAGTGATCGCTGTACACGCTCGTCAGCGTTCCCCAGTGACGTGAAATTGAAGTGAAATTTATTAGCGCAATTCGCTATTTATCTGAATTAGATCTGGCAATATTTCAAACGTGCAGAAATGCAAGTTTTTAAGTATCCAGTTTACAAACTGTTAGCGAGAAACTAAAAGACCCTCGTGGTTCGCAGTCAGTGAGCATTTATTTGAATTTTTCAATTCAACAAAGATATATTTCCAGGTTTTCGTGAAAGGGGATTAAAATGGTCGAAAAAGTGAATAAATGCTCATTGTCTATATAATCGAAGTTCGAGTCACGTTAGAGTTTATTTTCTGATTTCAGTTTCTCGTGTTTGCTTTGTTCTGCTGCGCTGCAGGACAATTCGGATCGTATCGAGGTTTCCCGAATCAAAATGCGTACAGGCCCACGCCCGCACCGGCTTATCAGCAGCCCCAATACACTCCACAATACAAGTACTTAATTGTATTTCGGTCTATCACTGTCTTCGTTACCTTGTGCTACCGAACTACAACTGTATTGACTTAAAGTTCACTTAAAGTTCTAAACAAACATACGCAATTTTGTTACAGTTCTCCTGGCAGGTTTATAGCTATTCGTAGCCAACAGAAAGACACTTATCCGGATGGAACCTATACTTTTAGCTACGATACCGACAATGGAATCTCGGTCTCCGAAAGTGGCCGTCCTCAAGGTACTGGACAGGGCCAAGCCGAGGTAATAATTACGATCGTGCCACTGTTTTTGTCTTTTTAACGATATGTAACACTTAACCTTCCTCTCCGCGGTCGGGTCAAAAGCGACCGACGTACTATAGTTCCATCGTTAGGTTTTTGCAACTGTGAAGACTGAATTCAATAAGACCGAAATCACCCAAAGGTTATAAATAGAAATTAATTTGGTTTTAAAAAAGAAATTTTTTTAGTGAGTAATATCCCTATTTGTACGTTTTTAGGTGGCAAGGTTAGATCCGATCCATCGTAGGAGAGGAGGGTTAATATTGCATTGGAAAAGAGAAAGAAAAATGTTAAAAATCTCTAATTCGGTATGCGCCTCTTTTCCAGGTCGTCCAAGGCAGATTCTCGTACAACGCGCCAGATGGTACTCCTATAACCGTGGAATACACGGCCGACGAAAATGGTTTTCATCCTCAAGGTGCTCACCTGCCAACTCCACCGCCAATTCCAGAGGCTATCAGAAGAGCCCTTGCCGCCAATCCGCCAGGACCCGATGACGATTACAGACAACCGTACAATTCCAACCCTTACCGAAGATATTAGGCGAAATCTACCGACCAAATGATCGCTAAAACAATCCGAGACTCGAATCGTTATTGCCTTGTAACCCGCCGCGATGTTTGTACAATGTACATACAACGGGGAATAACAGAGACGTCAATTTTCACTGTGTAACAGTCATTATACGATAATACGAATAAATTCTCCTATTTGTTTACACATTTAAGCGTTATCTCTTCGCACCCTGCAAACCTCTTCGGTCCTCGATCTCTTTCCAGTTATTTGGGGTTCGAAAAATATTTATTCTTTATCTTGATTAAAACAGAAAGGGGTTTGGGCCAAAGTGAAACGATAGCGAGGAATAATGTTCTTCGAAGATTGGCGTATTATTACGGCTTCCAAAGTAAACTACTATGATTTTTCAAGTTTTCCCAAATATCATGCTTTTTGATACAATAAGATCTATCAGTAAATAATAAAATAGCGTGGAATGAAAATGAATACTATAATAGAGTAGATAGAAGATACCTATGCCAATAGGAGATGCTTAAATAGTATGTAATTTCTTGAATCGTGTGATTTGCACCAATTACGAGTCAAGTTTTTTTATTTCACAAAGAGTAAGTAATTACTTGAATTATATGCTTCGTATCAATTGAGACTTATAATTTATGAGCCAAGTTTTGATTGCACAAAGAGGTAAGGAAACACGCGCAGAATGCCATTTTCTTCTCATCGATGCTTCTTCTTCATACATATACATACATTTAGTACTAAGCGGTATATAGGCCACAATGGTATACGGAGTGAATGATAAGGTAACGTACGAACTCTTACCATAATACTACGTTGGAACGTGCTGGGTTGAACTTCAGTTGCACGTTGCACCACGCCTCTGGTTGCACGTAAGAATCGCGGTAAACGAACAGGGATGGGACGGGATGAATACGAGTGAAAGTGTACTATTGGATCTTTCATTATCTTACATTTTTCTTCGGATCATCTTGGTCAAGGACTATCTAACATGAAGAGTGCAATTTAGGCAGTCTCTGCACTTCCTTTGAAAGGTTCGTTCACTTATAAGTGAATATAGATTAAACGTGGCATACAAAGTACGCATTTTACCTAGACGAACACTTCGAATAACGTATACAAAATTAACAACGTTTTATCCATTATACCTTGCATAAAAATTGCAACTTCAATGAAAAAATAAAATCTTTTGCAAGGATAAAATAAAAGTTTCCGAAAGTAGTTATTCAGTTGAATATTCTGTTGTAGTTCTAGTATTGTGTGTTCTATTGTATACTCGAATAAAATTTTGTCTAGCGA
Source organism: Hylaeus volcanicus (assembly GCF_026283585.1). NCBI lineage: Eukaryota > Metazoa > Arthropoda > Insecta > Hymenoptera > Colletidae > Hylaeus > Hylaeus volcanicus. The sequence goes on from NC_071981.1 coordinate 19,433,584, forward strand.
GTATTGATTAATAATAGCGATGAATATAAACACGAATTTTATTATTTCTGGCCAGAAGCATAACACGGGTTACATGTATAAATTTTAAATAGTATTTTGTAATACAACACTTTCAATTTAATTATTATAAATATTAATTTAAATTGAGAATAAAAAATACTAACAATCTCATCGACTGTACTATAAGCCAACTACTTTACCGATAAATAATACTACTCTGTAGTTCATGATTCGAACGTAGATGTCGGTAACGAACGTTGCGATTTTGCTAGTAATCTAAGGGTATTATAACCTTAAAATTGACTTATGCCATCTTTATTCGTCGAGTGACTGAAACTGGTTTTTCTAAACGTCTAAGAAAGTTTAATATATATCAAAATGCCTGATCACTTAGGAGATGATATGCGTAAAGTGAAGAATGATGAAGAAAAGGAAGAAAAAGAAATAAAATGTAAGTTCGCTATGTATGAATCTCTCGTTCTTTTGTCAATGATTTTACATGGTATATTACATATTTATGGTACTTTTAGCTCTGGATGAAGGAGATATCGCTCTGCTGAAAACCTATGTAAGTAAACTTTCGTAATACAAAAAGAAGAAAACATCAATGAATTCCTTTCTATGTAGGGCCAAGGACAATATACGAAAAGCATAAAAACTGTCGAAGAAGATATTCAAACTATAATAAAACGGGTTAACGAATTAACAGGAATCAAAGAGTCAGATACTGGTTTAGCACCACCTGCTCTTTGGGATCTGGCTGCAGATAAACAAACTTTGCAAAATGAGCAACCGTTGCAGGTTGCACGTTGTACAAAAATAATCAATGCAGACTCAGATGATCCTAAATATATTATAAATGTAAAGCAATTTGCAAAGTTTGTAGTTGATTTAGCAGAGTCGGTTGCTCCAACCGATATCGAAGAAGGCATGCGTGTGGGAGTAGATCGTAATAAATACCAAATTCATATTCCACTGCCACCTAAAATTGATCCGACCGTAACTATGATGCAAGTCGAGGAGAAGCCTGACGTGACGTACAGCGACGTCGGCGGTTGTAAGGAACAAATCGAGAAATTAAGAGAAGTTGTTGAAACTCCTCTGTTACATGTTAGTATTTTTCAATTGCTAAATTCTCTTTTAATTACACGCATTCTTATATATGAGAAATATCCTAATTAATTAATTACAGCCAGAAAAATTTGTTAATCTGGGAATCGAACCGCCTAAGGGAGTATTGTTGTTTGGTCCGCCAGGAACGGGTAAAACTTTGTGCGCTAGGGCTGTAGCTAATAGAACGGATGCTTGTTTTATACGCGTCATTGGTTCTGAGTTGGTTCAAAAATATGTTGGCGAGGGTGCTCGTATGGTACGAGAATTGTTTGAAATGGCGCGTAGTAAAAAAGCATGCTTGATATTCTTTGATGAAATTGATGCTATTGGAGGAGCTCGATTTGATGATGGCGCGGGCGGTGATAACGAAGTACAGCGTACTATGTTGGAACTAATCAACCAGCTGGATGGGTAAGAAATACTTTTGTTATACTTGTATACTTGATAATTAAAGAAAACTAATGTTTATGATTCTTAATGTTATAGTTTTGATCCAAGAGGTAATATCAAAGTATTAATGGCGACGAACAGGCCTGATACCTTAGATCCAGCGTTGATGCGACCAGGACGTTTGGACAGAAAAGTAGAATTTGGATTACCAGACTTGGAAGGCCGAACGCACATTTTTAAAATTCACGCACGTTCGATGAGCGTCGAGAGGGACATAAGATTTGAACTTCTCGCGCGTTTGTGTCCAAATAGTACCGGAGCCGAGATTCGTTCCGTTTGCACCGAAGCTGGAATGTTTGCTATTCGCGCGCGTCGTAAAGTAGCGACGGAAAAAGATTTTCTAGAAGCCGTGAACAAAGTCATTAAATCTTACGCTAAATTCTCCGCAACCCCTAAATATATGACTTATAATTAAGCGCGTTATCAATTCTTCTAATTAACCTTAATACGATTATGTATGCAATAATATCGAATTGCTAGTTATCAGAATCGAAAAATGAATTGTTAATTATAATTACACAATAAATTGGAATGTGCTTTTTTTTAATACCGCATTTTTATATAAAAAGTATTTTACATATTTGTACATCATTACTGGTTTAAGAAGAAATAGAATCTGCTCGTAAGATATTACGGAATTTGAATTTCAATGGTGCATTAGGTTTATTAATCAATAAAGATAGTATCCCAAGTTTGCCTCCTTCCCAAGCGAATTGCAGTCGTCTACACATCTGTATGAAAACAAGAAACACAATTCATAGTGTACACGAATTGCTATAATACGATGCATTTAAGTCCGTTAACCTACCTGTAATAAAAGTACTTGCATATTTTGCTCTGCGAAACGTCTAGCTATACAAGAACGAGGGCCATGGCCAAATGGTAATAACACATATGGATGTACTGATTTTCCAGAAGCCATTTTGTTTTTTTCCGTATTATCCCGAAGCCATCTTTCGGGTATGAACGTGTCTGGCTCGCTAAAATATTCGGGTAGCCGACAAGTAATTTGATTTTGTGTCACAACCACAGTCTAGAAAAAGCATGTATAGTAAATACGGTAATTCTTAATTTTTGTATTTTTTTTTTTTATAGAAACTTACCCCCTTGGGTATTTCGTATCCACCAATAATGGCGTCAGTTTGTAAGATACGACCTATTCCAACAGAAATGGGATTTAATCGCAAACTTTCTTTTATAACAGCTTTGGTATACATAGCATTTCGTAAAACATTTGCTGTTACTGGTTGATTATGATCAGGTAATAATCGCATAGCTTCGGATCTGAGTTTCTCTTGTATATCTTGATTCTTTGCAAGATGGTATAACGTGAACGCAGTACTGTAGGTAGTCTAAAAGATGTTGCAGATAAATTTTTCTGTACTAGGTGCTACCAAAAAGGTATTACGCAATATTTACGTATGATATTTACAGTATCTATACCAGCAAGTAACATATCACAAGCCATACCCACGATGTCTTTAATATCCAGAGCAGGGTTTTCTAAATAAGCGTTTAGAAATGATTTATTTTTCCGAGCTTCTTTATCTTTTTTCAGGGATACCAGTTCTAGCGCAACTCTAATATAAATAATTAATATTATATAGTCTTTATTATTAACACTGTTTAAAGAAGGCTTTGCTTACGTTTCCATATACATTTGCGCTTTACGCAACTTTCGATATAAAGGCGTTTCAAAAAACCGCCATAATTGTAGCCCATTATCCAACTTTAAAATCGCATTGTTTGTCGCGTAAGCAGCTTCGATCAATTTTGAACTTCTAGAATTTTTACATCGTTCTTTTTTCGAAAAACTATCGAGCCTCGAGTCAAAAACAATTAGACTAGTTACTGAAATAGAAAATTTACATTTGACTCGAATAAAGATGTTCATGTGAGCATTTTAATACTGAAGTAGTGACAAGAATTTATAATATTTTTTAATAATCGTAAACAATTACATTCTAGGTACAAGCGCGATAAAATCGGCAGGAGATCCTCAAATTGCTCTCTGCTACATAATTCGACAAATTCTTGCACAACGTGATTTGTTTCCTCTAAATAATTCATTACATCTTGAGGTTTGCTAGTAACTTTTTGAAATTCTTTTCGCAATCTCCACCATTCTGGCCCATTGCTAAAATTCATTTTTGTATTTTGTTCACAGTTTTGTTTATCGTGTGCCGTAAATAAAAATTAAAAAAAAAAGTGTATATTACGTGGGTAATAGGCCTCCAGTACTGTAAATATCTTTTCGATCTTTTCGATATTTTAGAAGAGCTAAGTGACTTCTCCTTTCTGGATGCAGACCAGCTTCCGCTTTAAAAATCTCGGCTATGTCTTCTGGCCGATAGATCCATACGACATTCACAGTGGGTACTATTTCTTCGCGCACTATTGGCCCGAAAGACTTCAATTTTTTTAACCCACTTTCGTACAGATTCGTAAAACTATACTCGCCTATATTCCAATCAACATTCCAATGTAAGCATTTATATTTTCGATCCTTCAACACATCGATGGAAAGTATAACGTTTTCATTTGAAAAACACAAAGTAATTTCTTTGGATAGATCATTACGTTTAAGACATTACACACAGATTATAACATTACATCTATTTGCATCAAAGACGAATTATTGTGATCGCCAACAAATAGTTTTTTTCTCACCAGTTAATGGTAGATATTTGTAAAGTGTTCCAATAACGGGTAAAGATTTAGGACCGGGTACATCCTTGAAAGGTCTCGGTTGAAATTTATGTGCTGCGGTGTTGTGTGTCGGAAGGTGATCACAATAAAATCGATCACACAATTTCTTCTTAGGTATACATTGATTGTATTTGCTCGTTCTGATGTACATTGCACTTCACGATTGTTCACGCAATAAATTATTAGTAAAAGCTAGAGAATTGTATTGAATATTTTCAACAACGATCTAGAAACAAAATACATCTACGCGGCATGGATCCCAAGCGTTGTGTATTCGATCCTTCAGAGCCCTGCGAGTCCGAGCATGTTTCCCTCTCCACTGATTTCACTGCTTCTTTCTTTGCTCTCTCCGTCTCCTGTTCAGGTCAGGTATTGAAATTCAATGAGCCGCAAATCTTAGCATGAATTTGATGCGCCAGCGATAAAACATATCGTTGACGAATTCTGTTACCAGATACAATTCTTACGATTAGACAGATCCTACAGCGGGAAATCACAGTTACAATTTAAGTGTTTAACTAACCAGCGGTTATGCTTATCATAATACTACCTGATAATAATTTCAATACTATACACGATAAATGATGAAGAAATTAAAATAATACATTGGGTAGTTGTTCGAATTTTTTGAATGTTTTTCGGATGTTTGAACTAATAAAAATGACGCGAACCATAAATTGCACAAGAAACTTTGTGATACATTATTTTGTTACATCTATAATAAATTGGCTCCTCTGCTGTTTGAAAAATATCTTTTAAAATATTCTTGGCGATTTGAGCGATGACCTAACGGGTGCGTTCAGAAAAGTTACCGCTCATTGAGCCGCTCATCGAGCGGTTCTTAGTACTAGTGGCGCCATCGGTGTGAAAATAGTTCCCATCATTTTTTGAAGATGGCGCCACCATATCTATTAGTTAATTTCTTTTTTTTCATAAATTGCACAATTCTTAAGATTCTTTGCTTCATAATACAATAATATATAAGTTAATATATTAAATGTATTATTTTTATGAATAGTTATTTAATGGAACCATAATTATCGACTCTTTTTGTTAGTAGTGCCATCTTATAGAAACGGTGGAAACTATTTTCACCAAACTTGGGCATTTTCTCACCGATGGCGCCACTGTCGAAAGGGTCGATAATTGTCTTTGTGAAAAATACAAATTCAAACATGTCATCGGTGTGTATACATAACAAAATAAGTACTCGATGCATTTTGAAATATATAATTTATTATTAATGACTCAAAATTTCGTTATTAAGTAACACGAAGCTTCATAATAGTTTTGAACTACTATGGAATGATAGATACAATGTTCCATATTGAAAAATATTAACAACGCGACGAAATCACATGGGTACGGCATTGATCCACGCAATTAGAAAATTCTTCAACTAACTTAGAACACATCAAAATTTCATTAGGGTGTTCTTGGTAACACTTAAGTATTTTCACATTACTCTCAAAACATGGTTGTACCTCATCTTCGATATTCATATTCTTTTGATCAACCGAATGTAATTTTGCTGCAGCTTTCTTATATTCATGATCCAGAATGTTGGTCATTTCTGAGTAACGTTTTTCCATACTTTTTAAACGATTTTTCCAATATTGGTTTTGATTTTTAAGTTCTTGTTCCTTCTGCTGCTGCATTTGAAGAGCAGTTAATGTTAATTGTGGGTAATAGTATGTAGGATACTCAGAAGACGATGGTATGTTCCTGTCATGAGGTAGTCTCGAAGACACAACTGTATTAGTAGGTGAGTGTGTCACATCGGTAGGTTTTACTTCATTCACAGGTTCAGAATTACCTTCATTTACTTTTTCATTTATTCGCTCTACAACTGCTTGCGATACCTTGATGACATCTATGTCTTCTTCATTCTCAATTGTAAGCTTACGAGCACTTTGTCCTCCTCCCATTTCAACAATTATCTTACAGGATAATTACCAACAATCTGCACGACCTTATTTATATCGACGATGCAATTCTTTTTCACGGAACCATGTAAATTTATTCTTGTATGTCTCTTGTTGTTTACATTTCCAAAAAACCATACCAATGTTTAAAGTTCTTCATGTCTTTCTTATTAGTAGGTATCAATGAAGAAACAGCACTGATTTGTTTCACGTATGAATTTTTATAGACCTTGTATTACAAATACTGTTAGGCTATGCTTTATGATACATACCCGGTTTCTTATTGAATCTATTTGTACTTACCAATGGCTACTATTAGGTATGGATGTCGCTCTGCTATCCACTAACGCCACCTACCTACTTTGAGTTAACTAAATATCGCATCGAGGAAGTTGTGGGTAATGTGAATTCGATAATGTTACCAACATTGGGGACAATTTTACTACAAACTTGGGCGTTTTACCACCAATGGCGCCACCAGTATTAAAACTATAATAATTGATTCCTGATATTTAAAAAGTTTAATTTCTGTGATAACAATAGTAATAATGAACACTAAGAATTTTATATTCTTACCATTCTTTAAAGTACACTTTATCGATTTTTTTTTTATATCGAAGATCATGAAAATAAAGAGAACTAACGACGTGTATTTAAAATTCAAGAAGAATGCATAATATACAATAAATTAAGTAGAAAAAAAAGATATAGAAAGAGTGTGTATATATATATTAACTAGGTGAATAAATTTTATAGATAACAGTTCATTTTATTTTATAGACGAAATTTGTTTCGTTGAATGTCAGGAGCTTTCTTAATCTTATATAAGTCTTTTAGTAATAGGATTTGATGTAATTTTGTTGTCAAATGGGATTTTAGGAGATACACGAATTCAGAGACAAGGTTCCGTTGCGCAAAGTCACCAGTGTATTATTTATTTGTGTGGCGTGTGTGTCTTATACGCACAATCATATCATAATCCGTAAAGGAAAATTGCGAAGGCGTAGGTCCGGTCTACTCTACCAAGTAGGGACAGCGTGCCTTGTTCACGTAGGCTTTTAAGCGTGATTCGACTTCGACTTGGCCGCTGGTGGATCAGTGATCGGGTACGATTAGACGCGTAAGGATTCGTCTCTGAATCTGCTGGAAGTAATTCGAAGGAGCGAGTCAATGATTACTTAACTTTTCATCCGTTCCAACAACACCGATTTCATTAATTAAAAATGCGAGGAATACGACTGGCATTGTTCGTTGCGGTAAGCTTGCACTGTTTCTAGCCTACTAATTCCACGTTTAACCCTCGAAATAAACAATTATCATAGACGTTGCCTATTTTATTCAACTGATGTTTAACGCACACAGTGTCATCGTGACGACAGTTACTCCGTCATTATCGAAGTCTTATTGCGTTTAAACGGAAGTTTCTGTCATGTATACGTAATTAAAACGTGAAGTATAATGCGTAATGGTACAATCACTTTTACTACGCTGCCTCGTCTATTAGCAAACGTACACCGCATTTGGTATTAAATGGGTTTAATGCACTGTTAGTTTCACTCGAAGTTCAAGTTCAGTCATGCATATACGAGCCAGCATCTCCACGGAGCATGCAACAGTGAGGCATTTCCCATTTAATTTCATCTTATATCCAGTTTACATCTATGTGATATACTAATTATAATTTACTCTATGAATTCCAATCGTTTGACGGAATTTTCATTTTTGTAGATTATATTAGTCTCGACTATTTACAGGTATGTTTTGTCTTGAAATGTTTTCGCGTTGAATGTATCATGTTTGGTACCGATACACGTGGAAAGTTCTTTCGCGTGTAACCGTGCCATTGAAAGTGGTCAGAGAAAAATGATCGACGATCGGTTTGCTGGACCGTGATTCGAACCCGGATCTCTCGTTCGTCGGACAATCAACCAAGTGAATTGTCCATATCGACAATTAGACTTTTCTCTTACTGAGACCAGATCGCGTAATTTTGTTTAATTTGAAGCACGCTTATACTTTCGCCGTTATTCTCAATTGTTCCGTTCGGCAAAATAAAGAGGGCGATAAAATGGCCGAAACAAAGAAATTTCCGAGTTGGCGATAGACATCACCGAGCAGCGGATACTCGCAATGTACGATTTGACGATAAATCATCAACAGGCGGATACACGCAATGTCAGACAACGTGTATCTTCGTTGACTGAGATTACAATTTTTTGATTGCATCTGTTTCCTGGCAATTGTCTCCTACAATTCATGAGAATTTTTCTCAGCGTTGCCTTTTGTTCGCTTTATAAATACATAGCGACTACGGAGGTGTAGAATAAGAAAGCAATTAATGAATTAGTATTCACACGCTTTGTAAAGTATTTCGAAAGAAATTTGAAATTTCGCAATGATCGTTTGTTGTGATAGCTTTGCAATGTTAAAGCTTTAAATCGTATAGAGGAAAATGGGCCGTAAAAGAACAAATATTTCGCATGCGGAATATCTATCAGTAATAAAATCGCTGAATAAGGTCGTAGCGGTATTTTAGTAATTGGCATGATGTCATACCCGTATTTTCATAGCTCCATTTCTATAAGGATTTCCCTGACGTAACTGGAAAATGTCGATGTAGTAACGGTATTTTGTGCTCCCATATACGGTCTCGCGTGAAACACATTTAAATGTTAGCGCGCGTTTCTATCCGCTACTTGAAATTATTTTGGACGTTATCATAGCGCTCCTCGCGAATTGGAATCATATGTATTATTCCACCGCAAATAATGACTTTTTGCTTCCCATTGTTTATACCGATGCGATTCAATCAATTGAATTTGATTGTATACTGAGAGTAATGGCATTGAGATTGCGTTGTGTTCCCTAACGTTACTCTGCATTCTGCAAGGAAATTGCTAATCTACAAGTACGAAAGAAAAGAGTACGCTTCTCATAATAGAGTTCGTATTAAAGTTTCAATCACTTTCGTTCTTTCATTTCGCAGAGTTTTTAAAGCAGCCATGCATCAAATAGCGTGGTTGCACACATCTCATTATGTTTTTTCTGCTAGCATCAAGGAAAGACTGGATCTCATTTTGATGGGAAAAGGCCGAAGGACGTTGAAAGATAAATCATTCGAATTACGTAATTACCTGTAATTACGTTAGGCCTAAACGGAAATTTTATATTTTTAATTGCAACGAATTGGTAGATGGAATTCAGATTTCCAAAATTTTTACATGAAACAGTCTTTGAAAGACCGATTGTACTTCACTTTTTCTTCCGAGGCACAGACTTATAAATCGTTGAAATTTCCTTCGGCAGTAATTGGGTAATGGTAGTTGGTCGTAATAATGTCATTGCTGAAAAACAACAGCAACGAAAGAAGGTCGAGTTGAAACTGGATCTGTGAGAACGGTACATTAGTGTGCGTATAAAAGTTTCACTGTTGACGACGGCGCCTCGTACATATTCACACAGTCGCATTTGTTGAACGTGTACAGTATTCTCGGCTCGTAAAAGTGAAAGCGATGCAAACGAAGGAGAAAATATGATCGTGAAACTCGACCAGCGGATAGCTATAAGAGGATGAATTGGGCTTTCTTACGCGTGATTTGCTTAATGCTTGTCAATTTTCATCGCTGAAGTGTTTGCGAATGAAAGTACTTAAATTCTCCTATGAAAACGTCAGCGCTCGATGTGCTCATAAGATCACAGATTTCTTTTTTTTTTTTTTTTTTTTTGACGCAATGCAAACTTTGAAGAGAAACTAATTTCTTCGTTGCCTTTTGAAAAAGAGATTTTTGCGAGAGCATCGTACGGTTCGACGTCTATTAAAAGTTTTTCATTCTATTTTTAAGCATTGTCAACCACCGAGCTTAACGAAAGCGAACGTTGAGCGGTTGATACGCAAAAGGTTTACAATGTACATTACCATGCAGTCATCACGATGCGTGAAGGTATTTGTAATTAGAGGCAGCACGTTAAAGGAATGCATAACTATAAGTTTCTGTGAGGTAACTTTAAATGTAGAGTGATCATCTGTAATTGCAGATGGGCGCGGTTTCGTCCGTCAGGAAAAACGGTGCGTGCTTCTCGAAGGGGGTAGGGATAAGGCTGGGAAGGAAAGAGCTGAGATCCATGGAATGGTTGACGATACTCTGAAAACACAAAGCATCCACCGGGTTTCAGTTCCCGTATCGCGTCCTCTGTGCTCGCTTCGTTGATAGCCGTGCTGGTGATACACCGTGGTACTCGCATATACTTTTCTTCCCCATTTCCTGCTCTATGAACTTTTATCAAAGTAATATTTAAACAACGATCGCATTGTGTCGCATTTAACGAAATAAAGTGGTTCGTCAAAATCGTCAAATCACAGTTACACATCCTAGGAGTACATTCCGACGAGTTTCGAGCTAGCTTACATATTAAAATAGCGAATATACAGTCGATCACATAAATATTCGTACCCGCTATGTCTATCGAAGAAGTTTGACTAAATTAAATAATAGTTGTGACGTTACGAAACGAATTTTTTATTATAAAAATACATATATGAATAACCTTATACACGTATTTGAAATGAAACAGAAATTTAGTATTTTTCAAGAACCTCCCTTGGCGAGAGTCACCGTTCGAATCCTTCTCGATATACATCGAATATTTAGTGTAACTTGAAAATGTTTTGATGGAACTATGAACCTTGCTTATCGCTTCTCCAATAAGGCCAAGAGAATCCTCTTATTTTTTTCATTCTACTTTATGTATAACGAGCATCGCGTAACGATCAGTTTGAGTTGAAGGATGCATTGCGATTTTCCAGAAGGTATCTGCATGTGCTTTATCCTCTCTCGCGCGACGCTTAAACCGGACTGTGATAAAGAAGAAGAGAAAGAAAGCAGCATGGCGGTGTAATTCTTCTGTACTTGAATATATATCGCGAAGACTATGTTTCTGCGGACATTATGTTGGCTGAATATTTTAACGGTAGGTTTACGTTTGTATTCGTTCAATTGCTGTTTAGAAATGGTTGAAATTGGAGCTCAGTGAACAATTTTATTATTTATGTCTGCAATCTCGTCAAGTATGGTCTATGTCAATGAAAAACTGTTAACGAGAGTAGGATGTAACGTAATTACAGAGCAATAATCGGTGTCCGGTAATTACAGTCCAAGGATTGTTCGCAGTCCAAGCAATGGAGCACCCATTTCGTATTTGAAGAGAGCCTGATGTTTGTGCTCGCGAAGCGTGGAGAACAAAGTGAAAGAATTGTAACACGGTATTTTCTTCTCATCGTTTACATTCATCTCAGTTAACGAGTCTTATCGTACTCTCTATCTTTCCCTTTAATAATGACTGTGAAAACGAACCTACACAGGGGAGAAACATCTTCTAATTCCGGTCGAACATTCCGTAGGACTTTCGTTCACGATGAATCTGCTGTTCGAAAAGTGCATCGTTAGTTTTTCTCAATGGCATGCGACGGAATTAGATTTTTGGTTCAAGGCGGTTCCATAAATAATCTATTACATTTACGTCTGGTAATTGCGGAGGAGGATTTAAGCGTTCTGGAAGATTACATTCGCGGTACTGCATGCATCGATGCCAAACTCACTTTGGAGGTCAGCCGGTACTCATCCTTGGACTTCATTTTAATTTTCGAATGATTAATCGCGCATTGTCGTCACTTGCAGTCAACTGCGTGACTTGATCGCTTTAGAAACTGTTTTGTGTCGTTGATAAGCGCTCGATGACTGAAACTACGAGTTGGTGCTCTCTTATTTGGAAAACGTGTACAGGAACGTATTGCTCCATCGAATGCATGCCGGCCATTTATCGATTACAATAACTTCTAATTAGTATTTCGAACAGGAAGCGTTACAAACCTCTGACAATCGACGCTTTTGTCGAAAGAATGAATAAAAATGACTCATAGAATTTTGTGAAATAGTGTATAAAGAATAGGATATCGGTTATGTCAGCTATGTCGAAAGAGTTACGGTAACACAGAATGCATTATGACACGGAAACAAAGTCGTACAGGACTCTTACTTTTGTATGAACTTGTGCCGCTTTTAACCGTTTAAGAATGGGCGTGGGGAACGAGCCACGCTATACTTTACCGTTACGGAGATAATTGTATATAACTTTGGAACAATAAAATAGGATGAGAAAGGCTTGGATCGAGTTTAAAATAGTCGTTTCTGGATTCTGCATTCCGATCCGCGTGTGTCATACGTCTCCTGTATTTAGTGACATGGTAAAATTCACGATGGAACACAACGACGGTACTTTGTCGAGCGAATCACACGAATAATTAACACTACGCACGGTGCATGTAAATCGAAAGTAACGAAGGTCGTTCTTCCATATAGGAAATGAATACTATCAATGCATACTAAGCGTATCGACGATCGAAATTATTGCTAACGAGTACATGGGGATATTGCAGTTATAAATGGATGCGTTGATTCATCTCGTAATTGCATGTGACTGTAACACGTGATGGTTCATCTGAAACGGAATACCTGAATAATTTGCTATTTTTCAAAGGCACTATACGTGTCACTTTTATTATCGAGACTATTCTTAGATGATTACGTTATCGTCGATTTTGTTTACGTCTGAGACAGTTTCACTCGAATCGATATAAGAACTTTGACATTATACGGAATGTTTCAAGTATTACTACTTTTTTAGGGGATAGATTCCCGCAACCGGTTCGAAACTCGATAATTTCAACACCCTAAAAATGGTAAAAAAAAAGGTCTTGGAATTCCGTTGTTAACGATAAAGGACATTTTGGAAGTTTCCATTTTCAGTAGTTGCTATATTTCCATCGATTTTTCCCTGCAAGCACGGATTAGCTCGTGACAACAATGTGTTAAGGGTAAACGAAACGAGGTAACTCGAGTAAGTAGAATGTGGACGGCGAGCAATTTTTGATCAGACGCAAGCCTCGCGATGGCTGACTAATACGTCTGACCCAGTACGGCTCGCGATTCGTTTCTAAGACTGGATTCCCCACCTTATATGCCTCGGAGATATAGTACATATACCTTAAATACGATAAGTATACGTTGACTTAATACTTTACGAAGTAATCAAAGACAGAGGAATTCCCTTTCAGTCTATACTATAGATTCAATAGTATTGTTTTCAATAGCTTTCGTGTCAACGACCTTTACGTCAGATCTATTTAGCCACGACTGCATTTTCAATTAGGATGTCACATCCGAAGCAGGAGCTGGACCCTTTGATTTCCTAAGACAAGCTGTGGGATCTGTTCGCAATATAGCCGTGAAGTGGTGATTAGTTTACGTTTGAGAGCTAGTTTCTGATGGATTACATCGGCTACCAGATTCTACCTGCGCACTCTAATTGACCTATGTCCTGCTGTGATATATTGAATAATCCCAGAGCTTAGGTGGCATTTCTTGCATTTCTCATCATAGAAGTATTCGGACATGTTTATGGTCGAGGTTGTTGCATTATTTCTGTTGGAGTTCCTTTCAAAAGACGATGTCTACCCATTGTTATCCTTTTAACGCTGATACCATTCTCTGCTAAAAGATTGCGATTTCTGCCAGCTGAGATTGCCGTGGCTTGCATTCCCCTCTTTTCATGGACAAAAGTTCCTAGCGTCTTCCCTTGTTCCTCCTGAACGTAAATCGCGTATCAACCAGTTTTCTCTTTCTTCGTCCCTTGACAGGGTCATCCGCTCTAACGATGACTTTGGGTGGTGGTCAGTCGTAGGCTCAAGACCGGATCGAATCGCTTCGAGTCTGTGACGTCAGACGTCGATCGAATACTATTCAATACCAAGTCTTGAAAGTCATGGTCGGTATCGAGAGTCTTGAATATAGGTATTGAAGTCTCGATCGGTCTTTACAGTCTTTATCGATCTTCTTGTGAATCTATACACGACTAATACATTTTGTAAATGTCCCCATTTATTTATCAATGCGAAACGTGCTAGATTTATCGAGAGTTTGAAGCTCCATCAGGATTTTAAGACTTAGCAAGATCTTAAATACCAATCAAAACTTTCGAATTCGATCGAGGGTTTAAGACGGACCAAAACTTCCAAGATCGGTCAAGACTACGCGACCTATCGAAAGTTTCGACACCTCTGCTATCGAATAATGTCCAGATCGATTCGAATCCCGGCAGTCTCGAAAGTTTCGAATTTCTCGCAAGACGCATATTCGAACGTCCATGGCCAGTAGTGGTAGTCGCGCGTTATTTCATCCTCCAACGCCGTTGGAGATTCTTCGGATCGGTTGAGGTCAAGCCGATTACTCCAAAAGAGTAATGTGAGTTAAGAACAGCACAGTTGTGGATTGCCTTGGCAAGGTTCTGCGACGCAAACTATCTTCTGCCGATCTGATTGAGCCACATACTCGTCGATCGAGACATTTCTTATGCATGCGCGTTGAATAATCTTCGCCTGCATCATCATCTGTTATTCCTATTCCTCGTAGACAGGAATTTCAACTTGAACTAGTTTAAGGAATCAGTTTAAGCTCGTTAGTGCATATATAGAAACTTGACGATGACTGGCGGGGATACAGTGGTTGAATGTTGCCTTGACGATAAACTTGAAATTATCATGATTTTCAAATGTTTGCTACCCGATGATTCACGATGGACTCTCGTTTCAGGTTTCAGTTTTATGCCGAAACGAGGGAAACGCTGACAAAAGTGGCTGGAGCTTCGATCCAAATACACAGTATCACATTCAGACGGATGAGGGTCCCGAAAGGCACTTCCGTTTCCAGACGCTAAACGGACAATACAGAAAGGAGAAGAGGCTAGTGGATGGCACAGTTATCGGAACGGAGGGCTGGCTAGATCCTCTCGGATACCTGCGTCTTAAGGACTACGTAGCCGATAGCAACGGATTTCGAATAGTAAGGTAAAGAAACCGATCAACTGCTATTGACTAACGAGTCTACAACCACTATCATATGTTGGAATTAGATCAAAAATGGTGTACGTGGGTAAAGACAGGCCTATCTATGATGCCATGGCGGAGGCGAAGAGGGTACCTGCTCAGAATGGACTCATCGTGGATCCACCACGACCACCAAATCCTTTCAGGTATCGCGTCAAACTAAAACGACGCTAATACTCCATACATACTTCTAAAATTAGATACATCTGAGAAGTCAATCTAAGCTTAGCATTTGCCGGTAGATACCAGAAAAACAGGCCTCGAGAGCAAAGGGTTAATATCACCTAGATTTTGATGACGTACAAGAACTCGTATTAATAATTCAATGTTTCCGTTGCAGACAATGGAAAGGAAACAACGTGGCTCCTCTGCTTGGGAACGACATAAACTCTAACTATTACGTCAGTACCACTGCCAGTCCCAGAGTGGACGTCACCCCTATATCTAGTTCGAACAATGATTACTACAGCCCAAATCAAAGAAGATTTTCTCCTGGCCAACGAAATTATTACAACGCTCTACAACGACCTCGAGACGGGGCTGGCGCTCCTTACGATCACTCGAACAAGAATCTTCGACTATCGACGCCAGTTTCTCAAAGTGGCTCAGCGGATTACCCTCCATACGATGGAACCCACACTGTCGCCAACGGATTCCAGTATTACCTGAAGAGGCAGTACCACGAGGAGGAACAGGATGCGACAGGAGACAACGTTGGCTCCTTCGGTTACATCGATCCATTTGGCATCAGAAGAGTAATTTATTACAAGACGGATCAAAACAACGGTTTCGTTCATCAGAAGAATAATAAATACGTTGGTTTCGGGGCGACCCCTTACGACCCCTCGTCGACTGGTTTATACAGACAGAGATCAAGAAGATATTCAAAGTCATAAGCTTGTTAAAATTTGTTTTACTCATAGTTGTTAGCAGTAGGTGCCATGTTTGACTATTTTATTATTTATAAGGTTCGGTAATATTTAAAATTTCGCAAATCTAAATAAATACGCGAGCTTTGCGCGAGTAACGCGCACTGTAATCCTATCGAAATAAATTAAGGAACAACGACGGACGGTTAACGAGTCCACCGAATGGGAAGCATGAACGAGGATCCATTTTAGTGTAATTGGACGAAGCTTTTTATCACTATGTTTATTATATTAACGAAACGTATTTTTACACTGTTAAATATATTGCACGCGTAGGTATGTATACTTTACAAGGAAAAGTATTTCATAAATTAAGTGTTGTAATTCTACACACATTTTATACACAATACGTCCATGGTCTATTTCTGTAATAGTCGTAATGTAAGTAATCCCATTTTAAAGTGCTATAGGGTACCACCTGGAATATTTCCGTTGTGTTTAATAGTACAAAAGACTCTGTGAGGAAGAAATTATTCGCTTCAAAGACACGAATATTACGAATAAATATACTTATGTTCAATCGTTGTATCATACATCTGCTGGAAATTTCTCTATAACAACAGTTCTATGATTACTCTATCACGCTAGACCTTCCACAGACGTTCTGAACGATTTTTGCATAATTACTTTAAGAGCAGACCGTCATCCGAAGAAGTCAAGGATGAAACACGTAAATTAGGTCAGCTGTACTCGCTATGGCGTTCAGACCTTTAGGTGTGTTTATCGCAAATCTGTGATTTCAAAATGTAATCAAGAGTATGATCGTATAAGCTGCGGAAATACAAAAAAAAAAAAGTTGCGAAAATTATCCTTTCTTCGAGTGCTTGAAATAATCCCTCGCCGCGCACTTGACTTTGCTATTTAAAATTCTGCTCTAATATTTTACTCTCGTGACACGTCACTCGGCCCTCGCATCTGTGCATATGCAATACACACGCCCACACTTGTGCATGCTCAAAGTCGCCGCTTAAGTACGTACAATGACGCATACACGCATTCCTCTATACCTTATTACCTAATACCGAAGTGGCGCTTTGTTTCGCGGATAGCCTTTCATTCGCAAGTTAACAATACAATTTTTAATTTCGAAATGGCAATCAATTTCTTGGACTATGTTTCATTGAGTCGCTCACTGCACAAATCAATTAACTCCACTTTTTGGAAAATCTTAAATTTTAAGTATCAAAGCATTTGGTATAGCCATAACTTTTTATATTTCATCGCATTTCTCAACTTTTTGCTTTATGGAGTTAATCGACTTGTGTAATAATCGGCTCAAATGTAAGCAGAAGTTGCAGCAATGGTGTTAATAGTCGGTGTATGAACAGAAACCAGTGTTTCCACCAAGGGTCAGAAATGGAACAAATCTACTCCCACGTGGACCGTTATGTAGAACTGTATCCAGAGCATGCTTTCAGGTATCTTCTCTTTTTTAGATCCGGGTCGCGTGAGAGTACTGACCTTACTCAGGTGGGCAGACTGGAAGATAAGCTATGTTACCTAATTAGGAAACTAAAGCGGTTTGGACGTCGAGCAAAGGTAATCCCTTCGTGGCCTGATGAGTTCAGCTATCCCTTGGTTCCTAATTGGATTCTTCATTGATAATGAGCTAAAGGTACCGATATTCGACATTGCACCGTTAGTTGACTTTGTCAAGGAATTCTTGAATCGTTCAACTTTGGTAACCGCGAACGTTTAAATCCATTGATACTGTATTTTTATTTCGTTTTAAAAAATAGAGGGAACTCGAGCATCGATTACATATTTTCTTCGTCCGAATAAAATACCTTCGCTGGATGGATATTATTTCGCGATTAAAAAAGTTTTGAAAATCCGGATCTAGACATCGATCGTTGATAAATAAATCTTCCTCTGACTAGAAGTTTCGCCTGTCCTCCGAAGCGCCACGGTCAGAACAGTCGAGACATTTACCAACTGTCGAGAAATCTTAACGCTCATGCGCACACGGAGCATCACAGTATACCTGAGAAATAGTTGCCTTCGTAATACTGTGCAATCTATAGTGCACATCACTTCAATACAGTTGTTGCATAAACGAAACAAGTCCCACGAGTTAGATTTCAGTCAGTTAGATTCCATACAATGTATAATACAAATGAAGACAACTGTAGTGTTGTCGAATAAATTTCCCGTCATCCCGCTACGCATTCAAAAATTCAAATATTTCAAATTCAAATATTCTATCGAATTATCGCAAATTATATACTAAACATTGTTTTTTTCATTCTGGTATGCAAGATAAATTCAATGCGAATGTACCTCTTTCGGAGTTTAACAAGCAACACAGGATGAACTTGTTTTTCATTGCAAAACATGTTAAAAATATTCTTCATTGACTTGGAGGTAATTAAAAGAAAACGAAACTGTGCCATCGGTGTTACGCACCATATCGTAAAAATGATATGAAGACATAAGCACCACGTACATATGTACAAATATGTGCATGCATCTTATGTAATGTCATTAGGCATCGTGCAAGTTTTTCTCACCGTTTCATTACATTCGTTTGTGTGTGCTCTACAGACCATCGACTTACAGTAATGATAATGCGCATCCAAATATGGAAAGTGTTATCATATTACAATTTACGGTGAGAGCGTTCAGAAATCGATGCAAACCACGGGCTGAAACTCTTCCAGAAATAACCGATTCGAAATGTTACATAAGGGTTCTTGACGAAATGGTTACGAGGGACCGAAGGAATCTCGGTTATGGTCACAAAAGGTTCTCCTACGCATCGGTTCGCTGTTATGAACGTCGATTGTAGATGCCACCATCTTGAATATCTTTCAGTTACCTGGAAATAATAGAAATTTATCAATAAAATATCATTGGAAATATTGATAATATTATAAAAAAGTTAATATCTGTTTCACATGATATCATCATGACAAAAAGGGTACAATTTGGATGCAATTGCGAAACATTTTTCAATCGGTTTAGTAGTATTGTTACATCCCTACAAAAAGGGATGAAAAGAAGCGATCGTTTATGTCATAGAAATTCAATGTGTAATACAGTGTATAGATGTAGATATTTGTAACAAACTTCGCGGAATATCTTTGGAGGTCCATCAATCGTTGGGTGGGGATAAAGTGAGAGTCAGTATAAAAGGAGAATTCTCCACTTTCATGGGGTCAGACACGATTGGATTCAATTGCTATCTCCTTCTTTTGTACGACTGCTTCCATTATCAAGATGAAGTGTATCGTAAGTAATTGTTGTGTTCTTTCATATATATATATCTACTCTTATTTGTTGTAGTCGTCCCATTCATATTTTTATGTTATTCGTTATACAATGCTTTTCGCCATCTCAGTTCTCGTAAAAGATTTGTTCGGTACATTATTTCGCGCGTGCAACATCGAGTTAACGTTTTTATATTGAATTTTATAGAGATTCGTTGCGAAAATGAAACGAGACTTAATTACTGTAAAATTATTTTGTCTTCGTAAGTGAATATTTTTAAATAATTGTGGTTAGAGAGATTTAAAGTAGAATTTCTCTTATACTACTTTCTGTTTTATTTAATTTCTTACCTATGCAGTGAACGATAATTAAACGAAATGGCGAGTAAACCGAAAGCAGTGAAAAATAATCAAGATAATTGGAATTGTAAATTGTAAGCAATAGAGTTGCTTACGATTGAAATAAATAGTATAAAAGTGTTTGAGAGTATACACGTCGATAGTGGGTAACATGATTTTGCACTGAATCCTAAAGCTTTTAGAATGCTAAAGGCACTAACACATTTACATATTAGATGTATCCAATATTTTATGCACAGTTGAAGTAACATTGCGTGCTCACATATTTATGCACAATATATTCTTAAATCTGTGGTAGTTACATACGATGAAAAAATACATAGGAATGATATGATAATATGAAAGATGATAAAAATGTAATAATATTTCTCGATGGTATAAGTCAAAACAAAAGGACTGCACCTGAAATAATTTTTTGCTATAAATCTCTGCAGTTACACCATTGTACATCCTTGAAAACGAAAGCTTTTTGTCGATAATCGGAGCGGAAATCGAATTCAGATTGCAAAACAGGGATGGCTCGTAAACAATTATAATATTACAACATAGGTGGCACGAAGTAAAACAAGGCAAAGTAAATCAACGAGTTCGCAAACTCGTCGTAGGTCAGGAGTAAATGACCCGCGCTGGCATTTGCTTCTTACTTTCACTCA
Source organism: Hylaeus volcanicus (assembly GCF_026283585.1). Classification (NCBI taxonomy): domain Eukaryota; kingdom Metazoa; phylum Arthropoda; class Insecta; order Hymenoptera; family Colletidae; genus Hylaeus; species Hylaeus volcanicus. Next base: position 19,453,870 of record NC_071981.1, read on the forward strand.
TCTCACTGACTCCGTATCGAAGGATGCTACGGTGAAGAAGCGGTAGATAAATCTTCTATCGCATCGCATTAAAATTCGGTCTCTCCCCACAGGAATTTATCCATTCAATTCTCCGGCAGCTTGCATCACCCGACCACCTTTGAATTAAATGTTTCTCCTAAGCAGACGTTTTATTGTGGTAGATCCTGGCTATAGTCTTGGGATTAGCAGCGGCACAAGACTCGAATTACCATGGTCGTAACAGTTACCACGATAATGATAAGCCAAATCCTCCGAGCGACGAAAGGAAACCCCTGATTACAACACCGATTCCGATTTTACACTGGAACAAACAACAGGAACACGATGGAACGTACAAGACGAGGTATAATTTCTTGACTAATTATTATTAGTTCACTATACAATATTATAATAATAGCTGGACGCACTCTCATTTGCATTGCATTTAATTTTTACGTCGGTATTCTTTAATTTTACCACGTATTTCGCGAAGAAGATTGAAAGCAATCTGGAACAGTTAATTTCTTCACGGTTAATTAATCTCGTTACAAGTGACACGATTGAAGTGGATGCTACGAGAATTATTTTGTAATTAGTAATAAATAGTTTGTGCAATTAGAACGTAATACATTCATTTCCGAAGTACGAAAGAAAATCCCTCGAGGTTTCTTTCGCGATCTTCGCATGAATTGATTTTATTGGGTCCCCAGTCAGGACACATTTATGTAATAGAGCAGCGTTTCCCAAAATGAGATCTGCCAGTAAATTGGCGGAGGCCTGCAAAAGAAAACATTTTATACGGTAGAATAAAGAAATTCTTTTCTAGCATAAGTTTATTCTGTGTAATCGCTAATAAAGTTTACCTGGACGTACGATGTCCCCTCGGAAGAGACATCCGAGTGCAAAAAGTTAAATACGTTCATTAGAAAATTTCAATCTAGGTGAAATAGAACGCCCTTACAAAGTCCACCGATCCTACGAGCTCTAGCGTCTAGCTGGGCTGCCAATCAGCAATCCGCGAAAAGGTTAAAGTAAAGGGAAAAAATCCACCGTGAAGGTGTTAATTGGGATGCCCTACCGTGGTTTCATCTGAATAAATATCGCCATAAATCTGATATGAATAAATTATTCGTAGTTACGAAACGGGAAATAACATTATCGCCGAGGAGAGTGGTTACATCAAGAAGGTAGGCGAAGGCGAGGAACAAGGAGAAGCTTTGGTCCAACAAGGAAGCTACTCATACATGAGTCCCGATGGCCAGCTGATCAGCATTCATTACACAGCTGACGAGACTGGCTTTCACGCGACCGGTGATCACATTCCCACGCCACCGCCAGTCAGTGAGGAGATTCAGAAAGGCCTCGACCTCATCTATGCCGGCATTCGTCAGCAGGAGGTACGTCCCACGACTTTTTCTTTCTCTTCATTCCGCGATTCTTCCTTTCTCCTGCTGCGTTTCCTTCTACGTACGTGCCCTTTTCCCGTCCTCTTCCTCTTTGGCGCGTTCGCTACCACTTGCTTGGAACACCGTTTGCTACAAACGTTCGTAGTACCGTCGAGACGATTGACCTTAAGTAACTATGTAAACCTACCAACCAATCTTAATTCAATTTGTCGGCGAAGTGTTTGAAGAAAGATACGATACTAAAAGATCTCGCAGAAATCTCGTGTCCGTGTCAACGTTTACATGAAACCAGCTTGGTGTTTAACGAGTTAAATAAGTCAACTAAATATTCTCAGCGAGTATGATACACAGTTCTTATTTTATGTTCTCGTATGTACATAAAGTAGAAACCCGTGTCGTGCATATGTACGGGATAGCAAACGTGTCAACTATTCGGTCCTCGCTTTCTTTTCCTTTATTTTCTTGCAAATACACACTGTTTTCTCTTGCGATCTTTCTTTTTTTAAGCGTGTGATTTCTAGTCGAAACCATTAACTTTCGATTAATTCTATGTTGACCGTTTGTGGACGATATGACATGTTCGTAATGGTGTAAAATGAAAACTAAATTAAATTGCTTCCTTACTTTGTTGCTCGTGGTGGTAAAATTAGATATGCGAGATTTAGAAAGGTGTCTAATACTGTCTCGATGATATCTAGGAGTAAAAGTAATCGCAGAGATAACGTACTCTTGGAGGAATAACTTTGTACAATAATGCGGATTTTCTTTGGTAAATTACACTAATCATGTTCGAATGAACTCGTGATCGTGTTCCAGGAGGCAGACGCACGCGAAGCAGCGCAAAAAACACCCCAGCAGCCTTTCAATCAGCAAGTCGATCGACAAAACAACAATTACGAGAGAAAGTTCCGGAAATGAGGTGTACGAGAAATGAGAATCTTGTTGACAGACGTTCGATGTGTACTATCTTTTGAGAATTAATAATGAAGTCGTTAAATTAAGAGTAGTATAATGGAATAAATTTATATATATTTAATTTTCATTATATACAGTTGTAAATTATGTGGCATGTTAATTCCCCTTCTAACGACAACGATTCCTCTTCGTTTATGAGAAGAATTTAATTTCAAGTGGTCTTGAAATAACAGTTGATTAGGACCTTCGAAATAAGTCGCGAGAGTTGAAGGAAGATAGAAAATCAGGAAGACAAACCTGTTTCGTCGAGTTGCAACGTCGTGGAAGATGATTCATTAACATGTGCATTGTGGGACCAATGTACCAGGTGGAATGTAACTGAAAAAGAAAAGTTATTAGCGTTTACGTTCCCTCGACATGTAACGATGTTATCGGTAAAAACAATAAAATTGAACAAAACCTGTTGTTGTACGTCGTATTATCCTCCATTGGAGTCACGGGAGGATAGTAAGAGGGCCTGTCGCTCCATGGTTTTTCCACTGGACTTGCAACATCTACCGGCTGATAGCTCAGTTGCATGGTAGTATCCGCTAACATTGGAACGCTTGGTGAACTGTATCTGCGTATTGGAGCGTACGATTGAACGGGTGTCAACGATTTGCAATTGGGTATATAAGACAGCCTGTGAGTCGTGCAACCTGTAATTAATAAAAATAAACAAACTACACGATTCTCCATTTTATCGTAACAATCCTATCGTAACATACAATCCATGCAGGCATTCGCAGTGATAAGGTTGTTTTCGGGACGAATCTCCTGTTCTACTGGTATATTCTTCCACGTGTAATCGTGTTTTTGAGTAGTCACCTCCTGCATAGGTCCTCCTCCCAACATTTGCTTGCTACATGGTGTAATCGCTGTTTCTGGTTTCACGCACCAATTTCCCAAGAAACTCATCTGAGATAAATATTAGGTTGATGCAAATAGAATTGCGGGTTTCACATTGTCACGTTATCGTTTAAAATTTTAATAAATTTTTAAATAAATATTGACATTGTATATAATCATTTTGAATTTGCTCTTTATTTTGATTACAAATATTATATGATTATATACAATGCCAATAGTTATTTAACAATTTATTAAAATTTCAAACAGTAAAGTTTGACAACGCGAATTTACTCTCTGGTTATATTTTTTGTTTCTTACTCGATTAACGGTATCATAAGCTGCAGGACAAGGCGAAAAGAGGATGTTGTTAGGTTGTCGAATGGGATCTCGCTTGCCGCCTTCGGAGCCGAAGTAACTGAGTCGATAAGTGGTGTTATTATCAGAACAGCAGCCAGCGTTTAATAAATTATCATTTTCCTGATTTCTAATGGGTTGACGTATCTCCTCGCAATGTGGCCAATAGCTCAATTTGTAAGTTGTGCAGCCGTCCAGTGGCTCCACGGGCGGTATGTATTCTCTCTTTGTGTACCACGGCTGTTCAGCCTAGAAAACATGATGAACTACCTAAATAATCGCTCGGTACTTTAACGATTCATCGAAATTACCTTCGTAGCTCCATCATTCGGCCAGTAACTAAGTCTGTAAGTCGTGCAGTCGTCCATTGGAATGTCTGGTCTAGCATATTTCCTTATAGGGGCATAAGATGTAGCAGGCAAGTGACAAGCAGATGGATAGTAACTCAATCTATATGTGGTATCGTCTACAAAATTGACGATATATTAGTCGAGAATTATCTCCTCTTCTTTTATCTCTTCTCACCAGCTAATCGCGCTGCTGGACAGTACAAGTTTTGCTGCGCTTTGAAAGCTTGAACTGGTTCCATGGATTTCCACGTATAGTCATGCTTTTGAGTAGTAACGTCTTGTATAGGACCTCTGCCGAGCCATTGTTTCGAACACGGCGTGATAGGTTGCTCGGGTGTGATGCACCAATTACCAAAGTAACTGTCCTGAAACAAACGGACGTTATCCGTTCCTTGAAAAGGTAATCAAGCCTCAGAAATTGAAAAATGAATCATCTTCAACCTTATATTCCTAGGAAATAAATTACTGTCACCACCTTATACGTTGTTTTGTCAGATATTTCACCCTCGCCAGTAGTCAACCAATTTTGTAGTCGAATAGGTTCCACGGTTGAGGTAGGGCATTCCCAATACGAGAGTTGGTATGTTGTGTTCTTATCCATCGGTATATTCGATTTCCAGTAGTACTGAAATGACATTTATTGAGAAATTCAAGTACTCTTTATATACATGTTGTACATGATGTCCTTACTTACACGAATGGGAGCAAAAGACTTTGGTACCTTTGGTTGCACATATTTCTGAAAAAACCAGTTATAGTAACGATATTGTGCAACGTACTCGTAGACAATGGGAGATACTCACAAGGCATGGACTTTGAGGTGTGCAACAACAACAACAATTGCAACTTTCATCGTGATCTAACTGAAAAACACGGAATTATTCTACTTGCAATGAAGCTATAAATATTTAAATATTACTCAACTTACTCGAAGTTTGTTTTTCGCTTCGATAACGGACTGTGGTTGTGTACGCGCAGGTCTACAATATATAATAACAAAGCATAGATTTATTGGTGTAAAAGAATTTAAAAAAAAAAAAAAAAAAAAATAGAAATTAGAGGTTAGAAATAATGAAAATTGTAATTTATATTACTGCGGGAGCTCACGGATCAAAAGTACAAATCTGCATGATGGTACCAGTTCTTTGCAAGCGAAACGATATAATTTCACAAAATTACAGAGTGAAATTTAAACTAACATTATTAGCCATAAAAATCTGTAAATGCTATCAAAAGTAAATTAACAAAAACATCATATTTGTCACGAAGCAACTTCATCAAGATTTATATGGTACCACAGAAGGCTATGGAATAGTAATTTCAATTCGAGAATACTAGAATTTAATTTTTTGCCTATTTCGATGGATGTATTTATTTATACAAATTATGTGGTTAATGTTTCATACTATTATCAGCTAGAAAATGTTGCAATTAATATCGCTGCATTCTGCGAAAAAATCAAGTCTTAAACATTGCTGTTTACGGTTGCAGGTAGCTACTATTGGATTCATTTGGCGCGCGTAGTATGCCATAATTAGCAGTGACACTATCGTAACTAGAATTGGGCCAGGACGCCAGCCTCTGTTAAATTCCAGCAGAATAACCGGATTGTTCGTTATGCGTAATCATTCTCGTAAAATTAACGAGAAACTTACATGCCCTTGTCAGACAATGAGAAACTATATTCGTACATGAAAGTACATACGTGTAATAGTTATAATTAATACAATTAATTCAAAGTAAAATGCGTTAACTTTGGAACATTCGATTCCAATGATTGTACACTTATTGTATATTCTATTATAAAAACTTTTAAATAAGTTTCTGATTCGATCACGGTATTATTTATTTGGACAGAAGCGACATTTGGAAGTTTGAATTTGAAAGTTCAAAGATAGATGGCGCGATCAATATCAATATATCAACGTTGTGGCTACATTTTTTTAAATAATTGGACATATAGACACTTTTGCAATGTTTAAATTTAACGTACATTAATTTAATTTATTTATAATTTATAATTTATGTAAAATTTATATTTTCTTAGCCATGAACAGGATGCTATAAAGGGACCAGTACTGCCACCTGCAGGAGGCAGGTCCAAGGTTCCAAGATTCAAGATGGACAAACGTGACTCTCTCCGTCTTCGAGTGAACATAATACCAATTTTGACGCAGATACACCTCCAAAGAAACGATTTAAGGGATCCAGATTGGATTAATGTATGTAAAGTCTGAAAAGTATTACATTGAAATTTCACCAGCTGAGTTGATCGTAAACGTAATACAGGGTGTCCCAAAAATGTTGGAGGTGCTTGAAAGGGGTGGTTCGGGAGGTGATTTGAAACAACTTTTTCCTTTGCAAAAATGTCGGATGGCGTTTCGTTAAGTAGATATTAATAAAAAAACCCGACCAATCAGAGTCCAATGATAATCCAAATTATGTGTATACGTGTTTATTAAAGTTGAAAACAATTCATCGAAAGATAGACTAATACTTTCCGCACCTGTTTCCACAGACTTTCCACAGAATTCAGTGCTTAATACTGCGTCCATGGACCTTCACTTTTCTCATCAATTTCGATTAGAACATTCACGATGTCCTGGTGAATTAGCATCGTCGAGATCATTGCTTTCTCCGATGAGTCCATCCGATTGCTAGATTTAGTTATAATTCTTACTGTTAGTAGCGTTGCAATCTTACCCCGTCCTGAGTCGATAACGTTGAATACGACACTCGAATGGTAACAAACACTGCATTCTGAGCATGAAGTAGTTACCATGCATGGCAATGTGCGATTTCAAGTCGTTTCTAGACAAACGATATAGATTTCTCCACCGTCGATTAGGATAGTTAATCATTTATCATTTCTTAAATCCTCCGTACGATTGTCTTGCTAATGTATGCAATTTAACAATACTCAGCCAAGAGATAAGACGTTCCGTAAAGTAAATATACAATTTTAATTAAACTAGCTGTTGCAATTAGACCCACTGTCTCGATAGAAGACCGTACGATTTCTTCTAATTGTTATCAAATAGAGTGCAGAAGCAATTAAGTTAAGGGAGCGGTGCTAGCGAATAGAATGTCAACATTTTGCAAAATCGATTTCAAGAAACTACTTGTTATCTGGGTTGGAAATCGCTTAAACGCTTTCATTAACAAATGTTCTTGAAGTTCGTTCCGTAGATTGGGGCATTAAAATTAACTGCGTGAAAGCGAAGTTTCCAATTGAAATTTCTTTTAATAAATTCTACCCGGGTTTAATTAAAACATGGGCTACTTTTTCTCAACGCTGGATTCGTTCGAAATTCTGGAAAATGGAGGACTGTTCAAACGATTAATTACGTCTAAGGCAAGGTTTGCTGAGTCAGCCTTACGGAGTCCACCATAGGCACCTGGACGAAACGTCGATTCTTTTTCTTACATTTATGTGCCTGAGAGCTCCATGAAGTACCAAATGCAACATTTTTTGTCTATATTCCTTGATAGGTTCTCACCATAAAGATTTATACGTACAAAATACAGTTATGATCTTGGCAAGTCTTTCTTATGATTACGATATGTTTGATATTAAAATATTGCAAATAAGTATAAAGTAGTTAAATGGGTGAGATGCAGGCGGTATGTATTACCGAAAATGGTTTGAGGTTACACACATACGTCTGACATAAGTTTCACGTTTGTACGAGCGTTCCCCAGAGGCGAAGAAAGCACGGAAAACAGTACGAAGCTCTACAAATTCCTCGCAGCTTCCTGAAATAATCGTCACCCGTTTATTACCGCAAAGTTGTCAGGGTACAAATTCCCCTCGGATGGGTTCACTGTCGCCTCGGAACTCCAAATGCATAGCGTCACGTGAGAAAATTAGGCAAAGAAGATTGTACACAGGGAAATTAGATAGTCGTAGAACAAGAAACGTAAGAGAACTCGTTAACGAGTCGACAAGAACGTATTTCACCGTAGTTTTAAATGCTATGCGTATATTAACGGAATAGATTCCCTATTTCAATATAAATTTCTTTACCCATTTTGAAAAAAATTCGTTGGCTTGTTTTAATAAAACTTTGTTTGAAATTGACGAACAATTTTCAATAGTTACACTGCTCGTGTACGTGTTCAATCGACGACGAACAACTATGTGAAGTTTCGACGAACTTTCAAAAATATGAATACCGTCAAATTGGAAGGGAACAAATTGAAATATATTTTCTAAGCAACGATAAATGGAGCAATTCTGCACGTACTTCGATAGGGATTAGCTTACTTGTTTCAATCACTGTTCGTATTTGCTTTAACGTCTGCGATGGAGCGGAAGTCGCGTTGAAACGAGGCGAAACTGAAAGGTGGAGGTTGACAAAATGCGTGAAACTTCGCAAAAATTTTGTAATGAATGCGGGTATATAAATATTACCTTCCCGTGCATATTTCCGTCCTTCCGCGTGCATATTTCAATTTCAAAAGCTTTTCACCGCGACGATCTGTTTCACGAATGTTTGCGAACGCGTAATAAGTAAAATCCGGATTTCGTTGGTTTTGAATTGAAACGGAAAATTTGTCTCGCGTTTCGTTGCACTCATCAGTGAACCATTCATTTCATCCGTGCCATTAATTAATTTTTGCATGCACCGAAAACTAGAAGAGCATAAAGCTGTGAAAAAAGTTCTTACGGATATTCGTTAATTTTATTTGACGTTACTTCTTAAATAAATCCCATTCACGTTCATCTGAAAATGTTAGTTACAGACGAACAAATACTTCTCGTGCATACGAGAACCACGAGTTTATTCATAGATTTTTAATTCACAAAAGGTCATTTTCATACGAAACTCTGCAATCCTCCGTGCAAGCTTGAATACACTCCATGTAATGAATACCTTATCTAGTTAATACGCGATGTAAATGTCCCTATAAAATGAGTCAAGGCCAGCCCTACGGATTCCAATTTCATTATTGTGGTTGGCGGAATTTACAAAGGAGCCTTAATGAATATTAAATTTCAGCCATGTTTTTTTCATGCTACGCTAGTTTCTGTGCCGTTTTAATTGCAACCACAGTATTCGAATTAAAAGTTTCAACTTACGAATCTTATGAAATAAATACGCTACATTCGTACAAACTCAGAATTAGGAAACACGTTTTCAACCCTCTCTAGGGATGACTTGAAAATTTGTTGTTCGTTCAGCTCTCCCCTTGGAATGTTTCTCAACTCGATTCCTATAAAGTAGTCTCTAGGTGCGTCGAAAAATATATATTTTCTAACGTTTTTATCGTGTATTAGTCATTTTTCCCAACAACTCTTTTCACAGCCTTATTCACTTCTAGTACTTTCGGTACTTTTGCAAAAGGACTTGAAATAATTTACCTTGTAACGCGGGTGGCTTGTGCAAGTATGCACGATCGGATGCATCCTCCAAAATTATGTACTAGAGATCGGTGCCCATCGAATGGAGGTTTTGCTGCATCCATGGTTAAAGGTCAAGCGCGCATTTCATATCCAGAGCTTGGCCTCGATGCCACGTGTGAGGTTTTCCTCGATCGCACCCTCGCAACTTGAGTACACCCTTTCCTCTCGACGTAGGCCAAAAGTCCTCCGCTAAATCGTCGCCGTCTGCTCGCGGGCACAAAGAAATCTTATGCATATGGCTGAATAATCCCCGAGCAGAATGTAATGGCTGCAGTCCTTCGAGGAACTAGGACGACCAATATTAAATTCTCGCGTCGCGGTAAGAAGTCCGACATCATCCCCGACGGATGGAGCCTTTTTCGCGGAAGCGTCCTCGCAAATATTGACACGGTGTTTGCTCCTCGTGTTTCCTGCTTTCACGGACACTGTTCTACTTTAACGAATTCTTTCTGTCATGAAAAACTTCATCGTCCCTCGCTCGTCCACTCTGCCACATCGTTTCCCTTCGTCCGACCTTACCTTTTCCATTTTTCCGCTCGTAATCGATAGAAGAACGACCTTTTAGCTGGGAGCTGACGTTAAATCTTTTTTTGCAACTTCATCGATTCGGTGCGAATGGATAAGGGAGCAGAGACTTGTTAGCTGACTGATTCAAGTGGACAAAAGCTGCACAATCCGCCAAATAGGTGCCGACGAAAGGGACAAGCTTCGGTCCTGCATTGTTCAATGTTCCCCTATTCATTCTCTCTGCTACCTTCCAGGATCTTGAACAGGTTTGACGAAAAAAGCTAGGCTCGTTCGTCGAATTATGTAACCTCGATAGCGACGTTTGATCGACAGTTTATAATAAAATCCATCGGCTATATAAGCGTTAACAAAACATTGAAACACGCGTTTTAATGGAACTATTCACACTTAACAGACACCGACCTGAACGTTCCGTCAACGGGAATAGTGTGAATAGTTCCATTAAAATGCGTGTTTTAATGTTTTGTCGTGTCGGTGCCGGTACGTGTCGTTGCCGGTCCGTGTCGTTGCCGGTCCGTGTCGTATAGTTTGAATCGACCTTTACACACGCGACGTAAACGTAAACCATAACCGATAGATACAGTCAGTATTTAATTTAGTCAAACTTCTTCGATAGACATAGAGGGTACGAATATTTATGAGATTGAGTGTATATACAATCTTTACACTGGGAAGAAGAAAAGCGAAATTATTCTTCCATATGAAATATTCCAATGAACTCTGCTCGTTTAATCGAATTCCGTTCAGGGCCCTATTAATTGGCCTGGCAAACCGAGCCGCGTAATTGTTTATCGGTTAGCGAGCATCGAAGTGGGCGAGGGAAGTCGTCGATTTCTGACCCGCAATTACCGGCGCATTTATTCCACGAATCCTCACGCGAATACCGCGGATTTGCGGAGTTTTATAAGTTCACGCGAAAAACGGCGAGAATTTCCGCGGTGATACATCGCGGTAAGCGATTCGTGTAACGCGTAATTTAGGTTTCATTCGACCAGGGATTCCCCGTGTAGGCGAAATCAACGAAACGGAATGACGTTCCAGGAATTCGAAGCTCAGAGGGATAACAATAGAAAAAGTGGAGGCAACGTCTACCGTGCGAACGAACAGTGCAACTGCGGCCTAGATTCCGCCTCATTCGCGATTTAGACGATAGAAGGCATCGATTAAAATCGCTAATCTCCTCTCGTTTCCTTACTCTATCGCGACACAGTTCCCAAACTAATTTTCAACGTACGATTCCGAAATTGTACGACAACTCGCACGTTTCAGTTATATTTTCACGGCAAGCGTCTATACGTTACGATGACTTTTCGCCGTCTGCCGCATAAGCTAGCCCCGTAATTTGGTTCTCGGTGTACGTCTCATCCATTCGAGCGAAAAACTATTCCAAGCGCGTTTTGTACGCTTCTCCTGTACTTAAGTTTTAATTGTGAGGGAAGTTTTGCATAGACCGGAATTGGTGATAGTCCAATGGCGCTAAATCCGACAAATGGGGCGGATGAGGAAGAATGACCCTAGCTCCAGTTACAATTTCTGACTTCGCAGCGAAACATGCGGTCTCGCATTATCCCGCCGAAACCCGAGACCTTTCCCATTGGATAATTCAGGTCGGTTCTCCTTAATTGCCGCATTTAATTCTTCCAAGTGCGAGCGATGCAGGTCCGAATTTATGATCCGCTTGTTTGGAAGGAGATTCGAATTTGCATACTTCCTTTCGTATCCTCTGTCGAAAAATGAACAGGAAAAATGAAAAGAAAAAAACTTAGAAACAGGGTAGCGAGGATAATGAAGAGTTATCGTTGGTAAATCGCCGTCTAACCCGCTTTCGAGTGAACTGCCGGAAGTGGTCCCGATTCTATCACTTGAAAGCGAGAATTTCAGTAATGCTCGTCGTCTAACACAGGAATTGGATTCCTTGATTCATTGGTTCGACGTTGAGCCCATCTCGAATTGGGGCGTGGGAGAAGGTGACGTGACGAGTAGGAGAGTTATCGGCGAAGGGACAGGAAACAAGCCTTAAATGCCACACTACTTGGTGACCAACTGCGCAAAGGTTTGCGAATGCATATTATTGGCGGGTAGTTAGCGACGTTTTCCAAGGAATAATCTCAACGGAGCCTGAGTTTTAGTTAACCGCTCTTCTGCCCGCGTTTAAAAAAATAAGTAATTGTCTTGCTACGCTATAAAAGATAATTAACTGGAAGTTTGAGGAGTTTCGGTTGAAAGGAACCACTTAGCCACTCGAAGCAAAAAAAAAAAGGATATTGAGAGGATAGATATCCGCCGCTAGAAGTAGACCATTGTGTACTTCGGTGTACAGAGTGTCTTGTTTATCATGGACACCTCGAACAGTTCCGTTGATATCGATAAACTTCGGGTTGGGTTAGTTTTTTATAATAGCCTTTTTGGTCGTTAAAATTAGCACAGCCTGTATCCACCTTCCGCTTACCATCCCTTCTGTTGTTTGTCAGCACTCACTGATCTCTTAACTTCTATTAGGCAGCGCAACGGTTGATGAATAATTCTGATAATCTCTCTCGCCAAGCAATTAGCATAATGATCTATCCTTCTGAGATTGTTTCGTTTTTATAATCTAATTGGTGTCGCGGGTGCAGAGTAGGGTTGAGGCGCTCTTTGTGATTGGGTAAGAGCCTCGCGCTCCCGCCTTGCGCTTAACTGAAATTCCTTTGTTGGGGCTAATGGAATTAGGTTAACGGCTATTTTGATCCGCGGGTTTGTAATTTAAGAGGGGATTCTGGTTTGTCGCCCTAGAAAGATCTAGTTTTCGTTGAGAGAAAAAGCTAACTTTTGTCTTTGGAATAATAAACAGACATCAACGTACTCCAAAGGTTACTCGTCGTGGATGCTATCGCGTTATTTTTTAAATTACGCGGCTATTCGTTGGAGTTCGTCGACTGGGTTTCTAAAGCATTTGATCTTAGGCCGGCACAATTACCCTGTAACATAAAGGAAGACGCATAGCGTGACTCGATAGGAAACAGGTGCTTCAGTGACCACATAAAGCCAACGATAATGACACCTGGATTTCCTGAAATCTTTAACAACCTATTGCAAAGTATTCCTTTGTTCAAGGTCAATGTATTATTCAGTTTCCCAAGGAATGTCTGTTTAAGTTATTAAACGAGTATTGAAATTTAGACAACGTGAAATTTGAGCGGACGAATAATACGAAAGTCGCATCGTTATCCAACACCCGGGGGAATCGTTGAACAGATCTTTCTCACAGATATTTCAAATATCAAACACATGTTTCCGAAAAACGCTTTCGTAAAAGAGAGAATATGGTCTTAAAATATGAAGAAACCAAGAAAGTAGTCGCGTGTAAAATAGTGGTGTTAAAGCTGAGAATTTATTTCGTTTCAAATAAAAAATTGTCGAGCGGTCTGAAGAGCACGAACCACTTGGCGAATGGTACAGAGGAATCTGAATTCGTGGTGATTAATGAAAGCGGATCCCTGGTTCTAGGATGTTCACACTCAACAAGCGTTTGTGCTGTGTGAAAAATCCTCATTTAAAACATTCAGGCTTCCAGCTTTGTGTGAGTTTCACCGCTGAATTCATGGTCAATGATGAAGCTCGATTCTAAAAGCCTCGCGTCGTTTTAGAAATTTAAATACGGGCTGATAAGGTGCTCAGATTTTTAATGGAAAGGAAAATGACGTGGATGATGGTATTATATACAGCGATTTTAACGTTTTAACCGTGCTCCGGCTTGACCATGAATCGACAGTTTGCAAAACAGTTGGATAGACAGCCTGTAAATGTCTGCTGGTAAGGAAACTGAGGTTATCAGGGTTATCGTGAAACATTGCGTGCGATACTGGTTCCACGATATCACAAAATTGTACGTCAATTATTCCATCTTTCACTAATTAACACATCGTTGACCGGCAATTTTACACAGAAGCGACTTCATGTCACCGTCTATTATTTTGTAATTTTTCTACTACTGAGCTACTGAGTGATATAAACCTAAATACCGAGAAAAGTATATTCTATTGTTAAAAAAGAATCAAAAACTAAACACGATAAGCAAAGCTTTTGCAATATTCTATATGACCTGAGTTTCATAAATTGATAAGAATAATCTAATTGATTTGATAATGCAAGTGCAAACACGAGTTTACTCTCGTCCGGTCAACGATATATTAAATGCGCGTTGCAGTTCTAATCGTATATCGGGAAGGAGATATAATTCAGCAAAACAGTAGATAATGGTACAAAGAACACGAAATTGATAACAGAATTCCAAAAGTATCGTCGTAGCTAAATGTAGTTACTCCGTTTAATCAGCACGAAAGGACCCACTACGAAGGTTAGAGATTTCTAATTTCAGCGAGACATTCAACTATGCAAACAATGAATATTGCCAACGATTGTATTTAACAATATTAATTACAGCGGTTACGATCATGAATTCCGCGGCGACGAGGTGCGACCACGCGGTTCGAGCAGGGGTTGTAGAAGTTCCACGGAAAAACCTTAATTCCGGAGCGCAGGACTTTCCCACCACCTTTCCGCGTTCATGCAGAGACTGTCACGGTTCTCCCATCTGCACCCACCCCGGACGGACGAGCTGCCGTGGCAAGCAGTCGGCTTCCTTCGTAGGGACATGCGCAGCGACCCGCGGAACGACAGGTGCGCGCCGTTCGCCACGAATCGCTTAGTTTCGGGTAAGCGTACGAATCGGTCGTATCGCGTTCACGCCGTCTCGTCTCTCAGGGCACATCGGTCGCTGCTTCTCTCTCTTTCCTACCCCCTTATAGCGTTTCTCGCTCTCTCGTTGCGGTTTTTCGGTCCAGACGCATTCGACGCGTTTCGAACGCTGCACGATCGCAGCCGCGCCGTGCGACCTCGGATCACGACGACACCTGACACGGATACACCAAAGGGATCGTTCCTCGAATTACCCCATCGAGAATCCTCCGGTTCGCACTTGTCGACGCCCTAGACCCCCCGACTTTCCCAGTTTCTCACCCGCTCCGTTTCTCTCCTTCTTTCTCGCTCGACACCGCGGGCTGCTCAGTAGCCCGCCGTTTATCGAGCGTGCACGTGCTTCAGAGTTCGCTGCTTCCTTGTGTTCCGACTGACACGCTTTTAGCCAGCTAGGGGAACGGTTCCTGGCGGTTCCAACGGGTCGCTCCCGACGGAATTCCGACCGTGACGCACTCGAAAGGTGTATCCTTCCGGAGCTACCGCCGGAATCCTCGACTCTTCCGCTTCCCCGAGCTCGTGCGGGCTTTCTGCGCCCGGAATCAGATGTCCGGCAGACCGATCGCGGACCTCTGCCAAAGAACCACGGATCCAGCGGTCCGAACCACCGGTTGTCCAGCTACCATAGGACCGGTGTGATCATCGGCGAACTCTGCGACGCACCGAGTTCCTCGGTAGCTGGACTGGACCGTAAATATATCGCGGTACTGTCGGTGTGTTTACCGCGTGTGAAGATCAGGATAGAGCGCCGTGAAGAGATAGATCACGGTGGAGTGGTGAGACGAATGTGGTGCGTGAAGTATTGAATCGTGGTTCGTTCGTCGTCAGTTGCGAGGATGGCTGGTAGACCGGATTTACAGAACAGGACTAGGGGGAAGGACGCGGTCGCCACGATCTTCCTGCTGCTTCTCGCGCAGTTTCAGCTTCTTCGAGACGTCAAAGGTGAGTTTTCTTGTTTCTCTCTGCGTCTCGGAGTCTTCCAAGTCTCCGTGAAACTCGCGGTGGATTCGTGGGAAGGGAATTGTTTAGCGTTGCACACAGAGGTGACTGAAATAATAAATGAAATTACCGTGTAGCTACTATTCTCGACGTCTACGCAATCCAAGAGTCGAGTTTTCGGTGAAATACTTAAGCTTCGAAGACTTAACCAACCGCGTTTCAAAGATTACAGAGACGAATAAAAATCTGCCCTTTCGCGTGTCACCGCCACGTCTTCGTTATCCGAGTCTCAAAGGTCGGATGCGGAGGATTCGTTTAAGCTCCGGTCTCCAGCAAGCGCTAGGACGTTATCTCCCGAGTCATTTTTGCTGCTGGAGTCTAATCTCCCAGTTCCACGAGGAGTTGACCCTGAACGTAAACATTCGTTTATCCTTTATTTTTCATTCGTAACTTCGAACCGGGTAAGAATTTCGCCCGGCTCTGTTTACACGCGAGGAACACGACGCGCGATTCGCGCAACGTGGAAACGGGTCGTGCGTGATTTCGACAAAAATTACGTACACGTACCCGGTGGAAGTTAGGAACACTTGGGAAATTTAGAGGTTGTCAGGGAAGCGGTAAGAAACGCGGAAAACGGTTCACGAAAAGGAACAGAAATGCGAGAACGCGTGCACCGATGGTCCGCGATACGTGGCGAAATTTACTACTGGAAAACGAGTGAACGCGAGTAGAAAGTTCTTGAGAGTTCTCCAGCCGCCGCATGATGTAAACGACGAAACAAAAAACACAGTCTCGAGTTCGTAGGGGGTGGGCAACAAACGTGAGCCCGGTTCTGTCGCGTGTTTCGTGAATATGTTTCACGTTATTTGCGGAACTTGCTACTCTAGCACCGGAAGCGTGGGGCAACTTGGACTCGTCAGTGATAAACATACCCCCAGTTGTGTCACACGAGGGCTTTAATACCAGGAAAACAATTAGATCAATTATTTGGGAGGTTGAGGTCGCGACAAGGATAAATAATTTAATCTCTTCGCGACCCACGGTATCGTTTTCCACGCGAACCAGTTTCCATTTATGCTGTTATTGCGATATCAGTGCTGAGTTTCGCTTTCAAGGATAATTCTTCGAGGTTGGAATATTACTTGCGAACATGCTCTGTGACATATTTTAGTGCGATGATGGAATATTAGAGATTTTGAAGTAAAGAAAATCACGTAGTAGAATACCAACGCTTCTTTTTGCTTCTTTTCTGAGAAGTAATCGTTGTAACCAGGCGAAGGCACAAAGGGCTTAAGATTACTACGATTTATTACAGAGTTCTTCAAACTTTTTTAGTCACGGAACATCGTTCATCTCACGATAAATTTATGGAATCATTACATGCTTTTATGGCAAATTAGGTTTTAAAATGAATATTTTGTCTCTGATGACAGAAATAAGGCGGGAGGGAAATGAGTTCACCGGTGGATGGTACTTTTTGACGTTGAAAATTACATTGCATTATCACCTCTATTTTAGGTCCTCTTCGGATAGATGATCCAAATATGAATTTGACGGTGCAGAGTGCATCATTAGCGATGCTTTTACCATTCTTTTTCCGATCCTGATATAATTTTCGACATTTGGTAGCGAGCCACTCTACCATAAGTTTTATATTTGGATCATCTATCTAAAGAGGACAGAAAACAGAGGTCGATAAATAATAAAGCTGGTTTCGATGTCGAAAATCACTCTATACGAGAGAAGTCATTAATCTCTAACTTCGTTCATTTTAAGCACCCCTGAAAATATAGAAAGCCCTTCCTTTCTGTAACGTATGTTACTTGAGCAACCCGGTAACGCAAATCAAATATATAGAATACACAATGGAATCTTGTTATAACGAGCGTCGGCATGGCTGTAACGAGCAGGAGGCCATACTAATTTTAATTTACGCGTATTTCAATGGAATCGTTCACTTTTATAACGAGCGTACCGCACGAATATACCGTACACACTTTTCGAATTTCGGGGAACATCAAATTGAATTTTTTTAAACAGACGTCTGATACGAGATTCATAATTGAAACTTTAATCGAAAGTATGTTCATCGTCAATTGATATTGCTCCGTAACGCGTGATTTTAAAGTAATAAACGAATGAATTACGTAAATCCAGATTCATAAGCAGAATTTATTATATACGTTCTTCGCTTCCTGCTCTCAAACGCATATCCTTGCCGGATATTGGAGCTTATACGTGTCACATTCTACTTTAACGCGTCGAATATTGCACGAGAGTTAGCATAGCTACCGTGATTGTCTAAATCACCCCCAACGGTGTGATCTGTGCTACAAAGGGTGTTTGCTAATTCACACTACAAAGCTTGTACGCGCGTGGCGTTTGTAAGAATAACTAGGAAGGTGTGGTGCAATCGATACTAAACGGTTCGATGATTAAACCACCCAAGTACGCAACTGAAAGCAAATACAGGACGGCGAGTGTACAAGTATCCGATTACAAAAGTAAGAAAATCCGATCTTTGTAATTACAAGACTGGAACGAAAGAAGAAATCCTTGGCATGATTATACTTGGTTTGACAATTACTGCAATGAAGTATGTACTGAAACGATAACGAATTCTTTGAAAGACTTTGGAATAACAAGTGCGAAGTCGGTAGAAGTCGCGCAAAAAACGAGATAAAAACAACTGTTCCGATATGAAGAGGGAGAATCAGGAAAATTCAAGCGCGGTAGAAAAATAACACCAACTACACAGTTACGGAGAGAACGGGCTTTGCATCGAGAAGCCCCGGCGTACCACCCAGCGGGTGTTGAAATAGGAAAATATTACAAGCATTTAATACTCGCTTTTCTAAGCCCTTTCATTTGTTTAATTGCCGTCCTTTCTTCTATTTTTCGCTAAACCATTTGCGCGGTTTTTTACGTCACCCACACGAATCGAATACTTTGTACAATTTCATTTTGTTTCGATGATTTCTCAGCCTTTCAGACTTCGAAACTGTGAAATACAAAAATAATTGGCAGAATAATTGGCTTGTAAATTCGTAAAACGAAAATATAAAAACGTTTGTAATGGGTATATGCTTCATCGGAGCATCGTTAAGTTGCTGATGCGTATCGAGATTGTTTGATCGTTTCCTCGCCACCCTGATTCTCGTAACCTGGCCCCGAGACACAGCGAGCTGAAATTAAAATTGCAGCAGCAATTCAGGCCACAGTGCGACGCTGCAAATTAATATTTGCACACAGAGGGCGGAAGTAAGCATACGCGCGTGAAATCGAAACGAGGGGAAATAAGGTTTCCGTGTTGGGAGTTCTGAGAGGCCGGCTAGCGAAAAGTTCATGTTAGGATTCCCTAGCAAACATTACGCAATTTGAAACTCTACTTTATCGAATGACTGAGACATAATGGTATTTTATCTATGGCAGGGCATGCCATCAATTTAATCGATTTAACGCGGAAGATCGTACAAGGAGACGTTCGCTTCGCGAATGATTAATACCTCTAATGATTCTTTAAATACAATTTCCTTCGAGAAGTACGAAAGTTTAAAGATGACAATTTTTTTTTTTTAATTTTGTAGGTCGAGGTTTAAAAAATAACGTGCAAATGGTCCCATACTGAAACTCGCATTAGCGAGCAAGTTATAACCCATTAGCGCCAGCGGTGTACTTGGTCGGTTATTGCATTATGAAACTTTTAACGCGTTCTTCTCGATACGGTGCTTTTTAAAAGCTCGTACGCAATAACTGCAAAACGGCTGAAACAATCAACTTTAAATTGGGTGTAAATATTCGTAATTTACCGCATGGAATCACGGGTGATTTCTCAAATGATCCAATAACAATAGTTAGGTGTCAACCACGACTCCATCAACGAGATCCCTTTGAAAAATTCTTTATTAGCCCGACAGCGACCGTGTTGAAAATAGCAGAAAGCAGGGCGAATGAAATAGCGCTGTATATTCCGAGATACCTTGACAGTATGCGAGTCATCGTACGAAAATGTGCAACGCTAACGCGGGCACCTCCGTGTTTATTATCCAGTATAGGGCCGTGCAGGAAATTCTGGTACATCTTGTATAGCACTTGGCGCGAAGTTAATGAACTTTGCAGAATTCACCTTCTTCGCGACGAGCAGAGAAATCGCTGCGTTCGCCTGGGCGGAAGTCTTCGAACAGTTGCGAATGGGATTTCCCAGTCTGTTTCCGTATCCAGTGCCTTTCCCGAACAATTCCGCGCGAGAAATAACTCCATTGTTAACGACTGCTGGTTCAAACTCGTAGCTTTTATTGGCAGCAGCGTTTTCAGTCTTGCAACGCGAGCAGCTTTCAAGACGCGGAATGTTACGGATTCGTAAATGGAGAAAGACGCGGCGATGCACCTCTGTATCTCACCTTCGATATTATTTTCATCTCTAATTCAAGGTTAAGCGCCGGGGAAAGTTCGTCGTACCTATCTCTCTTCTTTTCGAAGTTTGGAGGGTTTCTGTAGACCCTTTGGTGCTTTGTGGCGAGGGCGTCTCGTGTTTAAACTTCGGCGTAACCTAACACAGGATGTCTCAAAATATGTAGTTCACCTTGAAAAGGCACGAGAAGTGGATAGAAAGAGAAAGTAAGTTGTAAACGTGGAGGAAAATTTCTCGATTATTCGAGCGGTTGGAATAAATAATGAATTTGAATTCAACGTTACACGGAATGGTTAAAATTTCGATTCGTTTCTGTCGAGGTATCGTGTAGGTTGAGATTATAGCATGTATCGCGAGACAGCTCAGAGAAATATCGGCGTAAAACGTGGAATGATTCGTGGATGGATAGAACCATCTGTAGGTATCGCGGCGACCTCGTTTCCAGAAGTGCGGGGTATTCTTTAGGGGTGGAGAATATCTGTTGACACAATCTTGTACGAAGTTTCCAATTTTATCGATGCGTGGTTCCGTCTTTAAAAACTCAACCACGTAGAGTCTCGTGGTACAATTCGGAACGAACGGCTCTTCCAGAACTGTTAGTAGTCATTCCTGCATGATTTGGAGCAGAAATACGCGAGTTCTTCCTTAGTTTTCGAACAATGGTTCTTTTCTTCCCGGCGATTCAGCTGCTTTGGTCGGTCTGCATAGATGGCGTTCTCAATAGTACTTTCAACTTTTTATTCCTCTTTATAATATAACGAACAGCAGGCTCGGAGAGTTTTGTAGTCTCGGTATAGGATTTCTCTTCTCTGCGCGGTACTAGCTGAATTACAGGATGTTTTCCGGAATGGGAAAGGACTGTTTGGAAGCAAAACTTACGTCGAAAATTACCCCGAAAACTTGAATTTAGTGATGCATCGAATATGTAAAATATTTAATTTCAATTCATTATATTGATAAAATATAAAAAAAAGCTTATTCGAGTTTAATTAGATCGTTTGATTTTCACATTCGATTACAAAATAATAGCCGGTGACACGAAGTCAACAATGTGTTAATTACCGTGCTATCCTTTGAAAGAGTATCGCAACGTCAGAGGATTCGATTTTGTAACGTAAAGGCCAGTCTAAAAATCAACGAACGGAACTGGGTCGATAATAAACGCCAACGGGAACGTGAAGGATTCGACGGAATGGAAACGCATTCTACACAAGAAAAGTATTACGAAAGCTGGGCTCGTTTAATCCTGATGCGAACACGGTTTACGGTAATGACGGGATTAACCACAATGAAAACGATCG
Organism: Hylaeus volcanicus; assembly: GCF_026283585.1. NCBI lineage: Eukaryota > Metazoa > Arthropoda > Insecta > Hymenoptera > Colletidae > Hylaeus > Hylaeus volcanicus. The sequence goes on from NC_071981.1 coordinate 19,475,106, forward strand.
CGATTGCAAGGGATTTGTAAATGATCTTTCTTTTCAGAGTAATAGAATGCCAGTCGAAAAACTAATAATTTCGTGGTACGCGCCGTTGAATCGAACGTTTCCATTCAACCGCTATTGGCAATCGATAATTGCAATTAATACGGACACGGTGTCGCAAGGTTACGCGTAAATATTATGGCAGCATTAATTTTCCCTGGAATTTTCATGCCCGTACTCGCGAGCTATGCCTCGATGCTCATGCACGATGAACTGTGATTCCACGCTTTGTCAAGGATCCGAAGCGATATTCGTGGTATCAAAGATATCGGTACAATGTTAATTTAATTAAGATTGCAGTGGCTGTACATCGATAACATTGTTCTATTGCTCGTAAATCTTTGCCCTCGAAAATAACGTTGATGGATCTTGCCACACCTTCCATTAGGTTTCAGCAATAGTCTGAAGGCTTTTGAATTCCATTGTTCTTGCACTCTATTGTACAACTCAGCAATGGATGATGACGGTGAGTTATAGGAATTATACATTCGCCATTCCAATAATCCCAGTAGATCGTCCCGGTCACGATTCAGACTTCGCGTTGGCTGCTACAGGCCGAAAAATGATCGAACATTCTACCATTTTCAACGGCGTCTGAGAAACGTTGTCGTAGAATCACTTTCTTCACACTGTACACCAAGTAATCGTTCCTGTTACTCTTACCTCTTTTTATTACCCTCACATTTGTAAATGTGATTGTAAAAGTAGGTCTGTAAGATATCCAGGGTACGTTACGTTAACTGAAAGTTACAATAACAGATGGAGGGCTTACGCTAAGTTCCCTTCGTTCCTCTGTAATTGAGACATTAACTGGATAACCTGGTGTTTAGTCAGACGCGTTTTGTCACGGGACATTTGTCTATGAACCTTCTTAGAAGTAACAATATGCTTAAAATAGACGTGTTCTAGCGGCGGCTGGAGCAGCGCGAATTCTAGCGACAAAAATAAACGTTCCGCTTGCGGGTAACCAGACGAAACGCGCGAATACGTACAAGCGATGATTTGATGCAACGATCAAATTTTATAGCGGAGAGAGTCTTTAAAACCACCCGTCGAGTGATTATCGATGGTTGCTTTTAACGAGTCTCTCAGGTACGTTTCGTCGGTTATGCCCTGGTTGAAGTACATGACAAAAACTTGTCTATTCCACATACAGTCAGACCCATAAGTATTCGTACATTCTACGTTTATTGAAGAAGTTACGAATACTTATGGGACAGACTGTATAATATACAGTGCATATATTAACCACTGATAAGATCATTGGCTACCTGCTGAAGATTTCACTGAAATACTCCACAGTCAGACTTCTAATTGTAGAGCAAAGTTTGCTGGGACAGGCTGATTGATAGCCCTATCTGCAAAACTTGGACGAAGTGGCGATGTACTTTTGGGAAACACGTTTATATCGCATCTTCGACAACGAAAATGAACGACCTTAAAATGGCCATCGCAGTTTTACCTCGCGCCAACAAAATGTTCCCTACAGAACCAGATCTCACCCTGTACATAATGCAAGCACTAGAGGTCATAATAGAACGTCAACAAGCACAGTCGAATAATTCATTTATGTTTACATTGAGTGTATACATAAATGAATGTTTACACCCAGCGCGAGCACAAATGAACGTTTACACTTCAATTTCCAAAGATAACTGTTACGACGCAAAGGCAGTTATGTAGCAGTTCAACATTTATTTAATTTGTATGCATACGACGGCGCAGTTTGCAAACAACTGAAATAACGGTTTTCATAACGATTAAAAAATGTTTTATGTCGAAAGCGAGCGCAAAAAAATTACATGGAAAATCGCTTCCGATACTCGAACACCTTTCGAACCCCTTATTTTGTAGTCATACGCTATTGGTACAGATTGATGGAAATGGGTGAGACGAGGTTCAGGAAGGGAGGATGTACTATAGCGTGTTCTAGTGCATTTCCACCACGTCATCTTATAATCACGCGAGGATCGTAGTCTCGCGCCAGGTTACGCGGTAAATCCTTCCGTCTCCTAGGAGACGGTGCAGAGTAGTGCTCATTTTGTCCGCAAAAACACCCTGATTGCTGGGAGATGGTGCTCCGAGTAGTGCGCGTTTAGTCTGTTGAGACACGATCACCTAGGCAACGGAACATCAACGAGATCACGCATGATCGCGAAGAAGCAGAGTGGCTCGGGATCGTTCAAACAATCGCGAGTATAGTTCTTGAAATAACAGTGACGCGAAGATGACGTATGCGACGTTATATCTATAAAATTTATTTAAATATCATGCATTAAATTCCCGACGCGCTGTAGTGCCTCTTTCGTTCGGTTCATTGCTCCGGAGACCGTTTCATTCTTCTTTGATTCGAAGTTATAGTTTCTTCGACTTTTCTTTTCACGGAGAATTGTACACACGGCGACGCTTAACTTTAAGTAACTTTTAGAACTAAGAGTACATTCGGAAAACCACCGTATTTTACTGACTTCAACTTACAAGGAGAGCCCCGGAACGAATTGACCGCGTAAGTCGAGGACTTACCGTGCAGTCTGTTCATTGGATTGATAACCTATTATGAAGTTAACCTATTGTCTGGCGTCTCAGTCACGCAACAACTGGAAGCTCGTTCAGAAACGGAAAGGGATGTGTTTGGAGCGCTGTATTTCCCTCAAACGGTAGTAATTAATGCTATCCGGTGTACGGTAAAGCCGTTCTTCCACTTTAACGATGCGACTGCGTCGCGACAGAAATTATTATCACTTTAGAATCGTCCTCGGATTGTATCTTTACGATAGCAAGGCGTCTCGAAAAGGGGTATCGTATCCATAAACGAATTATCTTAATCGCGAGTCGATTTAATCGTTAATTCAGCCTCCGCAAAGTTGCTAATCGGAAAATCAGTCCGACGGGTAGTTAATCTTGTGACGTACGGAGCAAACATTCCATCAGTTTATTACCGTGTAGCTAGATATAGTTGATCGCCGTTAATAAATGGAATTTTGCGAAAATCCAATATCGCGCGAGAAGACTGCGAAGGAAGCATGATGATAATAGCGTCACGGAGCATTTTAAAGCAGAACCCCGTGCGAGAAAGCTAACGCCCTTTGCGATTATGGCAAAACCAAATAATATTCGCCGCGCTTCGGTAAATGCGCGGATAACTTCCCTACGCGGAATTTTTATCCCGCAGGAGAATAAAAGTAAAAGCTTCGGTATAAAGGTTGTTATGAAATCTGTTTTTTTTTTGCTCGAAAGCTTTCGTTCGCTGAACGTGGAACGATTCACAGAAATTCGGTCGAAGTACTTTAAAGCGGAAACGGTGAAGCCCGAAACGAAGGGAATTAAATTTCGAAGAAGATTCTTTAAACGATTACTTAAACATTAATCTCAGTATATAAACCACTTGCACGAACCGGGGCACGTCTTGTCTCGAGAATCGGACGACACTTTCATTCAAATTTTCGCGAGCTCAATTTTTTCCTCTAAGGTGTTGACGCTTGGAATTTACCATGAAATCGTTCCTTCGAGGCTTCGAATGGTGGGTCATTTTTTTCTTATAAAATTAACGTGAAAATTGATCTCTCGGCGACTAGAGACAAGTTGATATGTCCATCATGGGGAGAAAGCTTTGGCTACACGTTGCGCGTCGAACACAGAAGGATTAAGGAGACTATCGGCAGGCGATACATTATTCATTTATCGAGGGTCAGTTTGGAACATACGTGGCATTATCATGGAACGTGCACTAGATAACAGTAACACAAATAGTACGATAAATATCGGACTTGAAGTTATTCAAAGTGCGTATTATTGAATGTGGAACGCTGGAGAACACGGCGGTTATTGATTGCCGCAAAATCGAACCCCCGCGCCCCGAGAGAATTTCGTTCCGCATTTTGTCAAGTGGCAAAAATGTCGAATCGTGTCCCACTTTAGCCAAACGATCGAGCTCTTTCGCGTTTCGAGCACTCGTTCAAGCTCCCATTTTTACTTCCAATTATGCTTTTTCGGCTCGTATCGCGTTACAATTGCGTTGCGTTATTCTAGCGACGTGTCACGTTGCAAGGATCATTTCATTAGCGCGAACGATTGTTCTGCTATCGAATTATTCGCGATCGACCTCGACATCTGAAGCGACTAAATTCACGAAAAATATTTCCCACGCAGAGAAACCGTGTTCTGGCCTGCAGTTACGACCAGCTGCCGTTCCGACTGTTAATTAAACGAACTCTATCCACTGATCAAACGTTTTCTATTTAGCGATCGATTGGCTGTAATACATCTTTTCTTAAGAAGTTACATTGGAGTGAATCTGTTGTACTGCGAAGTATACGATGACAGCAACCACGAAACGGATTACTCTCACCTTTCCGGTATTTCAATTTCACAAATTCCCCGACGAAGTAACGAGAACACCGTGGTTAATAAACATTCTCGTGTATTTTTAATACCGCCATATTAAGAAAGTTTCGATTTAAAAAGAGCTTCCTCAAGTGAAGACGTCCTCGTAAAGCTCCATTATATTCCTTCGTAGCTTGTACTGGATCCAACGCGACTTAAAAGTTCTTCCATCGATTGTGCGAGTAACAAACCGTCCTGGTGGCTCCATTTTATGCGGAATTTTTTAAATTCAAATGAATTGGTGCAAAGAGGGCAAATTGCATGAATACGTAATCCCAGTTAGCGGGCGAATAATTGGAAGTAATTACAAAGGTTTGAAGGGGAGAAGTGTTCTTTTTCAAATACTAAAATAAAGCGTTGCTATTACAATTTTCCACGTAAACTACACCCTCTTCTATTCAACTACCGAAACCATTAGAAAGTTTCATTGTTTCTATTTGTAAACAAACTAGTCGGCCCGGAACAGTACTGTATTCTGGTTGCTTATCGAATTTAACGATGCACCGTTATTCCATTTATAAATTGTGTGCTATGAATGATTCATTGTATCATCTGCAGGAAACACTGGAAAACAATGTCTGTAGGTCGATATGATAATTAGAAAACTTGTTATCGAAACGTTGCTTCGTTTAGACGAGTAATTTACTTTGATAGATGTTTTCGGTTACTCCAAGGGCTCTTCTCGGTTTGTTAATTTATGGAATTACGATTAGCTTGTTTATTTTGAAACTCGCCCGTTACTTACAGCACTCGCTCAGTGGCATCTGGTGGCAGTTATCCAATCGCTCTTTCCGTGGAATGCCTTTTATTTTCCAGCAACTAGTTTCGTCGAGGTACAGGAGTATAGACCGTAACGTGTAATGGAAAAAAAAAATTGTTGACCAGTCGAAGTTTTCCAGTGATGAATATTTCAACTATTTCGCGCGTGTAAAACGATCCTATTCGGCGAGCGTCCACGCTTTCAATGGAAGTGTCGAGCCGGCGCGGCGTGCGAAATAAAGTTTTAATGGGCGGCGAGTGGAGTTTGGGTTTCAAGCGTAATTAAATAAAACGCAGTATCTGGATCCACTTGTCCGCGGGAATAGGAACAAATTGTTTAATTATAACTGTTCGTTTACGCCGTCGAAGGAAAACTTTGAACGGTACAGATGCAGGTGCGGTCAAGTTGTACGCGCCCGAGAGAGGCGTTTCTAGTTTGGCAGTGCCATTTGTTTGCGTATAACTCACGTACACCGGGTGTCAATAATTTCAGGTCGTTACGCGTTTCATTGCGAATCACGTAAGTTATAATACGCACGCACACAGTTCGCGGCAACTTTGGTGATTTACGGTGAACTATGGCGTTATTATGTCGCTAAGAAGTTTACGAAACGGCGTTTAACGACGCCCAGTAACGCCCGGAGGCAAATAATAAATTTGACTTTTCCAACAGCCGGCACGAAAATCAAGAGGACGTTCGATTTGCCAACGGGGGCCTTTGTAATTTCGCGCGTTTCGGAAAGGCCGTGGCCGCGGGTCAGGATTTATGAGACGAGTATTAATTTTCGAGATGGAAATTCATTTTTGCGATACGTAAATGAGTTGGTACCACGCGGTTTCTCTCTGATGCATTTCTCCTGTTTTTAAACACGCGCGAACGTCGCCGGGCTAGGTGCTATTTCGGAATGGGAACGTATTACGCTGTTAGAAACGCTTTGACGACTTTTTAGATAGAAATTAAAAAGTTGCTTTCCACGAAATTGCACTTTTAAATGAAAGTACGGGACGGGACGAGCTTCGACGGAAAGATAAGATCTCATATGCATAAAGCGCAGAGTGTATCGCGTGTGATAAACTGACAGTGCTTGCGGCATTCCCTATTCTTCATTTACTAGTATATAATTTATATATATTTCTTCTCCTTAATTATTTTTTTTTTCTTCTACTAATGTAATTTACTCTCTCCTTTCTCTGTGTCTGATTTTTTGCATGGTTTCACTGTATTTCGAGCGTTTTTTTCGTTGTATCCGCAAGCAATGAAAATATTTAGGTGTTCTCGTTTAAACGGTCCACGGGGTATAACTTTTAGAATAACCAGGCCGAGCTTGTACGGAATCGGTCCACGGGCGTAGCGAAACGATCTAAAAACACTGGGGCACAGTTTCACGCTTATCAATACCGTCAGTGGAGAAGTTTAAATGAAACAAGTTTTTGACTACGCGGAGTAACACGTGCCTTACGTAACTTTTCGCTCCTCGCTCGCGGGACCGGCTCGTTTTGCAGGAAGCGTTTACTGCAGACGGAAATAATTACCCTTGCCGCGGGTTCACACGATAATAATAATTAAGAACGGACTTTTCGCACCCGGGTGTCCGACAACGCCCGCGCGCTTGTTTTCTGGATTCAACGCCGTCGAATAGAGGCCTTGGAATTGCTTGTAATGCTCGAAAAGTGCAGTCGTTACGTAATTATTTGTCACGTGAAATTTGGCAGAAAATTAAAAAAGATCGCTTTACAACGAGAACTATTTTAATAATAATAAGAATAATCCTTTATTTACGGGCAATATGCCCTTGATATCAAATACAATAACAAAAAAAGAAAAAACAGAATTTTGAACGAGATGTACCTCAAGAATTTCTGCTGAACACTCTCAATCATTTTAGTATGACAAAATAGTGGATTTTATAGCGAATAAAACAACAATGACCGCGATAGGATTCCTACGTTTCTGAAATTGAGACAGATTAATCAAATCACTGAAGTCTGGAAGCCCGTGGTAGTATTGTCCCGCAACTGAAATTGCACTGAAATGCAAGATGGAGACTTGGTTCGCCGTGTCGTCAGATTTGCCAACCAATTGCCAATAGGTTATTTCGAATAGTTAAAGTAACCAATCGGTTTGTTCCTTCCATTGGGCCCTTAGCAAGTTTCTCTAGGATCGAATGCGCGATACTCGATGAAACTTTGGTAACGCAATGGAATTCCCAGTGGTTTCGAGTTGATTCTGTACGTCGAACCGAGAGAACCGTTAAAATTAATTTCTATTCCCACTTTGGCAGAGTCTGGGATTCGTGCCGTGTCTGCGTTTGCCCATTGTAGACGAAATAACCAAAAATTGTACGTTTCCGCAATGAAATCTTTATGGATAGTTTAAAATCCCTTTAACGTAAAAGTAGCCAAAAGTCGACGACTGTGTCGTAAAATTTGTCAGCGAACGAGAAGAATTTTATGATCTTATTGGCGCTCATAAATCCGGAACAAATAAAAGTTGGTTTACACAAACGGCGTGATCGATAGTTGGAAGCTACATATACGCACTCGAGGATCACTCAGCCGCGCGTAGTCGCGAAGAATCTTCAATGCCCGAATTCTCAAAGGGGAAACTTTTTATAGAAGAATTTTATTGGCGACTGTAGAACGAATTAAAAAGTATTCAAACTAGTTATTACGATTAGCGTTCTCAAGGATCGAGAGAATAAACGTTTGAACACCTACAAACAGAAGCTCTACAATATATTTTCGTGTTTCGATAACCTGAATCAAATCGAAAAATCACAGAAATTCGAGGCAAAACGAAAAAGCATTACCACGAGAACGGTTACTCTTTTGGATCGATCGATATTTATAGATCGAATTAAATGAAAGTGAAGCAAGTCGATTGTAAACACGGAAAAGAAAACAATGCGCGTATCGCGGTGTATTTTTGCGCGCGAACATGCTGGACACGAGCACGATTACAGAATAAACATTTGACTGCTCCGGGAATGCGGGTAAATTGATAGGATGGTACATAAGGACGTGGTTATCTGATACGGTGGGCCGAGTTTTCATTTTTACGCGTGGCGCATTGGGTAGCTGAGGCACATTGGCCAGCCGCCAAGTTTATTCCTGTATTTCGAAGTTTCCGAAACTGTGATTGACCCCGGACGTATAATGTGTTATTACACGCGGTCGACTGCGCACCGTGAATTCCAATAGGATTTGCGTCTAAATATCGCTATCTACTGGACTCGCGCGACGCGAATTTCATCTAGGGGAAAGTAATATACGTGTTCGGTTCGTGTGTCGATTTTCCACGCGATTCGCTCTCGCGTTGCATCTCTGGCTTGTACAGCACTACGCTCCGAAACGGTCGTTTCTGCCACTCGTTGGAAAACACCGATTTTTACGCGATACCCGTTTGTATATACTAAGCGATCGCGAAACGGTGGTTGTTTAAACGTGTTAAGCCTGTTAACGTGTTTCATTCTATACACGCGAGTGAAACCACATAATATGCGCTTGCAGCGATCGGGTTAATTCAATAAGACTATGATTCTCCTCGCACGTAACGCGTTGCGCAATGTTTAAATGTGCTTAGGCTAAGACTACCGCATTACCTAACCGTGTTAGAGCAAAGTGACGTCGCGCAAGTATCGTGGTATACAGGTGGGGTCACCTACTCGGACCGCTGGCAGATGTAGAAAACATTTTTACGAGACGTCGGGTATCTTCGCGAAAAATTCTAGACTATTATCTCTTTCTTGAGTCTTCAAGGTGCTGTTCCCCTTAAGGAGGCGTGGTCCTTTTCAGTTGATCGCGCATTACAGCGGTTCAGCGGAAACGCTCAGGCTGCGTCCGAAATGGCACATTCTCAGCAATCAGCTGACTGTTCAACGCCACCGCCCAAGTTGTGCCCGACAGTCGACACTTCGACTTGATAACCCGCTAGCGATTCGACGAAATTGCCAGCCGTTTCTTACGGAATGGCCCAATCCCTTACTCGAGGTGTCTCCTTCGAAACGTCGCTGACTATTTGCTTGAGAAATATTAGGGATCGTGAAAAGAATTTTGTCCACCGGAGACCTCTTACGTAACGCGGGCTATAAGGTCGTCGAGAGACCCTCGGGGAAAAGGAGGAGACTCTTGAATTTTTTCAGTGGAATGTCATATAAATTTTTGTAGTCCTGGATGGCCCTCGAATGTCCTCGTTTAATATTTAAGGACAACGAAGCTCTTAATATTACGCTTTGGGCAACCATGGGGTGGATGGATAAGTTACCTCTGGGACGGACAATTCTTTATACGAGCTGAGTATTAACACATTCGCGACCACTGGCGTCGCTTCAAATTCTATTTCTGGTTATGAAAAAATTATGAAGATCTTCGGCTTAACGATACAAATTTGCGATGACCAGCTTCAGAATTTTACTATTTTCGTCGGTATTAGAAACGTAAAACATCTGCCAGTCGCGAATGTGTTAATAGGGATGATATCAACGATGCAGCAGAATATTTTGCTGAGTAATGTGTGCCATCAGTTTCCTGAGTGGAACGTTCTAGCATTAGCCGTGTATGTAGACATCGATACGTTAAATGATAGGTTGTCTTCATTTTCATACTCTTCCTCAAGAGTCACGCATAGCTCAACAAGTTTAATAAGAGCCCCGAGGTAGTGGCTTAAGCGCGGATAAGTGAATGGCAGGGTTGAGACCGGGCGATTAAACTATCGCCTAAGCCTATAGCCTATCTAGAAGTGTCATCCGATACTGTTTCAGACAAGTTAGGCTATCGAAAGGTGTCGAAGTCGAATCGAGGGATTCTATCCAGGGATTTTATTTCACTTGTCGTGTTATACGATACTTTCGGATACCTGAAAGCTTACACCTACGTATTGAAAATCTGACCCGTTTGGATCGGTGGTCATGCAACGGTGTACATTTCCCACGATTGTGCCCAATCGCTTTAAAGTGCTTATCAGTACGAATAACTTCTGCCCTAAGCAACTGAATCGCCTCTAAACCGGGATAAATACTTTCAGACTGTAAAACACGATTATAACCGGAGCATGTAAATGCTCTTACCGTAATCGGTGCGAGTAAGAGATAAATGGATTAAACGTAACGAATTGTACGTTTTTTGCTTTCGATTTTTACCAACGAAAAAAGGGAAACCTTGCACAACTTTGTGACGAATAGGACAGGAGATATAGCGTTTCGAAGTTTGAATAAAAAAAGGGGCAAAAATCACATAGGAATGCTTGATATTTATATGGTGCGTCGTCAAACTTCCCACACCTCGGAGCGGGGAAATGCATAGGGTATATAACAAGAAATATGAAACCTCCGCTGAACTGTGTATGATCAATAGGGCCGGAGATATGAAGTTGGGAAAAAATGAAAACGAAAAATATAAATATAGAAGAAAATGAAAATAAAAGGATATCTATATTTTTATTTGATACGAGATTCACTAAACAAAAAAAAAATATATTATGCCCAAGCACGTTCTTTTTTCTCTTTGTATAGTTTGGAATACTAGGCAAAGTATACAACAAATAAGAAACGTATAGCACAGTGATAGCGAGGATGTGCATAGCGAGGCATCTTGAAACAAACTGAACTTAGAGTAATACCTACACCTTGGTTTTCTTCTTTTCGTTGTTTGTACAAATTACGGTACGGTTCCTCCTTGCGACTCATCGAACCCTCCCATGTTTATGAACGATTCCTTTCAAGCTTCCGTTTTATAGCCGCGGTGAAACGGATGCGAATTCCACAGGGTGAATACCCCGTGGAATAGGGAAACTGCACGCACGTAAGACCCGATACGGGGTCGGGTTAAGTGTCATAGAACAGGAGACGAAAGTGCGAGGTATACGGCTGGCATATTCACCGAAATCCTCGGCAAAAGGGAAGGCTCGGCACGTGCGCAGGAGGGAAGAAGGTAGCGCTGATACCTCTCGCTTCATTTTTATGCGACGAAAATCGTTACGAGCTTTCGTCGCGCTGCTCTATGCGAATCAGAATGGCGTGGTCGTAGTCGCAGCTGCGCCACCGACCCATTTGCATACGCGCGGGATGCGCTTTCATGTCGTTTCTTTCCTCCCCTTTCGTCGTCGGTTCTCCTCTGCATCTTTCCGCGGTATTTGCGACTTTTCCGTTACGGATTAAATTTAATACGCGGCTGTAAAATTACCGCCTATTATATTTTTGAAAAATCTTTCCTGCGCCTGAGATGGCAGAGTCGTCGGCCACGATTGTGTAAACGTTGCGCTGGAATGCAAAGAGGCTCGACAAAAATGTACCGGAATCAGAAGATTCGGAGCGCAAAGGGTTGATCCAGACAAGGATGATTACTTTTGTCAGTCGTAGCAAATATTTAACAGTCTCGCTAGTTTATTCATTCATCGTGCTCTAAGAAGAGAACTAGAAGAGAACTCTAAAACGTCGTATACCGCGCTTCCATTTTGTGGAATATCTTTTCATCGCACCCTAATATATCCAACAACAGCAGCAATATGTAGAGGTTTAAAACCGTTGCAGCACTCCCTGTCTCATTAAAATATTTTCATACGCCAAAGCGATATATTAATAACCAGTGAAGACCCCTGGTTTAAACTTCGTTTACTCAGTTTCAAGACTATGTATGAAATAAGTTTTAAATCGTTTTAGAAGAACGTCGACGGAAACTGGGTTAACTGAAGTGTAGATAGACAAAGAGCTTCGAGTACCTCGACCGTGTATTGGCCTTAGCGTAGATGGACAAAAATATTGGCGGCATATTCGAGGATAAAGGTAATAAACATTGACACATTAGGAGCACTGGATTCTACTATTTCTCGAAGCGAGGTAGAAACCTACTGGCAGCGGTTGCGACTTCTCGACCGTGCAGTGTCAGGAGGGTACCAGACCTGCGGTAGAAGAATTTTTTTCCTCTCATGCTCTGTTTGAATTTCCACGGAAAATGGGATTTCGTAAGCATTTCTTTCCCACCAACTAATTTACTTTTATCGCATTTGTTTTGCAAGGAAAACAGGGAGGTTCAAATTTTCTATGATACACGAATCGAGAAGCTGTTGGTAACTTAAACTTAAAATATGATTTTCGATCGATGGGGAAAACTCCGAACGATCTGTGCTGTTACTTTAAAGCGTTTCCTACTTATACCAGCGATTTACCTGAAATTTTTCATTCTCTTATCACCGGTCTGTTGCGGAACTTTTAGCGAACTGCAATAAAGTACCTTATCAAAACCACTAAATTGAATTTATTATTTATTGGTAGTATGTTACACTGATACAGCAGCGTACACGCAGGACACGAAAGTGATAAAAAGAAGTTCATCTAAACGTATGCCCGGGGTGACCTTGTTTCCGAGTTACAGTCTGTTTTATGTCCAAAGGCTGTTGTTCTGAAAAAAGATAGCACAGTTGGGCGGTCGTTCGTTGGCTATCTGGAAGATTTGAAGGTCTCGGAGACTTGCTAACTCAAAATCCAACCGAAAACACGATACTTTCGACGGTTTTAAAATTAACCAAGTAGCTAGTACAAGAACCATAAATAAAAAGGGTATTTTATATCATAAACGATACGTATTCTGTTGCGTTACAAAAGCATATTCCTAGAACTGTCAATGTAACACAGACGTGACCTCCATTCCGTAACATTGAAATAAAGGGGTGTCTGCAGTCAGTAATCAAGGTTGATCTAATCTCCGACTCCGTACGGAACAAAAGCTTTGGTTCCATTGACACTCCGATGAATGTCGCTGGACGGAGTACGATATGAATCACAATAAACGCTCGTCCTTCGCTATGCTTCAGCCATTATGTTTCGTTAGTCTTGAAAACATTTCCAGATATGGAGCTCGTCTCTATCAAACTAGAATTGGAACAACCCGAAAGATACCGCTGCAATTCAAAATTGCAGAATGCAAATTCGGTAGCTTATGTCGAATGTTTCAGTAATTGCAGAGCGGAGTTGCTTTTTTTAATTACTCGGTAACGTGGGCACGGTATGCCAGAGCGTTATCACGACGGAACTGACAATACGAGCGTGTCGCACATTGCGTGCCGGCGGCGAATACGCGTTATACACGCCAGATGCGTTCGAAAACAGAAAATGCAGCAAAACAAAAGAATGAAAGGTATTGCTCATTACAGAGCTGGGCACTTTTGCGATAACGTTTTTTGAAATACATTTCGTGTATTTTGTAATTTCCGTTTGCGATTATTTCAATTTCAAGATTCAATTTCGTTCGTTCCTTTCAAAAACTGATTATCTTGTGCATTCGCGATTGTTTTTTCAAACATCTTTTTTATATCACATCGCATATGGAAGTATCGAGGTACGACCATTGAAAAATTAATACTTTACGAAAGATTCCATTTGAAAAGACCAGCGCGAGCGTATGTTACATGCTTCCATTAAAAGAAAAAAACACGTGCGAACGTGCCTACCCATATCGCTACACGCATTTCTGCTCGGACCAGAGGGTATTTCGAAAATCGTCGAAAACGGAACTTTTCTACTCCAACATTGTCCCGTAAATATTTGATATTGAATGTAATAAAAAGTGTATCGGTATTTTATTTGAGATACTGGTAATTTCGCATAAATCCATATTTCGTTTGTTTCCAAGTGTCGCTGCTGGAAATAAATGATTGTAATGTTATTTGAAATACTTATTTTCGTGCGAGATAAAACGTTTAATACCCTGCGTTTGATTATTTGTTTGTTTTCACGACGGTATTGACGTCGCGCAAGCAGTGCAGCTTATGTAAAATTTTCGATACGGGAAAATTTATGAATACAATATTCATTATGATTTACAGTCGCGTACTGCATTGACTGTACCGCAGTCTGGAAAAAAACTCCCACCTATTTATTCGTTGTGGAAACGCGACGTGTGACACGCAGCGTGAAAAACGCTCATCTAGTACTGACCTTAAAGCGAAACACCATTCAAGCCCCCTTTGCAGACTGAATAAAACACGACTTTCAATAGTCAGTGGGTTAACGTACAAAAAAGAGGAAAAAATGATTCGCAACGAATGCACGTTTCTGCACGAAATATCGGAAGAATACAAATTTTAACAAGGTGCACCCGTGTGGTTCGCCCGCAAATTCAGCTTTCAGTTAACCTTTCTTGTCTGTTTAATTCCAATCAAAAAGAGTCTGGTTGATTTCGCGTTTTTTCTGGAAAGCTTTATTTAGGTTAGACGTATTCCAGAACATAACAACTGGAATAAACAAAATCGAGGTTAGTTAATATTTTTGTTTTGAACTAGAGAAGATAGGGGCTAAGATAGAATGATATTTACACGGACGACTTAATAGCGATTTTGGGAGATTTAGGAGTGTCCATAGCAGTGTTCAGGATGAGCAACGTTTCGTGTACTCGATTTAATTCGATTACGATCCTTTGACTAGTCTGGTGAATGCAAAGCCAGAACTAGTGATTGATCAAATCACAAGAAGGTTGAATTGCTCTCGTGGAATCGAATATCGTCACCGATAGAAGTGAAAAGGGTTACCAAAGTTGAACAAAACGAGCAAACAAAGAGTATTAGATCTGCTCGTTATCCTTAAATAAATCCAATGTGAACGCGAGGCAGAAGAAAAGTTTGAAATTAATATTGCCCGCCTTAATAAGTCACGTACACTGGCAGCACATCGCGATAAGTTAAAAATTGTAATTGCAAAGACATGTCTCATTCGTCATACTTTTCAGATATTGCTTCAAGCAATTATACTGTGTCGCGGTTTGCAAAATTATTAAATCGGGTGGAAAATCTTGAGACAGAAACGAGGTCGAAATACTAATGCCTGTATTTCGTATTAAAGTCAAAGAAAAAAATATGTCGTTTGCAATACGACCGAATCAGAAGAAAATCGCGAAATAAAAACGAGGTTAAAAGGGTAGCGCTTTCCATTAAAACCAAATTCATTTCTCCAAGAGGGCATTGAAAAACGTGATGTTTACAAAATTACTACACGAGAAGAAAATTTTTTTCACGCAGTTCACGTATCCTTCCAGGGTTCTCTAGCTTCCTGCTATTTATTTACCTGGTAGAAACCACCTGCTGTTCTCACGAAACTCTACGACTCTCAAACCTTCTTCGTTCGTGTAATCGTGGCGCAGTAAATTACTCTGGCAGCGTACGTAGTATGGAGAACCAATCAGACGAAGTTGAATGTATAACCGAATTCCCGGCACTGACCGATATGAGGTCAAATGACTTACGTTAATTTAGATCCAGTCAAACTTCGTTACGGAAAGTTTACCGACGTTCTATGCCCTGAAACCGAGAGATACAGGAATGGGGTGTACGGGGGATGGAGGATGACGAAAGAAACCGATGGAAACGGGTTTTGAACGTCCGCAAGTTTTGGAATAAATATGGCAACGCCTCTCAGAAATGATCGAGTGCACACGATGTGATGGATGATACGCTATACCTCTATTTGAGCTAATTTATTTGTGCCGTCCGATACATTATACATCACCACCTCCTCGGCAACTTTATTCGAGGAGTTCTTTGGAATAACAATGTGTAGCGAGTGTCTGCTTTGGTGAATGTTCCCAGAATCATACCACGTCTTCTTCTCGAAGCATTAATGTGTTGTTCCGCGTAATGGGAACGTATTCTTCTTAATATCATCTATTGAAGTCAACTGTATCAAAGTAAGCTAAATAAAATAACAGCGAGAGTTACAGGATAAACTAATGGTGACGGAAGGATAGGAGACGAATAGCCGAGGGAGTTGGAAAGGAAGACTAAAGAGAAGCGGCTGGGCGATAGGAAGAAGTGTGAAAAATAGGCAAATAAGGGGAGAATAGGAAACAGGAGTAGCGAAGGAAACTGAAGGATGTAGGAATGTGGAAAAAGGTGGAGTGAGAACCAGGTAAAATAGTATTGGGTTAGGGTCGAAGTCACTGGAGGAGCGAAGGAGTAATACGGAAGAAATATTGTATCGTATAAAATGCAAATTCTAAACCAAATGGAAGCGATAAAGCTACTACACTACTACTACTACTATTAATGCTGTTACTGTTACGGTGTGAATTATCTTCTTTTCCGATAAAAATTTGACTACGCAAACAGCAGGGCCTCGTTGCATGACATATCAGTATATGAGAATCTTAATCATTCTCTTGATATAAATAAATGTCCTCTTCTTCGCAAACAGCTCGTATTTTATACGTCGTTAAATTGGTTCGAGTAAAGATTAGTTTTTAAGATTAAGGAGTATTTGTTCTTGGTACATTGCGTGTTACTAATTTACCGAAATACTGAAATTTTACACGGAAAGATGATGCTTGAGTAATTCTGCTGCATTCTTTCATTTATAAAACGAAACGGTGGTTCGCATTGATGGAAAGTAAACAGAGCTGTGAGTAAAACAATAACGAACCTTGATTGTTGTTCAAACGTTTCCAGGTTTCTGTTGAGATAAGGAAATCGTATCCAATATTTTATCGAATAAAGTATACAGAGAAAACGCCCTGGGCTTTAGGCGTGATATATTTATTGTTTGCATGTATGAAATAGTCTGATCAATAAACTTGAATATTTCGTTCGTGTAAAAATCTCCCGTGTCGAAATTTTTTATTATTTTTATGAATATTCTTGATTCATTGGATTAGAAATTTGAAGCGAACGGGAACACTCTGTAGCGTAAGAATGAAGAGGAAATATATTTAATTAACACCAATCAATATCCTTCGGTTGAAGTTTTTTTTTTTCTAATTTGGAGTAAAAAATTTGTAAGGGGATTTAATATGCTTTCTCGGTGAAAAATTGAGAGCTATTTTTCCGTCAAATAGTGCTGGCGAAAGCACTGATTTTCACACAGATTAACGAAGAGTTTTATATAGGTTTGCAAACAATAATTATAGCAATAATATATATAAATAAAATTCACAGAAGAATTTCTTTCGGAATATTCTGTCATTACTAAAATTACAATGACAAAAAAAGGTCGCGTAAGAAGAGGTCCTTAAATGCAGAAAGGTATCAGCATTCACACTGTCAAGTGTGTAAACATTATTTACTATTGCTCGGATAGCATAATGATATGTAAACAGCTATCGTTGAACACCGAGTATTGTCAAGACTCTGGTAGCCATTTGTTAAGTTTAAGATGTCCTTGCTCGCGAACGCCACTTTAACCACTTTTTTCAACGTGCAGCTTTAAATGCACATTTTATTAAAAGGTTACGACTTGGAAAGGAAATATTTTTCAGTCGTAACTTTATGCAGCATTGCAATCGTTTTCATAAATCTTTTATAAATAATTTATCGTAATATTAACCTGTGTAACGCGGTTCTTCATTCGATATTTTCAGTTTCAACATTTTCACTGGTAATATTAATTTTGTTCAGATCCAAACTTACTTCAGCGATAAATTACTAAATATAAAATAAGAAGTTTAGGTTACCCGACTCGGTGACCGCAGGTTGCCGAGATTAACTGCAGTTTCGCACGTGTATAGCTTCACGCACACTTTCCGTTATAACCATTAAACAGCATCCTGAGGATATATTGTTTGAGCGAAACGGGCTCGCGCGACGTGCGCACCTTAAACGTAACGGAGATCATGACTCGATGTACCCGATAGGAACGAATTCCTGGGATTCCTATTAAAATAGCTGGAAATTTTAAATGAAACTGCTTTCGTCACCTCACTCTATACGAACTATATCTTTTCCGCTCACATCCAAGTGTTTAAACGTTATTCGTTCATCGAAGCGAGTGTCTCATTATTTCTGGAATTGTTTCCTTGCTTCATTTCTTTTTCATTTGCGTAAAGCATCGAGTGAGGTAATATTTTCGAAATCCCTTGAGAAGCAGTGTACAAGTATACGGTGTTGATGATGGAAGGTCGAAAACAAATTTCCCTTTACTTTGATACGTATCAGAAAAAAGAGATACTAGTTTATATTTGAGCTCCTCTCGTGAAATAAGCTTCTTCATCATCGATAAAAGCAAGTTGATAAGAATCGTTCGACAGATAGAACCGATATCCTTTTTTCTCGGCCACCATCTTGTTCTTATCAGCTTGAATGACCGGTGGTCGCCTTCACCGATAACCAATAAGTTCAGGCAATACAAGAAATCGAAGAACGTCAACGGAAGCTCGAGTCCACGACGAAATACTGCAATTCGATTTACTAGGGTATTTGTTGAGGTTTAGCAATCGTCTTTCGCAAAAAATTGTCCTGTAATTTTGTTAAGAAAACGAGTAAAAGGATAAAATGGAACAAAAATCACTCATTCATTTTGCGAATAGCGAAGGACATAGCTGAATTTTCGTCGAATAAGAAAATATTTTACACTTTAGGATTTAAACCTATGCTCGTTGATTTAGGGGAAGAAATCGGTACATATCAGTCTAAAAATTCCACACGAAGTTTCGTCCGAGGTTCTACGTGCCTCGAATTTTTGGATGTTCCAATGTTGCGTTGGGATTTGTCTAACTGTTTATTTGTTAGCTTTCTGCTTCGTATCCGGGCTCCGTCACTCGATTATTTCAAGATTTAAATGAAACTAACGCTGTCACGCACCGGACTGTAAAAAAACGTTGGCGGTCTAGCGCGAGAAACACTCGATCGTTCGAACGAATTTAGCGAAAAATTCGCTGGCATTCTGTCACGCGAAATTCGATCAGTCTCGTGCTAACAAATTTTTGTTTTTGCGAGATATCCTTCTTTCACGATCGATTCGCAACTCGTGCGCAGAGTAAACACAAATAACTGTTTGAGAAAATATTTGCCAAGAAAAATACGTTCCACGAATTTTAATCGAACGACGAATTTTCGCAAGATCGTTCACGGAAGTGCGTGACAAAAAACGAAGAAATTCATGGCTACCCTCGTCTATCGACACGATAGATGTACAAAATATTTTATTTCTATTCCAAAGGTCAAATATTGTACTTATTCCTCTAAATTGTGCCACGAGTTATAAGAGTGAAAACTTTCTTTGAACTATGTCTCGCTCTTAAAACAGTAAGAAACCATTGTGATACATACAGCTCAGATGTATTCTTTGACGAGTCAGGAAAGATCCCTGCGGAGGGAGAACACTGCTGGCCCAATCTCTTATCATACTGAACGTCTCCATGGACTTAGCGTCCTCGTTTTCATGCTCCAGTTCAAAATTCACAACCTCGTTCTCCTTTTTTAATGTGTGACATCCGATGGCGATGTCAAAGGGCTAAACGCTGCGGAATAACAGCTTCGTATCTCAAAGAATTTCCGTGACATTAAATGTCACTGTTTCCTTTCCATCCCTGTCTCGTTTTAGTGGAGATTACAGTGTTAGACCTTATCATTCTTTTTCGCCAGAGTGTGAAATCGTGCCGCAGTCCAATATTTTATTTCAGTTTCCTTGCACCGTTACGATTCCTGGCTCGCCAGATGATACTCGCTAGCTACGCGTCTTTACGTCTCACCGTCCAATCTCAATCCCGCCACTCGCGCCACCACGATCAGACCACTCCCTCAGGAATCGTTTCTATAAGTTGTCCAGATATAGATGGTTGGAATAGAACATCCCAGAACCTTCCTTATAAGCGATAAATCCATCTAGAATTGATCAGATTTTCTTCTAGAATTCGTCGATCGATCCTCTTGCTGCTACAATCGCTTGCCCTGGAAATCGCTCATGATTTGCGGGTACAAATAGGAGGGTTGCTATTGTTACATTTTATGATTCTACATTCTATAGTTGTTTGCTTGCTTTGAAAGGTTCGACAGAGAATCGTAATAGTGTAAGTTTAACCAGTTGGCTGTGGCGTCCTCTTGCTACTCAAATTAATACGTAAAACATACTCTTCAATAACCAATGATAACTAAATTTTACGCGTGACGGGTATACCAGATCTTGAAGGGTTAAAAAGGGTTGTATCATGAATGTACATAGTCTTTCGATAAGGGTATTGCATAAGGATTCTCAGTTCGCTAGTTAGATGTCCTTACGTCTCGGCGTCCAATTTCAATCCAAGCACGATCCGATCGATGTACGTGGATGGTCTGGCAGGGGTATGGACGGTTGCCGACAGCCGGAAGATCTAAATATCTCGGTCCCAGGGCTAGAAAGCTAGGTCGAATCGCAGCCACATATGTAACCCCTCCTTTTACGTGGAAGTGCGGGTCCCGGGCTAGATTCTTAGTCGGTTGAGACTCAAGACACGAACTCAATTCTGGATCGCTCCAGGCACTCCGCCCACTTAGGAACAACGCCGCTTCCCGCCTGCCCTTTTCGCCCTGCTAGCTCTCTCGACCCAGCGTGTACGTGTAAGCTCGCGCTCCTGTGCACAGGTCTCTCTCTCCTCTGCGCGTATATAAGCTATCGGTTTAGCGTGGTTCGAATTAGGTCCACGTAGAAGACTTGTTACGTCGTTACCTTCAGTTCGACCGATACCCCTGCACAGCAGCGCAGCCGCGTATTCTTCCTGGCCCGTGCAACCGTGGTTCTCTTTATTTTTTACCCCTTTCACCCTGGTTTTCCCTCTTTCCGTCGTTTCTTTTTTCGTTCGCCGGCGCACTTTCCCAGCGAGCAGGCACACGGAACTTTTTCGCTGACGGTTTTTCACGGCGGCCTCTGTCTGTTGGAACGGATCGAAACGCGAGACTCATTGAAATTTTAACGCCGCCTCCGACCGTTCTTTACCCGATATGAAGCCCGACATTCCTCTTTTTTAGTGGCTCGAAGAAGGACGGTCGTTTGAAATTTAATCGCGGCAGATTCTCCTTCAGTTTCGCTTATATACGCGCAGAACGAAAGAGCGGGCGGAATGTGCGAGGGGGCTCATCGTCGAAACGTCTGAGATTCGACGAATTCGAGGCTGACGGAATTGCGAGCACCCCTTTACTTTTCTGGAACCTTTGTTATCGTTATTAAGATGCAAACTAGACCCGGAGGACGTTTTCTGATAATAGGACGCTCGGCTTCCTGAGATCGATCGTTCTTTCACGATCGTTCTTTCACGATCGTTGTTTCGGAGGAAATAATATCACCTCTAGAGACAAGTTTTATTTTTCTGTCGTTGAAGAATGTCGTTAAAGAATAACGAAACCGTCGAGCTCTAATTTCGTATACATACAAAGCAGTAATGCACGAAGCACCGTGGTGTCCAAATATTGATGCGAGTCACTGTACTGTGTCGTGACTTTGAAGCATATTAATATGATGAAGGATTGCTCGAGGCAGAAATTAAGCCTGCGATGTCTACCAAGATTTCTGCTCCTCTGAAATTAGTTTATTGCCGGGAACATCGTAAACTGGGATACTTAGGCAGATGCTCGGTGCATTTGGCTGACAATGAGTCTTAACGAGAATTCGTTCACCGCCACAAGGTGATTTCTGAAAGCTTCCGGAAAATTCTTGAACGGGAAGTTTGTTCATTAAAATATTAGATTATGGATATAACCAATTTAGAGCTGTTTATTCATGACGTTTATCGTGTTCTCTCCAATTAAGAATAAATGTAATTCTAACTGTGTGTCGATTAATAATATCATATTTTCTTTTTGTTTCAGGTAAGAGCCTGTCATTGTTTGCCGTATAAGGTGGAAATACATCTGAAAGTCTGACGATTCACAGGTCGCTTTTTATAACACATCAACCGTAAGTTCTCTGTTTTTTTTTTTTACCGTTACACGATTGTAACTGATTCTAATTTCACTTTGTTTTTCATGGTCGTAAATTAACGATGTATACTGTAATTAATTTACTCCCGAAGAGAACGCGAAGTAAGGTCGACTCGTAGATCGAACAATACACATTATATTCAGGAAAAGAATGAATTAACTGGACGGTTATAGCCACCTGTGGTGCTAATAAATTTTCACTAATCTTACATTCGAATCTCTGCACCCGACAAGTTGCTGAGATTCATACAAAGTAATCGAGCATGTAATCTTTTGAAAAAATTCAATTTGCTTTTTATAACCAAAATGTCAACGAGATCGCTGTTCCGCGGTGTGAACGGAACAGGGAACCAAACAATGCACCTACTTCATTAAAGAGCTGGTGCACTCTCGAAGTTTGGCAATGAACCTTCCAGGGGAGTCTGGTATCCTCTCTCGGGCGGAAAGAATGGTCTCTAAATGATTTTTTGGTGCAAGGACGCACAGAAGTTGCGAGAGTCGTTTCTAAAAATTGTCTCGGTAACCATCAATCATCGTAACTTTCAATTAAGTCGGGGTTCGTTATTGTCTCGCGACGAAGGCAAAGTTTCACCGTGAACTAATTTATATAGCCACCGAGTTTCTTCATTCTGAAAATGAAGATATAGCGATTCACTTAATTTCAATGTATATAAAACAAGAGGGCACGCTAGATATTTACATTCCGTTGTGCAGCAGCGTTGAACCTTTGTTACATTATTTGCATTAATCCCGGGGTTCAGTAGAAATCTATATTCTCGCAACGAATGCAGGGATGCGTGTGGAGAGTTAAAAATTTATTGCTCATTAAATCGTCAGAGAACATTTAAAGTTTACTCATTAACCGTGCGATATTTGAATGTGGAAATTAACGTGCTAATAGAGTACGTTAATATGTAAATGAACGGGAGGGTAGGATGCGATAAAGAGAAATGATAGTCCAGTTTTAACGAATAAGCAAAATTAAACGGAAAAGAAATAACATGGATTCGTATTTCGTTGAAATTAATTTACATGCGTCTGATTGACGATCGTTGGAACACTTGGAGTGTAACGACAAAAATGTATGTATATTCCATTTTACACGAATGCATTTACACGTTCAATGGTCTTGACGCTCCACAGGGGTAGTTTGCATGAGCTCATTTAAATACATTTTATCCCAAGTAAATGTATTACTGTGGATATACACTTTACAATAAGAATTATCCTAACGTAGAATCAAGTCCATAGAAGATAATCATTCCACACTAAGGTTTTTTTTTTTAATTATTTTTGTGAACTGAATTCACTCGCAAAGTTATGATCACGTATTTTGATACATTTTGTATACGCACAGTCGTATATTTCTTTTTAATATCCGTGGGACACGTTATTCACGAGCAGCCAGATGTGCAAACTGCCACTCGCAATAAATTGGAATTTGAATCTATTTAAATTGAGCCATGTGAGTTAACGAAAGTTACAGTGAGCGGTTCTGCGATGCATTAATACCGGGATATACTTTGAAATTGAAACGAGTGGAAAAGTTTGACGATTGCACAAATTTTATTATACGAAATAGAGATCAATTGAACCCTCGATGAAATTATTTACGTTATTTTCGTTCATCTCGAATATATAAATATCTACGATAGTAATGAATCCACTTTTATTCGGTCGATAACATTTCATCCAATACTCGTTAAATAATTTGTTCAACTTCCATTTGATCTACATCATTAGATCCCTTCGATTAATCGACGTCGATAATTTCTCTTAAACTGCTTTCAATCTCCAAGATAGAACCCCAATCTGCGAAATCTCTTCAATTAAATTTCCCCGATTAATCAAACGGGAAAGTAGCTAATAGATCATTGCAAAGCTCATTATTTGACTGGATCTTGGATTGTCCGGCAGGTCTGGCTGACCTGATTCAAATACGTTTCGTTATGGAAGTTTAAATATTAAAGAAACCGAGAAGTTAGATTGAAACCATGAAATTTATATGATATTGAAATTTCAACATAACGTTGCACAGGTTAATAACTTCTACTTCGTCTGAACATCTTTGCTAATTACTAACTAATTACTATCAGATATACGATTACCCATTTTTTGACGGGAATAATGATATCGGTGTAAAACGTGAAATATGTTGGCAGTCGCCTAATAGAACCGGAATCAAAGGACTGTGAAGTTGTGGAATCTTTTAATACCTGTAGAAGTTTCGTCTTTCTATAGTTCTTCCAGGGTACAAAGAGAACGCGAGTCGAGGAATTTGGTGGAATCGGATTGTTCCTAGTATAAAGACATTCATTTCCGCTTAACCCCTTTAACGGCTGCACTCGAGTATACTCAAGAGCGGGTAAAAATATTATTCTAGATGCTCCAGTTAAAGAAAACATTCGGTACGTTAATCTTTTGGCTTCTATGGAGAAACTCGTGTAAGAATTTTCAGTTCCTTCTTTAATTTGCACATCAATCGCACATCAATACTAGAGCTGAGTCTTCGTACAAGTATAATTATCAGTAGATAAATCGTGAGATAATTCCTGCGTACAGGTCTTTTCTACAATTGCTTTGTTCAGCAGCGAAGAAGGTTAAGCATATTAGCCGGATCTCCCAAGCCCCGTTCTCTTCTTGTTCATGATCCTGTTCGCCCAAGCGGAGATAAAGAAAATAGTTGAGCGTAAGTACGCAGGGTTGTTTCTGGCGCAAGTGGAATATCGCGCACGTAATTTCCAGAGTTTCCAGAGCGAGGAAACGCTGAACTAAAGGAAAAGATACGCGCACAGGGAATAATTTCGAATAAATATGCGACGCGTGTCTTTCAGTATAAACGCCGTTCGGATTAACACGTCTACTGCAGCAGCAATTTTCCGTGCCTGGTAATGTCCACGACGGATTTTTCGAATTACGCTGCCCCTTCGAAAGTCTTGGGGTACCTGCTGGGTCTTAACGAAAATTATTTTGCATCGATTAGGAATTTTAATCTATTCATAGAATTTTCATTCGCGATAACCTTACTTTAAAGTTCGTTTATTTTCTTCCCAGTCTCTACCCTATGGGGATACTCTTTCCTCTGTTCTTTGTTTCATAAATTTCATTATTAATCAACGCCAAGAAACAAAAGTTGGACTTGCGGAACTTCGATCGTAAGTTGGCATAATATTTTTCTTCCAAATTTGGACGTAGTAAAGTCTTGTGTTCTTATTTTTTTGACACTACATCCTGGCAAAGTTTCACGAAAATCTTGTTAGGAAAGCACGTTCCAGGCGTCCGCGCGAAAAACTTATTCTTCGAAGGTTTCTAACAACATCTGCGCGGGGGAATATCCAAATACGTTATTCGTCGAATGTAAAAAAGTCTGTAGGAGTTGCACGCCTTCCCAAGTACTTAGAAATGCAGCAGAATCGTAAAGTACAGCTCCTTCGCCACGGTTTTAGTACACACGGCCACTGTTCGGCGGTGAAACCGTGGTGCTGCGATGAAATTGTCAGTCGTCTTACGTAATATAGAGAAAGGAACTGTCTTTTGTTCCCCGTGAAAAATGACCAGGTTGGGAGGTAAAAGCTTTCTGTGAATCTAACGAGGAAAATTTATTTCACGGCCCTGTAACCTTGTTAACGACTCGCCATCATTATGAAAACATCCCTCCCAACGTTATCGATCATTCTGATTGCTGTCGCCATTTCGATTGAACGCCAATAATGAAATTACGAAACTGCCTGCGAAATTGTCCGACGTCTTCCGTAACGATCCTACGATTCGGTCCGATTGTTAACGGTTAACGAGCGTAAACCGTTGCAAGAAAATATTTTCGTTTCATTAGCAGTTGGATTTTAAAGAGTCCCGTGCCCCGTTGTTATACGAGCATCGTGGCACTTTAGGGCTCGGTTGCTCATTCTAGAATCGAAGTACCAACGATAAAAACAAAAAGGAGAGCAGAAAAGAAGCGATCACTCTACTTTTCTGTACACCGTGAATAATAATAATAATAAAAGTCATCGCAGAGAGTCCATTTTTAATTCAAGAATAATATTTTCGTTTGAATTTTCGAGACCGTTTGGAACGTGAAAAGTGTTCAATTGCTTGTTGAGCCCATGTGTACGATAATCAACCATAATAAACTATAATATCCATTAAGTGTTGATTTTCATTAGCGCCTAATGGACGCGACACTGGTATGACGGTCACGAAACGCTGAAGCTGGTAGTACGTATGCATTAGTACGCTCAACTATTTATCGAGAAGACCGCATACAATTCGATTAAATCCTTGGTTGGTTCAGCTCCCGAATGCCATAAATGCAGATGACGTGTTGGATTTGGTTTCTTAATTACAGGTTTTCAGTCGGCATCGCTAAGGATGAGTAATTGTCTCGCTGCGACGGGACGATTAACTGTTAGGGGGGAATTTAAGTGGTCTTTACTCGCAAGAAATGCCTCGGCAGCTTGAAGAGGAAAGAAAAAGTAACGGAAGAATGAGAACATACATAGCGTAAACGGAACATACATCCAAGCATACACGCACAGTGCACGTTTCAGCCAACTAGGTGGGTTGCGTTCCATTCGAAGCGTCCAAATCAACCATTATTCGCAGCGAGGCGGTGCACGGGGCAAACCGGTGCTCTGCAATATCCCCTAATTTGTAATACCACGGTAAGCCGACGCGTTTCTCCAGCGAAAACCATTGACAGATTTCCCGCGAGCCACTCGACCGCAAACACTCCCCTAACAAGCCTATCGATTCCAATAACATTCGCCAGATAAGACAGTTTTACGTTCTCGGCTCGGGGTCAAGAAGAAAGATCAAACTCGCAATAATCGCTCGATGGATGAAACTTGGACGCTCGGAGGGTTGCTCGACAATGTTGCGCCGATATTTATTGGATCAGTTCTCATGTTCTCATGCAATTCGATCGAGGACGAATTCTTGAGAGGGACGTCGAGTAGTTCGACTAGTGGCTCGTCGACAATCGTTTCATTGAAAGGATGCGGTGGATTTTTAAAAGCTTTCCGTCCGTATTTACTTCTGGCTCCAGCCTTTTACAATCCGGAGACTAGAAGAGTTTTCATCGACTGACTGAACGTGGTATTGGAATAAAGTCCACCATATTATTCTCGATTTAGAGAGATTCGTCGTAAACTGACGAATAGGGAAAACCGTGTCTGGTATAAACAAACGATTGCCAAGTGTGCTACGTTCTGGTGTCGATATAATTCAACCAGGTCACGAAACGTGAAAGTGTAACCATCGCCACTTCCGAAGATACACACAACTTGTCAATGCGAAATACTCTTGGACCATATATGAACTCGTTCGCGAAATCAAAGCAAGATTTGTGGAGTTTGTCTGTTGATTTTGTATATTCGTGTACACGAACCGCCGGTTCCACTCCGAGTATACATGTAGGAGGCATGTTTGTTCTCGCAGTATTGATAATTCTCCATGTCGATTATAATCACTGTATCCGTCATAATATATACTAATGAGGCACTGCCATTTGCCACCATGGCAAATACGCATGGTATTATCGTCAGCTATTTTAGCGATTAAATGCATGGACAGAAAGCCTTTTCGACGATCTCTGCACGGGTGGGTTACAACTATAGTTATTTCCTATAACACAATATTATTCGAAAGGTTGATACACTTTGGATTAAAGCAGAATAAATCGCACATGTGTCGGATTTTTATACGGCGTATATGATTTGGGACAACCGAGACGGGCGTTCGGTAACACGAACGTGACACCCCCGCATTCACGCCCTCTGAACATAGCACATTTCCACGATATCGACGACATACCAATCGGGCGTGCATAAATCTTTCTCTGCAGCAGTGAATAATAGTGTCAAAAAAGAGTCCATGAAATGGAATGAAAATGGTTCGCGAAATAAATGAAAAAGAGATATAAATTATAACCCGTTCAATATTTTTTTTTTTTTTACGTTGTCATCGCGATACACGTTGAAGTAACGTGGTTAAAGGCGAAATCATTGTGATTATTTACTCACGGTTCGATATTTCATAATACCGATTTCAGTAGAATCTCGATTATCGCAATAAAGCCACTCTCGTTGCATTCCATTGCCAAGTGAAAGGGATGGTCGCTTAGCAACGAACGAAGTTCGAAGGGGGAAGTATTTAGTGAAGATTATAGGTAGTGTAGATAATGTGTGTATTGTTATTGCATGATCCTGGTAGTTGCAGGAATTTTCAGCCCAGCTTCCGTAAAGTAACACAAAGACTTTACCGCTCCATCAGTCTTGTTAAACGAACAATGGAGATTTTCATAGATGGAGATGATTTAAAAATGAACCTTAGAGAATTTTCAACGCAAACTTCTGGTATTTAATAAATTTATCTACAGATTTGGGGCACGTTTCGGTGCAACGTTAGAATATTTGACAGACCGATGAAAAATGTTAGCATGGAGATTCGTTCCATCAGCATGTCGCTGGCATTTAAGTCCTTCGTTAATTTCATTAGAATTTAAGCGGGTAAAACATTTCCCTCGGGGGTTGGAGCCGGTTCATTATGCTCGAATGTAAGTACTATCGCGTCGAGAGTTCAACGCGCCCGTTGATATTTACGGAATATATTTTTGCAAACTGCTTGTTTTCGCCGAGTTTCTAGAGAAATACGTCCGAGTGGTCGGGTGAAAATGCTGGAAGAGAACACTCTAGTCACGCAGCGTAAAAAAAAGGCGCGGTACTCTGGAGGGCTGCAAAAAAAAGGGGGGGAAAAGGAAGGGAGCGTAAGGAATTAATTAAATAAAAACACGGACGACATTTCAGCCGTTTATTGAATTGCCGCGTAATTGTTCCGTACGCGAGCGTCATGAAGGATTTGAAAAATTCATTAAAAGTCGAGTCCTCGCGTCTCGCGAGCGAGCCATTGAGATATTATACATGCCAGTGATAAACGGTAAATTTATAAATCTCTGTTAAACCGACCCCACTACGCGCTACCTGCCAAACTCGGGAATAACTAATTCAAACGAACTTACCAAATTACGGGCTCTCAACGAGGCTGTGTGTTTGGACGGTAAACAAATTTCGGTACAAGTTTCAGCTATAAATTACCTACCGCGTAATGTTTGATTCTGGTTTTATAGTAAACTGTAAGGGGCAGAAGTAGGTATATACCGTCTTGTATCTGTAGTTCAAAATTAATTAATCGTGGATCTCGTTGAGGTGGATTTTTATTAAAAATATTTCACGTTCACTTTCGTTAGTCACAAGTTACAAACGTTTTACGTCTCTATGTTCCGTTCGTTTAACGCTACATTCATTTCATATTAAATACCTCGAAAGCTCACTGACGCTAACGAACATCGAGAAGGATACTCAACCGGCTCGTCATAATCGCGCGTGGCATTTATCTACATAATTAGTTGCTCGCGAATCCAATTAATTGAAATCGTTCTCGGGAATGGTTGCGATTGCGGTACAGTTGCTTCGTCAAGATTCATAACTCTTTAGCCAATCCGCGATAAATTGCGGGTCTTGTTACGGGCACCGTGATAAATTCAAAA
The DNA here is from genome assembly GCF_026283585.1 of Hylaeus volcanicus. Taxonomy (NCBI): domain Eukaryota; kingdom Metazoa; phylum Arthropoda; class Insecta; order Hymenoptera; family Colletidae; genus Hylaeus; species Hylaeus volcanicus. Next base: position 19,504,472 of record NC_071981.1, read on the forward strand.
GTTCTACATATTGTAAAATACGTGTTAAACGTGCGACAAGTTGGACCCGGACTCTGAATAGCTTCCAGACAGTTTTTAATTATCGCAGGACCGCTGCTACTCGACGGGACAGTTCAATTAATTATGCGAATGAAATCTTCGTCTCGTTTTATCTGTCGCACCCTTATCTGTCGTTTCAATTTTCGCGATGTACTATCTCAGCTGGACTCGTTTATTCAACGGTTTAATCGTGACTTCGTTAGTATTTACACGCGAGGCTAGTAAAATACTTCACGCTGGTCTTCGACCATTATGTAATACCGGATAATATTATTCACTTTTTAACGAAGGGGACGTAACATACTGGACACGAACGTCAATTCGATTTAACCTTCGTTTATATTTAGTATATCAAACTAATTGCACGAAATAAACCATCAAAATTTAAACTACAAGTATTTACACATTTTTATACGTAAAAGAACTCTTTAATTTTTAGGAGTGGCACTGCAAACTCGCCTCGAACTTTCCAGTCTTTCATATTAAAAAACTTCTCAGAGTGCGAATGGTTAAGCATCCTCCCGCGTTAGCGCGAAGTCTCGCGAGCGTATAAACGGTCGGATCATGGAATTCTCTTGATTTCGCAGTAGTCGTGCGAATATTAATCGCGCCACCGCGATTAAGTCGCGAATTACGTTACGTCTGGATTCAGACGCCGGTGAAATTTTACAGTTTCTGGCCATGCGAGGCTCGCTTGTTTGTGGGACCTCCGGTAGATTCCGGTGGAATTCCGGCGAACAATGCGAGCAGCAAAAAGGGGTAGAAATTTCGTAGCCGAATGAAGTCGCCATTACGAACCATGGCCCCGTTAACTCGGAAAATATTTATGATCCATTATCGTAACTATATACGAACATATAGTGGCGTCCGTGAGATATGCAACGGATATTACATTTCCGGCTCTCTAGATTGATATTCTCTGATTCCATGAACACCGTACTTGCGGACATTTCATGAACCAACGGGTCTCGTGCATCGATTGAAAAGGAGAAGCTAGGCGCCTACGGGCTGGCCCACTTGCTAGAATTATTCCGTATAGGGAAATAAAAGTATTCCTTCTTGTAGTTTTAGGTCGATGAGATTATTCGTCCAAGGAAATGTTGGGGTAGCACTAAAAATTCTTTATGGTTGATCCTTTATGGTAGAGATATCTTTTACGATTCTTCCATCTTTTGTAGCTCCCACCACATTTAGAATTTGTCAAAAAGTAAAAAGCACCACGATCTAAGTAGGTAGATTTCGAACTATCGATTTATGTAAACAAATTCTTTTTCAATTTTTTGACCGCAAGTGTCGGCGATATAGATGTTTCGCGACATCTGCGTACCAGACTCGTATACTTTGTCTGGTAGATATTAGTTCGTGTCTTGAAGCACCGGCTACCAGGCTCGTAACTCTGGCGGTTGCTGTAAGAAGCAGGGAATTAGCAATTTGACACCCTCTTGCCCTCTTTTTCGGGGCGCGCCTGTCGCCACCTCCGAGAATGATGACTCAAGGAGTTGCCGAATAGAGGAAACATAGGCAAACTTTCGAACTTTCCACCACTCGCGTGGCGTATGTACAAAAAGCTCAGTTTTGTAAGAGGAAAACTTGTCAACACTAAAAGGTCATCAATCTCCCTCAATAATGCTTGCAATTTAGTTTGGACAATTTAGTATTTACGCGGTGGTGAAACTTGAGCTCGATAACGCCTCCAACCATCCTTAAAAAAATGCGAGTATAATAACTTCGCATATTCTGAGGATGATCAGAGCCAAAACGTTAATTAACGCTAGTTCGTTTTCAGGGAACTCGGCGTCGAAGCATAAAATTTATAACGCGTCCGCGGCTGACAACTGGCATGATTCTCTAAATCGCCGGCGTTCGCTTATGCTCGTGCAACTCGGAAAATTAATTGCATTAATTTCCAAGTCCAGTGTATTGTGTCGCGCACTCGTCTCACAGTGAAATTGCGCCTGCGAACGTTTCTTACGTTTCAAGCCTAATTCCAGCACTTGCTGTTGTAGCTCGCTTTCGGCGTACTCCAGAGCCACCCCCGCCGCTCTCCTGCATCCCTCCCCCTCCCCTTTGTTTCTTCCTTTCCGTTCGACGACCTCGTTTCGTGCCAGTTTTCTTCCGATCCTGCGGACCGAAATACGGTTATAATTTCGCGCAGTGCGACGTTCTGCGACACTTCTCTGATAGCAATTCTTCTGCCAGAATAGGCTAACTTCTGGGGCGGGCAGAGATAGTTTCGAGAACGTCGGGGAAACTTTCGGTATGTACACGAGTCGTGTTGTCACCTAGAATTGCAAACAATCGATGAACACGAATTCTTGGGGCTATAGGGTCGAGTCAGGACGCATTCAATTGAATTTAAATGAAGAAATTCCCGTATCTACGATAACGTTGTCATCTTCGTTTAACCCTTTGAGTGCAAAGATCTCCTCTGGCACTTTCATAGCGGTGAAACGGTAACAAACACCACGATATGATACATCGTGGCAATCGAAGAGGCGTTTGTCAAAACCGTCGCGAATTGATCCATGGTACTGGAAGTTCGCGACAACAGCGTGCGATCAATCTTTATTTATACACCGGGTAGTCTCTTAGACTGGTACGTAATAAACGTCCGCGGCTCGTCGTGCAGGTTTGTGTGCTCGAGCGTTCTAGGTCTCGTTTGTTTGCCATGGCGAAAGGTTTACACGAAATTTTGCGAATTTCCAGCCAGACACGGACCCCCGATGTCGGGAATTTTCTACTGGGTACGCATGATTTCCTTGAATGTACATATTTGCGTATTCCGCAATCAATGTGGTTGTTTGCACGCGAACTGCAGCATCCTCGGTTTACAGTGCACAATTATCTGAGTATGGTATGCGAGTGCATTGCCGTGTCGTATAACGAGATGCGTTCCGTCGCTTCCGTGACATGGCAGCCTGAAATGAAAAACTGTCGGGTTGCCAATATGCGTCATGTTAATCCACGCAATCAACTGTAAAAGTAACGTGGTAGGTGACAGAGAAGAAACTCTCCCAGGCGGAATAAACAATCGGGTGGAACCACGAGGTTGAAAAATATGGAGAAATGGAATTCTTTTTTAGAACGTTCCACGGAAAATTCGAACGACAGTGATATTTGTCTTTGAGCTCGTTGCAAATTAGTTGAGCTGATTCGTGGCAACAGAATGCTAAAGAAGCATCTCGAGTTGCTGGTACGTACCAGAGAAAAAGGCTTCGGGTGAAAAGTGTTAAAGTAAACGTAAACAGGAACTTTTCGATAATTGCTAACACGATACGTTTTCTTTCTTCGTTGAAACTCCTTTACAGCGAAGAAGTTGGCAAATTGCGCCATTAATTATTATATGTATCCGAACTTTTGCCCAACGAGTGTGTACAAATTTGTGCATCAACTCGGAACTCACGCCGTGGAAGTTGTAGTTTCCAAAGTTCACCGCAAAAACCTTATCAAGAAACTGTCTTGCAGTTTTCTTCTGATTTACCGTTCTCCGTAGCTTTATAATTGTCGAAAAATTACCCGTTCGCGAGAGGAAATTCTTTCCAACGGGCGTGCAACTTCCGCCGAGGTCGTGATTAGCGGAGCTCCAGCTTTAATTCAACCTGCATCCTTTGAGTGGTTCTTAGAGCAAGTTGAGGTTACCTGAAGCGAGCGGGAGAGCTCCAAAGAAAGCTCGCGGAGGCCGGAAGAATATAGTAGGTCTGATAAGAAACTGACGAGAAGGGAAGGGGTGACCGTGGTATCTAGGTTTGCAAAGTATTGAAGCAAGTTCATCCTGACGTTGGAGCCTTCAGCAAGGCTACGTGCATCGTGCACGGTTTTGTTAATGATGTCTTCGAGCGCATAGCTGCAAAGCTTCTTGGCTTGTGCATTATAACAAGAACAAGAAACGAGGTCTGTTATATAAGTAATGAGACTGTACTTATAAAAGCTTTTGTAGGTTACATTTTTATTAATCAAGGTGATCCCTATTAAGGTAGCTCTGACGTGACGCAGAGACGTTACTCTCGCTCCTTGAAACAGTTCTGGAAATTTTTCTTTTACGAGATGTTTACGTGGTCGGTCGCGACCTCCTGAATATTTTCAGTTGTTTTGAACTGAAGACCTGCTTGGCGAGTTTTAAATATTACAATAGGAACAAGAGAAGGTCACGACAACCCAGATCCGAGGGAAGCGAATGGTTTTCGAAGCTATTTTTAAGGCGATCGAGGAGATCAGAGCACGCTTTGTCTTCTGTTCCTCTGTGAGATTCTTCGATATGATATTTTCTGCATCGTTCTTTTTTAGAAAACGTTTCTCCCCCGCATCGTATTCCTACATAATGGCCAAGGAGAACAAAAATGCAAATTTAAGTACACGTATAGAGAAAGCGAGGCGATAGGGGAAAGTTCAGCGAATTAGTGCTTCGCAACCTAATTCTACTTGCTTCTTATAATCATGCAAATTATGTTTGTGGCAACGTTCCTTATCTTCGAACGAAACAATGTTATTCGTGTGTTTTGCTTCGAGTGGACCAGCCTGTGTAGTTTGGTGCAGGTTTATTTTATAATTTCTTTCCGCATTCCGAGGTAACGGAGCACTTGCTTGAAAAAAAGTGTCAAAAAGGCATTCATTTCAGTGAAGCAAGTACCCGTGGACCGAGTACAGCAGATTAAGGATAAGTGCTATACGCTGCCCGTTCCCCGTCCTGCACGAAAACCTTCAAACGAGTTTTTATCAAAACGATGTTTTTCAAACGACTGTAATATCATGGGAACTTCTGGATATCTACTTGTGCTTTCACAACGTACAAGTACGTCTCGTTATCTCCTGAACCAGGATCTTGCCGATATCTTCCATGTTACATATCCATGACTCGCTGGAGGTGCACAATTGGTAGTGGAAATTGAGCTATTCCAATAATATTATTATTAACGCTAAACCTACCGACGTTCACTTCTAACTACTTCGACTGTGATGGTACAAATTATTATTTTTAAAGACACTTGATTTAATTAAATACAACAGTATTGTACGTGGAACTAAATCGAATAATGCATGAAATTCGTGTATTATTTACAAGTTGCATATCAAAACTGTATACAGAAATTTGAAAACGGTCGTTTCACCGGCTGTGGCAGATTTAGTGTTAATATTATTACTAAGCATTATTATTTCTAATTCGTTTGAAATGATCCAATAAATGGCCATTCAGACCAGAACACCTTCCAACTAATATCGCGAAGATTGCTTCTACAATACGATTTCCGTGTCGTCGGAAACAATAACCAAAGTCGTTCGTTATCTGGCACAGCAAGTGGCCAGGGCGCAGCATTGTTCCAAACGCGTGCCAGTACTCGTTTATGGTTAGCAGCGACGACACCCTCAGCGTTCGCGTTGCGTTCTCCGTTGCCATAACTTCGTCGTGATGGTAGCAATGTGACGGACAGCGTGCAGGAACTTGTTTTGCTCGGCGACGTTGAGCTTTTCCCGTTTCTATCGTAGTTACCGCGCCAGTTGACTTAATGGAGTGCTTCGCCCTCATTAGCGAGCGTAACGACAAGTGCTTCGGTTTCGCGGCAGACATTTTCAGCGCGAGGACTTTCGACTTTTCTTATTTTTTGCTTGGCAACTTTCATAGCGTATCGGTTCGCGAACGCCAGTCACTTTTTTTTTTTTTCATTTTCTCATTTTCTTCTTTTTTCGTTGTTGCTCGTTCCACTCGAGTCTCGAGTTGCAGAAACGTTTCTCTTTTTCTTCTTAAATACGTGTACGTATATATAATTAAAGCAGCGGCGAGACGTATCCCCTAGGATAAACCAGGCCACGTCGTTAAACGCTCACCTTGCGAATAATACACGATAATTTAATGCCACGGTGTGACGTTTCGAATTACGAACGCGCAGTCGACGCGGATTACTTTTAATGACGATGGAGGAAGTGTTTCCACCGTGGCAAATTCTAACTCTTGAGTTATTGAGATTTTTGGGTGGTTTTCAGGGATAGGCGAGTCGCTGGGGAAAATTTACCACGCCGAACCGACTGAGTTTCGGTGTTGAATTTAAATTCTACGCCGAGGTTGTTGGACTGTGCTCCGCGTTTGTGTCAACTTTACAGTGCGCGAACGAGGAATTTACACTGAATTTAATAAACAATGCCGTTCGAGGTGCACGCGTCGCGTGGGAATATTTGAAAATGGAAGCTTTTCGATAACTTCGAAATATAAGATATAAGGAAGGACCAGAAAATGATGTCGTTTCTGCGACAGAACTGTCCTGAAATCAGAAAATTTGTACTGCAAAGGGTTAATAAACGCCTGGTTTGAATAACTCGAAAACAAGATTCAATTTGGTATTTTATGGATACATCATGTATCGTAAGTTTTATTAAGGTTTCCCACGCGAATGTCCTTCCACTTTAATTTCGAATTTTAGTAGCTCGGAATAAACAAGACCGGGGACACGTACAACGGCTGTCGTGTGTTTCTGAACGTGTATTTGCATTCTCATCGAATTCAAGCAATATCAACTATGGCCAACGACACGTGTCCTTTACGATAGCGCGAGCACACATTGTTTTCTTAGAGATCGGCGAACACTCCAACTTCCTCCCTCACTCGGATGTTACGTGACACTTTTTCAGAAAAGGAAGAATAGCCAAAAAATTAGTAATGCAGCATCAGGATAACAAAAACAACAGTCTAATCGACATGCTGTAATGTTATCGTGAAAGACGCAGAAATGGGGTGTAATCGAGGTGCACATTTGAAAGTAAAAGGGGAGATCGCGGTTTGTCTTGCACGTAAACATTCCTTTCAGCGCGATTTCACAGCAACGGTTGAAAAGTACGTGGGTTCGTGTCGGGGGTTTCCGTAACTTTCGAATGAAAATTTCATGAGCAGCCCAGACACATATCGAGCACTGTTTGAGAACAGTAAATAAACAATGCCGCGAGAGTGGGACGCGAATCGAGTGGAAAACTCCCTGGAGTAATTTGCGCGTCAGCTATTTGTAAAACTGTAATTCTTTGCGAGTTTGCCAGGGGCCACTTTATCCCTTTGAGTCTTTTTCCAGAGGCGCGTTCTTGCGCACGTTTCCCCGACATTTAGTTTAGTCGTTAAAGGTTGCATCTGTTTACGGATCCCGAACAAATATTATCCGAGCAACGACGAGTCGAGCGGGGTCCCTTGGAAATTTTTTAAATATATACAGGCACGCGAGCACTTGTATTTCCCTAGGTACATCAGGAAATTGACAGGAAATGCATTTTGTTTTTCCGATCGTATTTGCACTCGAAAATCATGCGCGTGCTTTTCGACGTTTAATCTGTCTGCTTGCCGAAGATTTACGGGAGGTAGGTATCGGAAAACAGAAACGTTAGCGTGGGGCTGCGTTGCAGCTTATAAAGTACGCAAAAGTGTAAAAAATGTTTGAATTTCAACGATGGATTATTTGTTGGGGACACATCGCCTGTAACGAACGTTGCGATATTAACGCTTTTATTTTCCCTTGTCGCTTTGTTTTTTTTTATCTTTCAAATAAATTTAACGTACGTCACTGATGCGCGAACGTTTTACTTGGAAATATTATTAAATAAATAATTCCTATATATTTTTGGCGTAACACTAGGGATCATTCGGTGCGAATCGAATCTCTTCGCAGCGTTGTAATTACTTTTCCGTTCCCATCGTTCCCGATGTCGCATATAGAACTGTGAATTATGCAATCAAGGCGATGCTTGGAAGTCTCGCTGACAAAACGCTGGTAATAGGAAGCATGGTAAAAGTGCGGCAGGTTGACGACTGAGTATATGGAAGGGAAGTGTGTACACGATGAGGGGAACGTAGAAAGAGAAAGAGAGAAAGATGATGACGTATAGGGGGAGAGAGAGAAATGGGGAAAACAGGGAGGTAAGAGCCTAGCAATCTTTCACAAGTGGATTTTAGCAGACGTAGAATTTTAATTACTTTCACAGCATTAAATCATCACTGGTAAAGAAGGTACGACAAAAACGTGGCGCAGTCGGAAGCAGGATTATTTTTAAAAGAATAGTGTAATTCGTAGTTTGAAGCATAAAGAATGTAAGGAAAGACGCGTTGAATAGTTTCGATTATTTCTATGGTGAAATTACAGATTCAATTAATTTCTTATACGCCGATGAGTGACGATATGAATATGCAAAATAATTGCTCAAAGGTGTAGTATGTGGCCGTGCCATTGTCTCAAAATTCCATTTCAATTACGCTTGCACCTCTACTAGAATACCCAACAACCGAATCTCGACTACGTCGGCATTCAGAGTGAGGTAAGTTACCGGAAGCGGTCTAACAATGTCTTGCTGTATATCTTCGTAGAGTGCCCTGAAGGTTTAAACGCTTGATTCATAGGATGATTCGAGTTGTAATAAATTACTGTTGACGTCCAACACTGTCAACCGAAGCCTTGGAACAATCGCTCCACGAACGTTCTTTATTTATTCGAGTATATTTATTCTACAAAGAATTCCTTTGTAAAAATTACCTATTTACTGTTTAACGTAACAGTGTCTCCGCGCAGAATTGTCAAGAGATTATTCATCGTGCTCTAGAGAATTTTTTGGAGATTGTTTCTCTTGGAAATGGAAGGCTTTTGAATAAAATTGCTCTTTGAATATTAAAGAGGAAACGTCACGTCATTGCATTACGGTTTTCGTTGCACTTTGTATGCGTGGGTATGAACTGGGTGAAATCCCACGGGGTAGATTTCCCTTTCCCCTTCCTTCGTCGATAACCTCTCCAACAAGTCTTCCACCATTTTTTCCCGAGACAGGTTCCCTACGTAAAACACCTTGGCTCTGCGGTAAAACTAGATTTAATCAAGGGCCAACGTTGCACGCGCGATGCGCGTTTGTTTAACTGAATATCATGGGTGCATAATGAAATTTCGTAAGTAGATGTCGCTTGCGATACGTTTTCTCTTCGTTTCCACCCTTAGGAGCGCCGCTAGGTATTTGTAATTTCCAGAGCGATTATCCGTATCGCATCGTTGAAGTTTCCATTATCGTTTTGTCTGAATCCACCGAAACAGCACTCCAACGAAGTATCCACGTCGAGATCCTCGTATACCGGTCGAATAGCTTCCAAAACATCCTGAGGTAATTCCTTATTCTCATGTTTGTATAGCTCTATGTTACCATCGGCATTTGCGCGCAACCAACTGCACCACTACTCTGAGCCTTCGGGGCACTTTTCCTGTTGTTGTTTTGCGTATATAGGCTGACGGCAGTGAACAATTTCCGAAATCGCACGATTCTTCGTAGATTCGCAATTTCCTTTGACAGCTAAACCGTAACCTAGTTTAAGGGATGGATTGAACACATTTTCGAACTGTAGATCGATATCAGTTCTATCTAGTAACTCTTTTTTCGTTATGCAATTCGAGTTATTAGGTGGATCGGAAGGTAATGTCGTTTTTGCAATTTTAAATTTGTTTGAATTTAATGTAAAAGAAACGAGATTACTTTCCAGTCTATCTAATATTTTCATTCCTCGACGAGCTTTTAATTACCTAATTCTTCTAATCGCGTATAATCGCCCCGTAACACGAGCCAAGCAGATCATCGCATTACAGATTATGACTAGAGAGTTTCGGATAATGATAAGACCTCGGAAAGCCGACGAGTTGGTTATACACCTGGTATTCTACCTAAAGCCGGCTATTTGCTTCAAACGTTTGAATCACGCTCGAGAGGACTGGAAATTTCCTCGTTTATTATTCAATAACTCCATCAAATTTCGGGAAGTGGCCGTACAATTTTCACAGAATATTTCCAAATGTGTCTGTTTATATAAGAATCAGATATTGCAATTTCCTAAAATTTTCCAGATGCAGGCGACCTCTTAAAAAATACAGAATGTTTGAACGGACATATCAAACGTTACAGATTAGTATTGGAAATATAGTATTCGATATTATTAGATCATCGATTCCTATTATTTGCTTTGATTAGATCGAGTTTTACCAAGCATTGAAACAGAGGTGATAGACGAATCACGCCATATAAACACTCTCTGCGAGCAAATATTTGTCCCTGGAAGCGTCCACGGCGCAGCAAGTTTGTTTCAACCAAAGTTCCCTGTATCGCGATTCGTTTCATGAAATAATTGTTGGGGGAGGTCGAGGCTAATCGCGGGGCTTCCGACTCGAAATCGCAGTTCGCTACGAGGAGGATTTGCATCGCGTCGCGTACTCCCCTGTCGAATATTCGGGATTCCAAAGCTGCACCGTAACGACCAGACACGATCCGTATTCGAGGCTGTTCCACATTTCCCGTTCATGATCGCCGTCGTCCAAGAAATCATCAATGAGCGAAGTTCTTGATGAACTTGAAAAAATAACAGTAATTCTGCGTTATGTCTGTGGTACTAAGATTTTCTTAGGTTTGCTGCTAGAGTTCAATTCAACACCATCGAAAGTTTAACCCTTACCTAGATATTACTAATAAGGGATCTTCTGCGGGCCATTTCTTCAATTTCTCGCGGAACACACTCTCCGCGAAATTTACGAGCATCGTTATCAAGTTTCCGCCGTTTGAAAGCGCGGCCAGCAAAAAATTAACTGCCTTTCACCACTTAGCCACGGTCATCTCTCCCTTGGCATCGCGCACGGCATTATCCTCGATCGAAATTCGTGCGCGAATGATTCATATTTGTTGCTCGTTCCTCCCAATCTCCGGACCATTTCGAAAATAATAAATATACGCAATTATCCGAAAGTGCCGGCAATTTTTTTTCAAGACCCTCTCTGCTGGCTCTACACGCGATACGAAATTGATTATCTTAATTATACACGCGTGGAAATTGCAGGCATTAGTCAGCCAATGTATGCACACACAGAACTTTATTCGAGCGATCAATAATCTGAGCACTCATCGTTCCGTTTAATCGAAGCCCCACAAGTTCGTGATGGTAGTTGTTAACTATGTAATTGCCCTAAAACTTCCTCTTACCATAACTACGATAAGTGTTTACGGGTATCTTGAAGGCAATTGTGGGTACTCGATGAAAGTACAGCCGAGGTGGAAATTGTTCAAATAATTCGGTATGATTGCTGTTTCGAGACTCATAGTTCTCCACTTTTTTCTACTTCCTTGTTTTTGTTTCATTGGAAATACGTCGAATCCCTTGTTTAGCTTCCTCTTTGTTTACAAGTCTTCCCAACAGCTTCGAGCTTGCTGTATATCGTAACGTATACGGAATCCAGATTACCGCTCACAACTCTAGTGCTTTCGTCTGACCCGATACGTATCGTGATTCCTTCCAAGATCGTTCCTCGATGGATGTCAACCATTCGTAAACCAGTGTCAAAATTAACCGTTACACGTTGAGAATATTTCTGAATCGACGTTGCATGCCTCACTCAAAATTAGCTAGAGAATCAACTGTCAAGTATTCGTATGTCGCGCAGGAACAGCCTCCAGGTTTCATTACTTGGCTGTAAGCTTGTTGCGAATTGGGTAGGCATTCGAGGAAATGTTCAACCTTGCATATTTAGGGTCAAAAGTTTCTCGAAAGCTCGAGGTACGTAGGTGTGGTGTAACGGATTCAGTCGGATTAGCCGAAATTCGAGTGTGTGTATGACGTTCGCTGCAAAATTGACACTGTACCTGGTAACGACATGTTGCGCTAACCTTAATGAGAATTCACCTCTAGGCGGTGTTTCGCGTAACGGTGCCCTGGTATTTGTTGGTCACGTTACTCGCGATGAGAAAGACTCGCATGTCATTTAACACGTCTAACACGACTTGATACCACTCGCCGCATTACTTCCGACTTTGCATAATGCTTGACTGACCTCGCCCAGCGCGTTTCCACTCTGTTCTACTCAAAGAGACCGCTCCTTAGGAAAGGAAAGGTAACCAGCTCGTTGTGCTTTCGCTGTGAAAACAATTATATTAAATAAAATTAGTGTTTTGATGCGCAAAGCATGAAGCATGTAAGGCAACCCATAAATATCCGTACCTTCTATGTCTATTGAAGAAGTTTGACTAAATTAAATAATAGTTTTGATATTACCAAACGAATTTTTCATTACTTAAATATGTATATGAATAAGTTTGTACATGTACATATTTATATATACATTATACAATTCTTCAATAGACACGGAGGGTACGAAGATTTATGGGACTGACTGTATATTATATCCCGGGTTTAGGTACCTACTAGCCGCGTGGTTTAAACATTACAACTCCGCAAAATTAGATTTTACCGCTTCACGAACTAACCGTTGCACTTCCGAACGTAAATGTCGACCACATCCCGTAATACTATGGCAACGTTGAAAACACGTGCGATAAATGATGTTATCGTGCTAGTTTCAATTACTTGTCAACGCGGTCCACTTTAGGCAGAGATCCAAACAAGGCAATTTTCCCCTAATGCCGTTCCGTCTCAACCCTAATTCAATTTATTACGGCAATTGGACCGTCTACTACGCGCCTATCGTTAATCCTCCACAGGGAAACTTGGGTCCTCCAAGGAATAGTCGATTCTTCGTTATTGAGTTTCCTCGACGTCTCGTAGAGTCAAACACTCGAAGGCCATCGAACAAAAGACTCTCCGTAGACTTTTCGAATACTCCCATAAAAACGTTAAAAATCTACGCAATCTACACGTCGAACTTTCTTTACCACTTTAATCCGACTTTGCCTCGCTAATCCGCGTAGTTACAGTGCGTGCTAGTTCACTGGCCAGAGATGCTTACTTCTGGAGTGTAAAGAAAATGTTGCCTCTTCCACTTTCCTCTCCCTCTATTGTTCTTTCCTGTATTTGTTCCCGTAGCTCGGGGAAAAAGCGCCTCCTTTGAACAGTTTTCAAGTCGAGAGTTAATTTTATCTTCGTCAGGATACCACTGCCGGAATTCTGACAAATTATTTTCCTCGCTGCAGAGGTGTTTACATAGTTGAAAGAACCGACGCAGACAGCTACGCAACGATGATACACCGTTCTAGCACTTTCGCATCGAGGAACGGAAAAAGCGCCAAGTGTCTACCGACGGTTTTCTTCCCATGGAATTCTTTGTACGTCGTGGAACATTATTTCGCGTCCCAAAGGCGTGCAGACTACGGCCGCATAAAAGGGGATGGTCTTTGGGGAAGTGAAGGCTGTTTCACTTTGAGATATAAAATGGGGATGACAATCGGTGACCAACACATGTCTAACGGTTTCCAACGCGCTCGGAGAAATTGAATCGTTCGGTGTCCCCATACTTGGGAACGGAGTGCTGAATGTGTGCCGTCGTGATCTGCGATTTGAACGTTCAAGCAGAGCTCGCACATTGCCGATGTGATCAGTCGATGGAGCACAGAAAGGAATCGCTTTCTTCGTTAATTCAACCATTAATAACAAACGTAAAGTACGCTTTCACTAAAGCTTTTGTATCGAAATAACTCGTGGACCAACCGAGTGTCGCAATAGGTGAAATCCGCCCAAATTCGAGTACCAATGTAGAACTCTTGTTCATTCCGGCACAAGCATGTGTTTAATTATCTTCATTAAACGTTTCGACCTCGCGCTTGAGCCCTCTTGAGAGAAATGTCGGAATAAACATAACACGAGTTTACAAAATTAATACAGATAATGAAACGCGTGATCTCAATTGTTCTAAATTGAACCTACGTCCAACAAGCGTTCGTCTCGTTGATCTCGTGTGATACGTAATTGAAAAAAACTTTTGTATTATCAGTTGGTGAAGTTACACGAGATGCGGTGAGATATACATATTTTCAGCAGACTCGGGAGCTATTGAATTCAACGCGAAATGTTCGAAGTAAATGGGTAATGAGTCTCACGAAATCCTAGTCTCTAATGTAATATTCACTGTCTTCGAAACTTTCCGATCCCAGACCTCAAGCCATCAACGTCTTCAGCCCGACTTCATTGCTAAATAAGTTTTCAGTAGTTAGAAGGTGTTCTTATACGGTATTAAACAGACTGAATTTCACATTGCACACCGTACATCTAACCTGCTAACTTGATTACATAACGTGATTACATAATTGATTGAAAATAAAAACTTATTAAGAATGTATTTGTTTGAATGTAATGTAAAAAAAATTACATTACTTTTCGGTCCCGCTAATAAATAATTTATTTCAAAAGCCATTTTTGATGGCAATTCTCAACTTTTTGCTTTATGGAGTTAATCGATTTGCGCAATGAACGGGTCAAATGACGAATCATTTATTAACGCGGCATTTCGGTAGTTGGATTTACCAAAGAATTTAATTAAGTGGCTAATATTGAATGTTCGTTTGCGTCGGCAATCCTGAACTGCGAAACAAGTTGCCACGCTACATTCCCCCAATTTACTTCGTGTAATTCACGACAAACTCGAAGGGATCGTATAACTTGTGCTAACCAACCTGCAGAATCCTTTTAATCGAATTCGACAGTTTTCCCAAGCGCCGGAGTAGGTTGCTGAAACTCTGCAGTCTGTTAACAAATAAGAAACCGAAGAAACGGATGAACCACCTGGACGTTAATTATTTACATCAAAGTATCGATCGCGATACTCTTCCACCAAGACCTTCGTCGGGTTAAAACTATTAATTTGCGAGTCACGAATGGAACGTTACTCGTTGTACAATATGCGCTCGATGGGAACGATGAATTATCATCAAACATTTCTTTGGGAGAATGAAATCCCAGGAAATGTTCGCGGCAGACAACTGTGTCGCGTTCTCCGGGGCAACGCACAGTTATATTTCGTCCGTTTGGAAGTTTTTTAAGTATCGGTGGGTTCGTTCGAGGCCATCGGAAGCTCCTCGCACGTAGTCGGTCTACCGAGAAAGGTATTCCTCCTTGGTTTGTCAATGGGTGGGAACCGAGCGGAGGAAGTACGCATGAGGGAGCGCCGTCCTGACCCCAGACGCGACTTTACGTGTCGTTGACTGCGCCCGAATATACAACCTGCAGGAAACCCGCACGTGGGAACATCATAGCTTACGTACTTAAGGATCTCTATTACAACATGGAAACAATTACGACCCTCCTTGCTCGTCGCGCTATCATTTGTGTATCGTGAGCGACGCCGTCTTGCATTCGCGGTGTCGGCGTCGCCTCGGTGAACGTTTCGCAGCTGCATAAGCAGCGGTGCTTCTCTGCTATTGCCTTCTATATTAATTGGAGAAAGGACAGAAGCCGCGGTGAAAAATTGCAGGCGAGACGATAGCGTCTTCGACGCAGGCGTTCGCCAGTTTCGTTTCGACTGGAAACTGTTAGCAATATTTAGTTGGGATGCGGTAACGTTGGGTGAAATATTTATTAATATAACCACTAAAGAGTGATTCGCCTCAACGCTCGAGAATTCGCACACCATGCTAATCCCTTCTCACGGTGTTTTAGCATATCTTTCCATCGATGGGAGCAGCACGCCTGAATGTGGAGTCCGTGCAGATGTTCTCAGATAGTATTCGGTGAAGAGAGAAGTTAGATTTATGCTCTACGTTAATTGTAATTTCCGTTGAACTTTAACTCGGTGGTTTTGAACAGTTTAGCGTTGAAATTTGTAAAAACGAGTGCAACCGTAGCTAATTGATAAAACAAGTGAGTCGAAGAATGAGGTACTTAGGAATGATGGCAACGTTTAAAACGAGTCGCAATTATCGACAGTGACGTTATCATCATCGCTTGTGGCGTGTCAATATTAGTCCATGGTTCACGGAATACAGAAATTTACCGGAACACAGTCCCAATTACCTAGTAATAATGACATTAATTGCACGTTATTGCTTCGACTGGCAAATAAATTTTGCTGCCTGTCGCGAAGTCACGGCGAGACTAAATTACTGCCGCCATGGAACTATGCATTTGCATTGTAACGCTAAAGAAATTTTTATTGCGAACGCTCGACAAAAATTGATCGCTTCAGTCCCTCCTTCCATTTAGTCAACCGCTGATTGATCGTTCGCGACAAATTCTCCTCAAAAATACTCTGACTTTAAGTTATCGATAGATATTATAAGAACCAATTCGATGCGATATACATTTTTATTCATAAGAAACCTCTGGCATCCAATAGTCAGAAGCCAGGAGTCGAAGATGTACGAACATTTCCAACCTCGTCGTAATTACATATTCCGCAGACGCAGTTGTACATCGCGTTTGCGGGAATTTGTCTCGCAAAGAGACAGTTTGGCTTCGCGATAAAAGTTCCTCTAAGAGGCTCGTGGAGGGTCGTACGAGGGCTTATTTGTTTTCCAATTAGGCTGCACCCCCCTTCCCCCTCCAGACGGGATTCTTTTTCCCCGTCGCAGGGACTGCGGTGCCAGTGGCCGTTGCCAAGAAATGGTGACGTCCTGGCAAAATCAATTCTTTCCTTTTTCACTTTTCCCCGTGTCTGGTTCCCGCCGCTTGGAAACTCGTTCTTTCGCTGTTTGCTGAACTCCGTACAGGGGAAACACTCCAGGACGTCCCGTGTTCATTGTCAGACACCCCGTCGACCCACTGCCTCTCTTCGCCTCTCCTTCACCATTTTCGCGAAGATTTGTATCCGTGGGTGTGCGCGGCAGGCTCCTGCTCTGAATTCCATGATATACTTCGCTTACGTATGCCAACGGCACCGCGTGATCTAGACCCCTCTGGAGGACACTCAGGCAATCAGGGTCGCCTTCCGATACCGAAACCTACGTTTGACTCCGATTGCCTCCCACCCTCGACAAAGCAGTCGCTGGGAACGAAGATAGAGGCGCAATTAATTTCGCGCGATTACCCTGGTTCCGTGTTACACCACGTGTGGCTGGAGTTTTAACTGAGCTGACAAGGAACCCCATTCATCGTCGTAGAGCGATTCAGGAACGCTCCGGATACTCGACTGGGGTTCTGAAAAGCATAGACGTGTACAAGAATAGAGTATTTTCGTCGATCGTCGAGTCTTGTTTCGATGAATATTTCTTGCACATTTACGAAACCACTTTACGAAGGCAATGCATTCGACTTCAGTATTTGTCGAAACGGTCCGGATACATCGAACGCTTTCCAACGCGACGATTTGTAATCCTTTTAACGCCTACGCTACGAATGAGCTGGCGAAATTCAATGGAAATTGATTTTTGCGCCTGGATACTTTCGACTCGTGCTGTCAAAGTTATCAAGCTTTGCATGGGAATAGAAAATCATAGAGTCCTGTATCCTAAATTCGACCGTGTCTTAAACTGTCTCCTTCTTCCGGATCGACTTTCGTCAAACGATTTCATCTCAATAAAGTGGGCTTACCGTCGATGGGAAAGATACGTGCCTCTCATCCTTTGATCCTTCGCGACTCTACGAAACTCCATTGAAGTTTACGAACGCTGAAATTAGTTATTTCTATCGACAAATGCCAATGTACAGGGCGAGGCAGCTAAAATGTTACAGATCGATCATGCCTAAACTATCGTGGATACAAAACAATCTTACAGGAAAAAGTTACAAGGTTCGAGGAAGCTATCGTATATGACTAGTTCTCTTTGAACCTATCTTTGCTATTGTACGCTACATAAAGTAGGAAATCATATAAACGTTGAGTAACTACCGTAAGTTATATTTACGTTTGTAGTTATTAAACTTGCGAACGTACTACAATTTTAGATGACCACAGTTCAGTTATCAGTGCTACTTTTCGCTCAAACCATCCGGTTTCGAATGAAACTCCACTTTTCTCTGAAACAAGTGACCGGATAATTCAGAGAGCTGGAAAGGAAATCCTCTGAAGAAATTACGAGTCGTACTGGGTCGGGCGGTTTAGCTGGCGTTCGGAAGACCTGCGCTAAGCAAAATTTAGTCGACATCGTCGACATTTCCCTCCACCCTTTTGCGTTTGGAATTTAAACACAGCTTTCGATTGGGTTTCTTCGGTTGATAATTATTCCATAGCCGCGAGTAAAACTCAAATACTCGAAAGATGAATAGTCTCGGTCAATTTCGCTTCCGATGACTCCAGAGGCAAGAAAGATCCGAATGGAGATCCTCGGATCATCCACGGATTTATCCTTGGCGCGTCTATGATTCGAGGTGGCTGTTGCCTCGTCTCAAAGTGGAACGAAAGGTGGAACGAACACCAAGTTGTCGATCGAGATAACTGTTTCTTTTAGACGAAAGACATGTTAAGACGCAACGAAACTTTTAATGGCACGTCGCTCGACGCCCAGCTTCGAAAATTGTGTACTTTGAGCGCGCGCCGCGCGAGGGATTAAGCATGTCAGAACTTCGCCGTGTTTGCGCGGCGAGCGTAATAACATCGTTTACATTTTAATTCGCGGAAACTCGACTAAACTGACAATGAAACTTAATAATTGGAACGCTGCCGCCCGTGGCACGAAATTGCGTGTCCTTAGCTGCAAAATGCTGCGAGTCGCAATGCCAAAATTTCGCAAGGGCCAGAGCAAACACGCTACAGGGATACGACGTTATGTGAAAGTGGCCTAATAAGTTGCCTAACGAGAATTCCTCGCTAAAACCGTATCTCTATCGTTTTATCGAATTCCTTTTTCTATTCTTGTCAATATCCACCTTGAATCTCAAACGAATACTCGTTCTGTTTCGATAGAAACTTGTGTAATGAACGAAAATTTGATTAAAAAACTGGAAACGTGCCTCGTCGTAGCGACCGAATGCGCGTGCTTCGTTAGCTCTCGTCGCGTTTCAAATGCTTATTTCCGGTCCATTAACTGCTGCTCCTCTGAATAGAATAAATGATACTCGCTCGGAGGAACGTCTGAATACCACGAGGAATTCCACAGAAACAGGATAATCGTCGAAAACTTGTATTCGCTAAAACCGTCGAGAATTGTTCGTTTATCTGTTGGATATTCCGCTTACGGCATCATTGGATATTGTTTAAACGCTAACTGCGAATCTCGTAATCCCGATATAATTTCGTCGATGGCGACGTATTCTTCAATTAAATACGAAACCCTTCATCATATTCTCTTCTATCCCATTAATACAAGCACAAGAATTTCCAAATTTATATTCTGAGGTCAATTCACTCGACAACGAAGATTTCTTCTCAAGAAATTATATTACTTCTGGTTATGCTACGAATGACGTCTTAACCCGGACGAGAACGGATACTTGGAAGTGAATATTTGATGTTATACGAGATAAATTGAGCTAAACTTTTCACGCGAATTAATTGACATTGACCCGCGTTCTGCCCGCCAGGAAACGAAGAACGGCTGAAATACGAGCGGACAAAACGTCAGTCGCGAATAATCCTCGCGGAGAATGTAAAGAATACAGAAATGGTTCGAATTGTTCAAGAGACAGCAGAGAGAGGTAAAAGAAGCGGAAGACGGATTTTCAGGATTTCATATTTCCGTGGCGTTAGGACGGGTTCTTCCGATAAATTATGACAGACTAAAAGAAAGTTGAATCAAGCTAAAAGTAAAGACAATTAATCGAGCAATTCGCCTTCGTCAATTGGCGCGCTGAAAGTCTTCTGGAAATTAGATAAATTCGATTTCTGTCATTCTAAGCAGATGAAAACGAATTGTCGGTGCAAAGCTTAATTCAATCGTTTATTTTCGATGAAATTAATCTGGCATCTATAAAAGGTATGCGATACAAATGTAAAAAGTATATTCGTTTATAAATATGAAATATAATCTGAACATTGTTAGAGGGGTTATTTACCAGGCCATACGTCTTCAAATTGCTTGCAAAGTACACGCGAGAAAGGCGTCTTCCTAGAACCCACGAAGAACTCGCAGGCGTCCGATTTCCATATGCAAACCAAAGGAAAAACAGGGTGCCCCTAATGCAGCGTACTCGATCGATACGAGGGAGAAAAACATTATCCGGGGCTGTCGATCGTGTGGGATCGCATTAATCTTAAACCGATAACTCTTGAGCGAAAGACGAATTAGAATTCCTGAAAAGACGATTAGCGCCGAATCGATGAGGATACATATGTCGCTGACATATTCCGTCATAGATTATGAATCGGCCCAACTCGTTTCACGTTTCATAGCCGTGATGGCTACTGGTCCAAAAGCAAATAAATTTTACCCGCGTGGAACTGACAAGCGATTACTTTGATCTTCCATTCGCAAAGAATCCCAAAGGATTATTTATAGGATGATTAAAATCACACCTGAGGAATTCACTGGTAACGTACAAGCGCGCGAGGTTCGAGACGGTCAAGATGAAGGTTTTCGAACGTCTATCACGAGTGTAGAATTTCTTTACCGCGAAGACACGAAAAAAAAAAAGAAAACTGAAGCAAAAGCGCGAACAACCGTCGTAGGATTTATCAGAGCGTCTTAAGTTGCGTTACCGGGTAGTCGATTTGCGGAAGTCGCGCGGTGTACGCGCTTCGCTGATGAATTATTCATCAAGATAGAGCAGGATCTTCCGGTGCTGGGACAAATCACGGCGACTCGGGACAACCCCTCGAACCGAGAGCAGCAGCTCTCTTGGAATCCCTTCGCGTACTCGAGCCTCATCTCTTTCTCAGACGTGCGTTATAGCGTCGCATTTAGAGGCGAATCGCGATTTCAAGCGGTCCTATTGATTTTTTGCCAATGACAGGATTTGAGAACGGTATCGAGTCGTCGTCTCGTGCTCCCTTTGTCGCTGGTGACTTTTACAGGATTCTTCGTCTATCGTGGCTTACTTTCTGTGCCTGAGCAGATTTCAATAAAACGAGATACCCCGATGTTCAGATTTTGGCGGTAGTTTCTGTGCAAATATCGTTCCACGAGCATTGTCGATGACGTGAAATGTTGCTACATCGCGGAATATTGGAGATGGTACAGAGCTCTCCAAGAACTACTTCGATCACTCTCTCCGAATGATATTTAAAAAAAGTTTTATCGAACCTGACCCGGGTCTGTGGAATAAGACTTTAAATGCAATCAAATCTCGCGACTGCTCCATGTTCCATATATATAAGTTTATGATATATACCACACCGATATATCTTTCGATCTTGATTTGATGGATACAGTTCATGGACAGTTCGCATCTCTTGGGTCTTTCTGCCGAAAGCATCAAACCCCGGATCCATCAAATCTAGTTCATCGAAACAACATCGAAAGACATCGTATCGATAGGTATCCGCTTATGGTGGTTCCAATTCCTGATGGAGTTTCGTCATTTGCCATTTGTCACACCAATGTGAACGCTCACGAAAATTTTGGTTTACTAAAATTTGTCTTTCGTTTTATATTTCGTTCCTAGTCTTTTGAAATAGTTTTATGGTCATCTTTTAGGGAATGAAAAATCTCTTCTGTCGATTGATAGAATACCGCCGCGAAAAAAACCATTTTACACTTTCGCGCAATTTATTTGCCCCCCCTCCCCACCCCCACCCACCCACCGTGACACAAAGGGAAGAATGCTTAAGCGCTCTACATGACTTAGCGCGATTCTATACCACCCTGCTTCAGCGAAACTTTCGCAGAACTCGTTCACGTGACCCGGCATATCCGGATAATTCGCGGAGAAAAAGTGGTCGAAAAAGGTTGTCGGTACTTTTTGGCTCATTGAAATGCATAACTATCGCCAATGAATTAATCACTGCTTAAACGCAATATGGCACGAAAGTTTTTCGCCCGTTTATAGGTTGAAACTTCGCCAGACCGAACGGCGCCAGCCAGCCGCATTCGGGAAATACACTTCGAGAGAATCTGTCTCTTTCGTTGAAAATAATAAATGGCGCTCGCTTCGTTTTTATAAGAACCTAATTGAATTCGAGGAAACCGACGTGGTTCTAAAAAACTACGGCTTTTAGCATTTAAATTGCACGAGTCATCCAAATTTAGCAGCTCGATTTGACGATAAAAACGTTCCCAATGCACTCCGCTGAAATTGCGCTTACATTCGTCATGCGTTGAACGAAGCGGCGATCCTCGTGTGCTTTTTGCAATTATCATCTACTCTTGACATCCAATTATCTATACTCGTAATGTGGATCATCGATCAATCGATTGCTCGACTGCATTTAGTTGGGCTCGAATTACATTCATACAAAGTGCACATCGGGATCGTTACGTCATCCATGAATTCATCGTTGTTTGGGTTTGCAGTCGCTGTACTTGGAACACTGCGGATCTAATTTACCGGTCATTAGAAGTAATTGGATCTCATTGGGAATAAGAATTTTAATTTCGAAATGCTCGATTCAATGGTCATATTCTATAGGAAGAAAAGGGCTAGGTAGAGGCGACTATTATTCTGTTCAGGAATCATCTCCATGAGTGATTTAGGGTCGAACTCTGTTGTCAGGTGTTCAACGAAGGAATTGTCTTCGTCTCCTATGAGTGATCTAGGATCTGAAGTAGAGGTTGCTCCGTTCAGGAACCGTTTTCCTCTGCTAAGTGTAACGCAGGATCCAACTAGAATATCTATTATCCCGAGAAGGAATCCACTTCCTCTACCGAGAGTGATCTAGGTTTGAATTGGATTGCCGGTTATTCTGCTCGATAATCGGTTCTCTGCATTAGGAATGACCTAGGATCCAATTTAGATATCGATAAGTCTTGCCAAGGAACCATTTTGCACTAGAAAGTGGCTGAGTCGTATTTATCTCAACAGTATCCTCGAACAGCTCGAAACGTTTCGTAATGTTTCTAAACAAATTTTGCAGCATCATTCCTAATGCTTAGTGCGTAGACATCCTTGAGCTTCTAGATCAATTTCCCTCAGCTCTCCTTTCTGGTAGCGCACATACTCTCCCAATGTTCTCATTTATTGCAATATAATGATTTCACTTCCAGGTTACTGCTCATTCCTTTGTAATATCCAATTAGAGAAGCTTAATCCAGCAACGATAAAGATCCTCTTTCCCTGTTGAATGGTGCATGCGCTCCGCAGCGTGTTAGTACTCAGCGTGGGCGTTCAGGATAAGCGTAACATTAACTGTCTGTTATTTCTAAGTCTTGAATCTATCGATTGGCACGACCCCGCAACGTCTGTCAACGAGAAATAAGGGAGAGCGGAGAGGAATAATTTATATAACAATTCTGAAAAAACCTGGAGGTTCGATATCAATCTCATTAGGAACGATGCACCTTTTCAGTCGATGACAATGTTACGATCGTGCAATGTCCATCAGCAGGAAATTACGGAGAGTGCACAAAACTAATTTATATAGCACTCTTCATTGAAAAAGTATCGATTGATATAGAAAATATAATCGTCTTTGTACAACGCTACAAAAATTCCTCGGTGGTGAAGCACATAGTCTTAATAGTTAAGATTAAACGAATATTCTGTCTTTGATGATTGCACCAGAAGCAGAGAGCGGAAGGTGCCTTAAAAAGCCCGCAAAGGAGGACAAACGGAGGCCTTTTGTCTCTGACCGTCATCGGTGACGTTCCATTTATCTTCACTTGTCCTATCCGCACTACGTAGTACCAGATCCCAGAATACATCCCTTAAATGGTCTGGTCGGGAACAGGGACAGTTTAAAAGTAGATTCTCGACACTACTCAATCTTGCGTTTTCTTTCAAATAAAACGTGTTATTGCTGCGGATTTTAATACAATTTATGTAAAAAGATTACTTTTGTATATTATAATTTAATCCAATGTCTATACCTCAACACAGTATGATTTCAGAATAATTGGGTTACATTTCATTGTTATAACAAACAAAGCTCGTTTGCGAGCACGTCTCCGTTTCGCTTTAAATCAGATATATTGCACGGGAAATCTATCCTTTCGTTTCATAAAAGCGAAACCAAGTCGCGAAGCTGCTTTAATTAAAATGTCGTTTAGTTCGTGATATGGCGTACTTACTTTGCGACGGTTTTGCTTGTTTCGAACACTCGCACTCGGTTAGATTCCCGTTATATACTGTTACACAAAGGAATGCAAAGCGGAAAACGATACTAGGGTTTTTGTCGCGACATCCCTGCTATCCTTGCAAAAAGTCCTACGCTAAGTATGACGGTGAGCTAATCTTCGAGACGAGCTATAGTCGTGCTGTTTTCTAAACATCAAAGCAAAAATATCCCGTGGTAATTATTCGCTCGAGTTGTTGTTCTCATTTGTATAACTCTACCAATTATTTATCCACTGTAATGTCACTTTTCAAGTCACATGTGCGAATGATAGAATTTTCCGAACGAACTGTTTGGATAAATGTCGCGTAGTTTCTCGTAGTCCTCTTACCAGAAGGAAGCCCTGCCTTATCCACTCCGTGGTCAGATCCTTTAGGAACACAGATTCCATTCTCCAGCAGTAAGGCGTCGGCTTGCCTGTTGTACTTCCAAACTCTAACGTTTCCTAAACAGTATCATCTGACACTCGATAAATAGACGACTGCAAGTCGCCAACCGTCGGCGCCAGTCCATAGGGATGCATGGCTTACATAAAGGATCTGTTCCAGCCATTAAACCTTTAGGAAGCGTAATAGCGCTCCCTTCAAAACATTCTGAACATGTGTCGACCCTAAAAGCAGCCGAAAAGCTACTTGGTACATCCCTAGACCGAGAAAAGGGAACGAAAATCTGGTTATTCTTATTACATTTACCGACACGTAAGAGTAAAACCTACAAGAATCGAATGCTTTCTTAAACAGATTTTTCTCAGATCGACCATCATCGAATAATCTAAATTCGTTGAGCAAGCTCGCGTCAAGCAATGACAAGTTTCACGCGTAGTCGCGTTTCAACAAGTATCAAAATATTGTCGATCGCTACCGCAGGTTGTAAATCACCGAAGAGGACATCGCGTATAGCAAATGAGTACGACAGCCACCCATCATTTCCACCCGACTACTGATTCGCGTAAATGTTTAGCGAAACGACGCGACGGCCCGTCATCGCTAGCGCGAACAGCTAATCACAGTTCGGAATAATGTAAATGTCTATTAGGCTGCTCGGCTCTGGATTCCATTTCGCTGCGCCAACTATGAATCGATCCTTTGCCCGCAGGAGACCAACAATTATACACCATGACGAATTAAAGTGGGTTACACCACTTTGACAGCGACAGAGCAAATTTCATTTTGCGAATTTTTTTATAGCTATACGGAGCCAGTTCCATAAGTATCCGTACCCTCTATATTTATTAAAGAAAGTCTGAATTAAATGATAGGTTTCATATATTCAAATAAATGTTTCGTTATATTTAAATATGTACATACTTTGCGCATTCGATTACTGCATGGTAGTCAAGTTATAATTTGGAGTAGTTTGGATGGAGCACGTTCCTAAACAGTCTCCGAAACAGTAATTAAACATTTCGAATATTTATATAAATGTTTCAAAACTTAAACATTCCATTGGTCGACTGTTTGGGAATGGATGTTCTCTTCACGTTAAAAGCCGCCAGCTAGACGTATAAACACGAGCAACTTCAAATTTTAATACAAGCTTGTAAAGTATGCTTACTACAGGCTGACATGTTTTAATATTAAAAACTCGGATCCAGACTGCGTGCAAGGATACGCTGGAACGTAAAGTGCGAAAAAAAACCGTCGTCTCTCGCTGAGGTATAAAAATCTCGCTTCTCTGAAATTCTTACTCCCTACGCTATGAACTATAAACTTGCTTCTTATTTATACAAATTCGTGACACTGCGTGCCAGAACAGTTGTTGCTTTGGCACTCGTTTCGAGCCAATTTGTCAGCGGTGAAGTCCGGTTGTTCGTCTTCTCGCTGTATCCCCACGAGACGCTCGTCGTGACCGATTGATTTACCATTTCGTTCCTTTCCCTCGAGTTAAACGGCATTTACATGTTGTACGAAGGAGGCTGCAGCCTGCTCGGAGATTCCGAGCAAGTTGCTCGCGTCGAGCGCCTGATTTATTAACATGTTGACTGGCAACGTTAAATGAGCGAGTCGAATCCGCCACGTTTTTCTAAAAACCTCGAGCGTTTTTCACCCAGAAATTTCACCCAGTTTTATTATTACATCGTGTGCATCGCACCGCAAACGAAAAGTGTCGCGAAAAGCAGAAATACTTGTAGCGGACAACGTAAAGCTGGCATCGCAACGAATGAAGGGAAAACGTTGTCGCGCTGGAACGTTGATTTTTCAGCCGGGGCTCGAGCAGTTGAACTTGACAGGAAAGTATGAAATTGGATCACTGGCAAGCATCTACGTCACGACAGGATATTAACCGGGATGTAAAGGGGAAACGAGTCTGGGAAAGGTTTTTTCTCACGACGACAAAACCGATATACACGACCGAGAGAGATTCTGAATGAGTTGTCAACCTTTTATCGCTCGAGCTTCTCTTTTTACAATGCGCACTATGCATCTTCACGTCACTCCAGAAAGCCGAATTTCAGTTCTCGACAGGTGACGTTCGAGACTTTAATACGTTGCGAATTTTCGGCGGAAGATTTTCACCGCTTCGCGTACTAAAGCTCCTCCGAAGTACATTCGTCTCAAAGGATTTTTTCACATCGATCTTTTGGGCTTAGAATTTTCACATCTTCATCGAACCGTGGCCTCCTATCGCAGATCTTTGCTCCTTTATGCCGATTTTTGACCAAATTTCGAACTATGGAACAGCATTGTCTAGAGATTCGACTTGAAAATTTAACCCTTTATAAAATGCCCAGGGTGTTCTGCCCTATAAAGGATTGAATTAGATCAATCTATCGATGCATTCTTCGACGAGAATAATTTTTCAAGATACCTCCGATAGTTCTGTCCAAGCTCTAGTTTTGAAACGTCTTCAGTGAAATCTTGGGCAGACAGTTGACAAGTCGAGGTTCGCGGACAAATTCGTCTTATGAAGAGTTTACAAAGAGCTGTTCCACAGCACAATGTAACGTCTTATTTCGAAGATGAAACCCCGGTGGCTTGAATTCTCCGAGACGACAATAACCGAAAGCACTGGTCGAAGTTAGTCCAAGCATGTTTAGTTCCCAAGAGCGCAAGGGTTTTGGGCTCTGCATCTTAGTTGCCAAACTTGAACCCGACTGAACATTTGCGCAGTGAGTTAAAGTGAAGAGTGGGAAAGCATGTAATTTCAAGTATGGAATAATTAATTCGTCCTTCGCGCGGACAGTCTTCTACGGATGCTGTTGTTGCAGAAGTCATGCCAACAATGCATCAGTACGTTTCAAGATTGCACGTTGTTGGAATTGCGTTTGTTTTACAATTGCTTTCTCCTTTCCTGAATTTTAACTCTTCTATTCTATTATTTTCTATCCATTATGTTTCGTTATCCTGAAATGGATAAATTAATTGCCATCCAAAAAGTTAGACTCGTATTCCTAATATATTTAGGCACGCAGGTAAATGAAAAAAAAAGTATTTACCGGGTTTGCTAGTATCTTTCTATCCCGACACTTTTTAATCCTACGCTACTTAAAATTCATGTCAGCTTTCCTCTTCCAAAGTAGAGCTTAAAAGTTAACAGTCCGGAAACTTTTGCGCGTCTCCGTATGCGTGTAAGTAGGTGCATGGCTGGTAGTATAAATACACGCGATTTTATTCAAAACTGTACAACGAACGATAACTCCCGAAACAATTTTCCGTAACTAAAGCAATGATATAAAAATTACTTTGTGGAAACAGGATTTCATAGAAAGTTTCGCCTGCGGTTCGGATGATACGACGAGACACGGAATAATATTATAAATGTCATATATTCTGGAACAACTTTCGTTAATCTTTCAAACGGACAGAGTTTGAAAGAGTGAATGCTACGATGGGGGCGATCGACTTTCGATTTCGAATGTTTTCAATCATTTAGAAATGGTTAAAGATGAACGATAATCTCGTTTGTGAGTTATAGGATCTAGAGAGAGACGAAAAATTTTAACTGGTTTCGGAGCAATCGACCAATTTTTCTGGATTGCTCCCAAACCAATTAAAAGTTCGTCCGCTTCATTATTCAAGAGTCCGAGCGAAAAAAGAGAACATTGCTCTACTTTTAGGAAAATTCTTAGGGAAGTTCTGGCTAGTCTGGAAAAGATGGCGAAGCAGTGGGTTTGAAAATGTACATCGGGTCAACCCTTAATTAGTACGAGTATTTCTGTTTCCGAAAAGGATAAAACCGAACGATTTCTTTACGATCATCGATCGAATGGCGGAGAGCCGACGAACCACCCAAATCGTTTCCAAAACCAAATTTTCATTCTAAAAAGGTGATGGCGAGAGTTTTGTGCTTCATGGCAGATGTTATCCGCTATAGCTTTTTACAATCAGGAGAATCAATTAATGTCGAATCCCAGTGTAGACAACTGGTGGCTTATCGTGAAAAATTGTATTGAAAATACGACAACGTAATTTTATCATTTGGCTCGATTAATGAATTTATCGTGGTTAACGATAGGAGAAAATATTCTTCGAGTTAAAGAGGCGGATATTTCGTGTGTTAGAAGCTGATCTTTTTGTGAAATTAATTAATGGTTCGTTTCTTTGTGAACGCGATGAGTAATTTATGCAACGCTAGGAGCTTAAGAAAGATGACCCAAGAGGTCGACTGAGGAGCCAAGTGCAGTGCCACTGCAAAAACGAACCGGAGGTGGAGAGATGGCGAACTTTGCTCTTGAATCAAGAATCAACCCCTGCCTACCAGCATTATGTATGTACATTTTGCAGGACACCCTGTAAATCCTCTGTTCCGAAACCGAACAGAGGATTTACAGGATATTACCTTTATTATGTAAAACGGATCGACGTAACAAATTGACCACACGGTGAAATGTAATAAGAGTGGAATTATAATTTTAGAAATTCCTGGACTACTGACGCTGTGTAGACTCTAATAATGTTTATAAAGTCAAAAAAGAAATGAAAGAAGAATGAAATTAACTTCTACAAGCTGTTCATTTTGATTTCATTTTTTTTTCCAGCAAATTCAGCTTAACCTTTTACACTCCTATGTCGAGCGTGACTCGACGTCAGTTTTTATCTCAGGAGCTCCTTTGTCGAGTCCCACTCGACATTCTTTCATGTCCAAATCGATAGGGACGCCTGAAGCATATAAACACGATCGTTTAGATGGAAAGCCTCGGGAAAACATAAGAGTTGTGTAGTTTGCTCAAATAGAAAAATACCTGGAGGAAGAGGAAAAACTAACTTTATTTGTGAAACGTGCGAAAGAAAAGCAGGATTGCATCCTGGAAATTGTTTCAAGAGATATCATACACTAGGAAATTACAAACTACAACCATAGCGTGAATGAAGCTGGTATTTAAGTGAATTGCTTCCTTCTTTTATTTATTTAAATTGTCGTATTTTTAACTTAAAGTAAATTTCAAATAAAACACTTAAAAGCGTTGGGATCTGCTGGTTACGAAATTGAAATATTATTCGGAGGGCAAAGGGTTATAATTTTCTTCTGGAATGGTTATGGAAATAATTTCGTTGACCTGGTGTCCGCCTTTCGTGCAAGTATTACGTACCCATAGTCTGTAGCGTGAGGATTAATCTCTGGAGACCCTCCAGCTGGCGAAGGCTCCTGGGCCGTAACCCCGAAAGCACATGCCCTAACTGGCCATGGGTACAATGATAGATGCGCCAACTTATCGCACGATTTTTTCCCACAAACGTAACGACATGTCGTTCGACGAATTAGAACTGCAATTAGAGTGATCGTAAATCCTCGATGCTTATAGTTACTCTTGAAAATTGATCATACCAAGCGATTACAATATCGCGAAACTCTTTTTTGAACTGTCTTCTTCCATCTATCCACCGTGGATGGTTCTACGATGATCTTGGTATTGAGTTGACTCGATCATTACCCTGGATGGTCGTATTAGTGACAGCGCGTACTTGGTCATTCCGGTTGATCAGGATTATACTGTGGCCCACACAATGTTTCCCGACAATGGTGCCGTTATTCAAAATGATAATGCCCACGTACACCCAGCTGGAAAAGTTTAGTCTCGCTTCATTGGTCAAGGTAAGATTCAACGTCTTTTCACCGCGGTGAAACCGCACGCTGATCATTCCACGTACAGTTTGTTTGTAGTAGCATGGGTCCAAACATCTTCTACGTTGATCGCTCGAGTTGCAACGCACCAAACCAGAAGCGTATTTACGTACCTCGAGCGAATGGAACGTACGTTTCCCACGTGACAGCCTAATAGACGCAGGCATCGAGTTTGGCAACGCTCGTAGATTAATTATAGGTTCCACGGAGGCTGGAATAATAAAGTAGAATTACGAGACTCTGCTGGAGCAAACATTGTTCGTCGCTTATCACCGTCACGGGTTGCCAAACGCAATCACGGTCTAAAATCCTGATCGAACGACACCCGAACGAAATAACTCGTTCCGGGCGACCTTGGCGCATTAACGCCGGACGATGTTGAAGTGTCGTCAAATTTGGTGTCTGTCGCATTCAAAGCTGTTGCCATTACTCATGCCAGGGACAAGGTGGATTCGGTATGAACCGGTCCGTTCTCATGTTTCTAAATTGGACATGTTCGAGACAACCGGGCTTCGCGCCCGCTAATTCACCAATTTCCGATGTCTGGACGCCTATAACGTGGTTTGTCCAATAACTTAGGCTGACCTATATATGGGTGTGCACGACTCGCACGCCAGCGGATGAGAAAAGGCGTGGTTCGATCGCGGTTGCGGGAAGATAAATTTTTATCGGACCAACGTTACCGAACAATAGAGTCCGATGAATCTGAAGTTCGGCGATTCCAGCCTGATGCGGAAATCGGCGATCCCAGCGTGACGATTATGGTTGTCTTTCTATGAAAAAGTTCAGCCCACCGGAAGAATGACGCGATTTTCAGGGGGACGCTGCGCTGACGATCGAAAAAAATCTTCTTCTTTTATAATCGGATAATATTATAACAGCGCGGATTCCAAAAATTCCCCCTAAATTAGCGCGTTCCTTAAACGGTAAGAGATATTACACGCCTCCTGAAAAAAGAAGTCGATTTTTTTTAATCAGGAATTACAAGACTTTCCCTTGATGCGGATGACGTGGTCAATCTTGCGATAAACGCGTACAACGACTTACTTTTAACCAGCGTCTTCGTGCATTCGTTACAGCAGACGCTCGGGCTCGTTTCGAGAGCGCAATATCGCACAGTGACGCTGAATGAAATCCTTTAGAAGCTCCATAAAGACACCAGCTTCTGCGAAATTAATGCACGTAGCGGCCATGTCGCTGGAAAGGCGCGCCTTCTCTCGCCGTAGCTACTAATTTCGTGCGTTTTTGGACTGACGCCTGTTCCCAGACGCAACCTCTCTCCGTGTACGGCGAGATCTTCTTTAAAGGAGTTTATTCAACGGAGTTTGTTTGCCAAAGTAATGTTTGCCGAGATATTTTAGCGGGGGTTTATTCACCGACCTGTCAGCGCTGCAAAAACCTTGGATAAATGAGTTACTTCTTTCATGTATACCTACGAATTTTTACACGTACTTTCTTCCGGGAACACGGGTTTCGAGTTACGTGAACATTTTAATGCGCTAAGCGCCATATTTAAAAATGGATAGATCCTTGGATAATTAATTGCTGGCTGGCGATATCTGAATTTCGAACTAGTACATTCCTGTTCGCAAAGTATCTTGTAAAACATTCCTCTAGGAGGACTGAGAAAAGCGTTTCACATCTACGACAGCATATTTCTCGCATCGGTAACACCCGCGCAAATTGTTCCTCAGCCGTCTGTGATTTATCGGCGACCGCCGCGACGCGTATTTTTGGGCGAACATTTTCAGGTACGCGAACCCTTCTTCTGGCGTCGTAAAGCAGCACGAACGCAAATCATATCCGCAGCCTGGCAGCTTGAAATATTTATGCCGGCTTCCCGTGCCTTCTAGCTGCGTGAAACTTCGTTGTCTACGATCCTCGTATTGTTCCTATTAAAGCTCGTCTTAGTCGTATGTCTTAGGGACGCCGCTTTGTTAAATCTTTATTGCGACGCCAACTCCACGCGCAGTGTTACGCAACGGAATTTCGATTGGTTAATATCTCTGAAAAGTAGTTCATATTCTTCAATTTGCTACAACGCCTGTTCCGATACAATAAAAACCAGAGAGCATTTCCTTCTGACTAGCAACAATAACGTTCTCATTACCGCAACATTAAATCGTATTTAACTACAACTCTTCGGAACTGCTTTGTTTCACTAGAAGTTTAATAATATTTAGTTGTAGCTGGAAGTTCAGAGTTTGAAATGTTGTAGCGAGAGTTGCGAGAGGGATGCGCTCCGGCAGGGAATTTCCCTGGAAAAGCACGGAGAATATATTTGACAAACGTCCGTGATTACAGCAGACAGAATTGTTCAACCAAACATTCTCATCAATCTTTTCCGCGATAGAAACGCTCAGTATATTCACGGTGAAGTTTTGCAAAAAATAATTGAAAGCGTTGATTGGCAGAAACGATGACACCAATCGACTCGATGAAGTGGATCGCGTTACCAGGTAACGCTTAAAATTATCGTGAAATGATTGACGAAGAAGCGAAAAAAAAAATAAGGAGGGAATTAGCTTGATTGAGACGTTGCAGTAGGATTGCGAGCGAGAGATTGATTGCAACGACCCCTCGCCTCATTAAAAGAACTTCGAGTGTCTTCAAACCACCCTTTAGATTCAACGTTCAAACATCACGCTCTGACTCTTTACTCTGCCTCTTTATAAACTTTCTCTCTCTTTTATTCGACTGTAACAGTCCGCGATTGATCATCTATCTAATAGACTGGCATTATCCATCCGGCTACTTCGTTCCTCGATTACAAGCTGAACCCTTAAGCCAGTTACATCGATACGCTTCTCATTCGATGCTATAAGTCTTCTAACATGGGAAGCACAGAGTGGGTTTCTGAAATCTATCGCGAAATACTCGAAAATTGAAGAAATTCCTCTTCTTTCTTGGCCATTCTGTACCATCCAAGTATCCTCCGGTACACTAAATTTTCTCTGCGAAAGAAAACCTTTTCCATCGATACAATACAGAAAATGTAACACGAAATCCCCCATTGCTTCGAAGTACCAATTGTGTCTGCGTTGAAGAGATTACGTTCGAATTACGCAAAGACAAATTGTTTATATTTAGCGTTGAG
Organism: Hylaeus volcanicus; assembly: GCF_026283585.1. Taxonomy (NCBI): domain Eukaryota; kingdom Metazoa; phylum Arthropoda; class Insecta; order Hymenoptera; family Colletidae; genus Hylaeus; species Hylaeus volcanicus. Next base: position 19,537,454 of record NC_071981.1, read on the forward strand.
TCTGGAACTCGATCGTTCGACGCGTTTCCTTTAAAACGAGAAGCTTACAGGAACGTTGTACGACGCCCCGATGACAACGCGTAACCAGATACGTAATATTCTGTCACTCGTGAAAAGTGAGATATTTCATAATCCACGCAAGCCAAAGCCCTGTTTCAGCGAATCGTCGCACAGAAAATATTTTCCATTCCGCTGTCATTTGACGAGACGCGAGTTCATTTCCGCTTAACAAATGCGAAACGTCGCGTTTCTCTCTAGCGTCCATTCGCGTAAAGTCCGCGAATTAACTTCCGGCATTCTCTTTCGGATACTTAACTCTCTCTGCACGGTTGGCAAACTACGAGGTTTGCGCCCCTTTAAAAGGTTTTATCGATTAAAGGACTCGGATGTTTTACTGTCCAATTCTGCATACAAAAGGCTCGGATAACTTCGTTAGAAGCAGTTTCTTTCTGATGCAGTTGCACCTTCAATTTCATCTTCTGAAATCTGTTTTTGGGTTGTATATAAAACAAGTCTTCTAGCATTAGCACTGCACTTGAATTTTCCTTAACTTTTCCAATGCTTCTAGTGGCAGATACGCAGTAGTACTGTCTGACCATGTACAGACCATGATCACTGCTGTCCTCTGTCGAGTGAGACTCGACAGAACTGAACTGAAATCAGAAGATCTGCAAAGTGTTAAACAAAAGCATGGAATGAAAATCAAAGAACACTCGAATGGAAAGAATAAAGTACGTTAGCTCGTGTTTTCAGATAAGAATTTTGAAAGTAATGAAAGGGAGCACGAAGGTAGGTAGTCGTTTAATCATTTCAGCGCTATAGGTACGTCTTCACGGTTTAATACGGTCTGCGTGTGTCTGTTGCGCCTTCACTACGAGACTTATAACTTGCGATGAAGCGTCTGGAAAATCATAAATTGATACAAGGCGTCGGGTAGCAACGCGCTCCATCATTTTGCAAAGTCACATCGTCGATAAGTGACATCCGTGACTAAGTAGTTTCAAACTAGAAAGGGTTCTCTAAAAGATGTCTGAAAGTTCTGATGCAGCTTTCCGCCCGATAATTAACTAGGAAATCTTTATTCTTGACAGCGCTGTATGGTTCAGCGACGATGGCTTCCATGGTGTTATATACTGTTCGTTATTTTCGCACGACATTCGTTCAACGTTCGGAAGATGCACGCAAACTTGAGCCATTAATACGAAGTCAAATGCGTGATATTAATTACTAGTGAATTGTTTCTGGAATGTCGATCTTGTTAGTTTATGGGTAACAGGAGTCGAGGCGTTCCTCGGAATTTTCCAGATGTTATAAAGACGTTACTCGAGTCCCAGAGACGAACGTGACACAGCGACCGTCACGATCTCAGGATTAGCGGTCTAATTTTCTTTAATTAGGATCCTTTAGCGCGACCCTGCCATGCATAGCTGACTCAGCAGTCAGGAAGCAGTTCTCGCGAAGCGTGTCCAAACCACTGAAGAGCGTTTAAAAATTCTTCTTACACGTTGAACTGTCCTCTTTCGTTATCTATCGTTCTTAACCTCTAGAACTTATAATTCTAGAACGACAAATGTCAAAACATAAAAAGCGTAGGATTTCTTTTTAAAAATTTCGAATCCGAAGCTACGAATTCTAAAACATCAATGAAAGGATTTTTTAACAGGAAGTTGAACAGGTAGACGTGTCCGAGGAAGTACCAGCGAATGAACCATCCGAACCATCAAACGACTGCAGTCCGATCAATGTTGCTCGGAATGTAAAGTAAAAGGAGCAGCGTCTTTTGACGCTGTGTACACGAATTACTCAAAGAATCGGGAAACTTGTTGGTTGGCGCAGTTGTTTCGCTGCATTGACATCAGACACTCGGAGCAAAGCGTATCGGCTTTGGTGCAACAAAGCGCAGGGAAACTTTATTCTCTTTCTAGTTCATCCGTGCCAATTCCCTCTAGTGATACTTCACCGCGACGCCGTAATGCAAGCGGATAACAATATGCCTGCTTCAAAGGCGCGTTTTGGGAATACCCGGAATTATATCACGTATCGCAAGTTACACGCTTAAATATAGACCAGCACAACGGAGACCACCGCGTCAGTTTCATCCCTCTTTTCGCTCTTCCAACGAAAGAGTAAATCACCAGTGAAAAGGTATTCCCTTTTCGCTTTCTGCTCGATATTGCGTACGCTTTAATTAGGATTTCATCCTCCCTTTGCCGCACGTCCTGTTACTACCTGACTACCTGCTTGCAACGCTTCCATGGGTTTCTACGAAATTGGAAGATAAATAGTATATTTTTATTGGGTGTTTGCGTTTTTCTATACTTGTTTGTGTTATATTGTGCCGCACACGTCACGGTTATTTTCATTTATTTATTTCTGTTACCATTTTCTGCGGACGAAGTTTTAATTTCAGATCGCGTGTACAAACATCAGGCTGGTAGGAAAAATAAATAGATTGGTGTCGCAACGTTTGTAGTCGATTCGATGCGAAAAACACGCGATATGTACAAAGTATCAAAATATTTGTAAATACAAATGCACTTGAAACTTTTTAATTCAAACAGTTACATTTCAATCGTTAGATTTCGGACTCCTTGGAGTATACTAATCTAGAACGGGAAATGCACGGGGTAATAATACGAACACGCAGAAAAGGAACGGATTCCTCTGTACGTGTACAAAATATCGACACGAACGTGATTGGCGATGAGAAGAAAAGAAGGAAAAAGTAAATTGTTCTGAAATAGGACACGGTGCGATACCGCCTCGAAAGAATTTCCGTAAGCTCTACCGAGGATGGTTGAAAAATGTAACAAGGTCGGGGGAAAAAAAGCGTTCATGCACAATAAAACGCGATAACTGTATGACGAGTCACCGTTACAATTGTCTATACCACTCGTTCTAGAGGCCTTGTCACATTGGTCTTGATAATTTTGAACTACGAAACATTCTTTTTTCTTGATATATCGGCACATATACAGCAGCTTTACACTTTAATTTTTTCTCATTTTTCTCATACTTTTTAAAACCAGACACATGGTAGTAATTTAAAAATCAAACGTCTGACCAATGAAGAACCACGTCTGACCATAGACTGACCATTATCACTTAAATCTCTCGTTCTCTCACGTTTCTTCGCGATTATGTTTCTCTAATAGTTGGTAAGCTTTTCTACGGAATGATGGTTGAAATAAGAAATTTTGGCCTCTGTAACACATGGATGTATGCAGCTACAGTACGGGTTTACGACCCGGGGTAACTTTCGTGTCACGCTCGACACAGGAGTGCAAAGGGTTAAAAATATCAAGTAACGAGAAAATTTATTCCAACGTATCCAAAGTCCATCGACCATGTAGCATAAACTCGATCCACCCATCCTTATCAATATTCGAGCAACACACCCTGGCCATCCCTAATGTATTCCCATTGTTTCCACTCGACCCGTGACGTGGGCCGTTAAACTTGAACGAAACTCGTCATCCTTAACGAACTAGAAGCATTTCAATTACGAAATGATTCCTGGTCCGCATTCGTGCAGCCTCTCGCGCTGGGAAGTTTTCGCAAAAGCTCCATCGCGCTCGTACGAATCGATACTCGTTCACGCGTATCAATTTTACAGTGCCGCGTTGGAGATTATTCGACACCGTTCGAATCGGGGTGTGAAATTTTCGTGCTTCTTTGCACCATGGAAATCTGTGTTCTGTTCGATTTGCTTCTTTGTTTGCACGTAGTCGGATTCCATTTAACGAGAAAGCAAACCTGGAGCGGAGCGATGCGTCGAGGTGTGTTTGCTTCCGTCGCGCGTTTACCGATGCGTTCGCTGCATCCCGAGCGCCGCTGTACTAGGGGACAATTGTATCGGTGTAATAAATGCTGTGCAGATAATTGATGTAATAAATTATCCGCTTTCATGGGCTCGAATTTATGACAGGACTAACGACGTTTCGGGGACAGTGACGTGGATTCGATTCACGGTACATGATTTGATCACCGTTTTACAAATTAACAACTTCGTCCAGGAGTGGGAGGACCGTACTTTTCCTATGGGAATGCATCATGGATGCAAAGTACTTTGAGTAAATTAGAATTAATATAATAAAGAAATATATATATATATATTTAGTAAATACAGGCGATAACATGCGTCGACGGTCGATTGATAACTAACTGCGTACAGCGGTGACCACGGAAAGAGAAGAAGGCGAAACAAAACACGCTTAGCGTCTTTTTTTATACATATATAAACTAAGGTAACTATCTCTTCCGATGTGTCCTCTACAAACACAGTCCAGTAGGAAGCCAAGTCAAAGCTAAAGAGCCATTCCAATCGAGGGAAAGAAGCCACCAACGTCTTCTAAGAACTTCAGACCATCGTACGAAGTAATATCCGTAATTCAATCCGCGCGCCAACACCAATCTGTTCAAGTTTAAGGTGCATGCACAGAAGTTGGTACCTGCGATTGTACCTGGCTAGGTTACGACGAGTCGTGTCACAGAACCGTCATCTGCCGGTGTTTCCTATCTGCTGACTTATGCAAATCTGCAGGCGAGTGCGCTCTTCCCCAGTCGTGAGTACGGTTCGCATCCCGATCGCGCGCCAACGCCACGTTCCGAGTATAAATTTTCACCGTTCCGCTCTGCTGGATTTATGAAACTGCCTAGCAGAAGGTGAAGCATGGTCGGCGCAGCCATCGAAATAATGACGCTTATCTTGTCACGATATAAACAAGCACACTTTGGCGATACCTTTCACCTAGGAGGATATAACGTGGAGTGGTGTACCGGTTCGAGGATGTTGAAGATGAAAAATGAGATGAGCGGGAAGATAGGTGTAAAATGAAGGAGGGGAAAAGATTCGTTGTCTCTAAGGTTTTCCAGAGGACCTATTTGAGCCATTGCACAAATCGTTTAACTCCATAAAACATAAAGTTGAGAAATGCGATCAAAATGGCCTCAGAAATAAACTATTTGTTATTCAATGGCCAAGAAAATTTTGTCGTTTAATGGTGTTAATCTTTATTATTCAGAAAAGTTATTATAAATATAAAAAGTTTCGACTGTACCAAGTACTTTGACACTTGAATTGAAGATTTTTCAAAAAGTAGAGTTAATCGAATCGTGCAGTGAATTTATTTCTTATCTCGACTACAACAATCGAAATGCAACTGTAGTGCCTCGCATAATGTTCGAAAGGTCGAAACCGCCAATTATCAGTACGCGAAGCACGAGTAGAGAATTTTTCTCGAGACTAGTCAAACTTGAGCTAGTCGCTCGCAGAGGATAGCGAATGGAATACAACACCGAGTCTTAATCCCCAGCTTAATTAGTTGTTTGAAACATTGCTAGCAGATGTTCCTTAAACGTAGCACGTTCCAGGCATTCGTATCATGAACCCTAACGTAAAGTCGGCGTATACGTGCTGAAGTTTACGGTTAGTTCGTCTATGACTTCTACTTTGAGATAAAGGAACATTAATATGAGCCGTTCATTGCACAAATCGATTAACTCCACCAGTAAGAAATGTATCTGAATTAAATAATAGGCTTGATGTTCCCAAGCAAATTGTTCGTCATAAATATACACCGTGAAAAAATCGTGAACGATAGTTTTAGTATAGAGTCTCCCTGTCTCGCATAACGCAAACAGTCAATAACACGTAACGTAATCAATGCAATGCAATTCGGTCAGAAATCAGTCGGAAGTGTTCAAACGCATGCAACAGTCGATTACAGGCAAATCAACGTTTGTGTGGCTTTCAGTGAAGGCCACTTCGAACATCTATTGTGAAACCATGTAGCCATGCAAAGTGGCTGTATATCCGAAACAAAAGGTATCCAAGTCCTCAATTATCAGGAGTTCTCGAGGTTCTCGTGTCACAGGTGGACACAGGACTCAGTGTTGGCAAATTGGACAAAGGCTGAAGTTTTTCTGAATTCGTAAAATTATTATGATTACCTTATCGCGTGTTTCGTGTGTTCGATATTTATGTATTTTATGAAATATATCATTTGGGATAACGCTATCAATGCTTTTAATAAATATTTGCATTTACGGTGCATGGTACACGCTTCGTAAACTAATATCGATTAAACTTCGTACTTGATTTTGATTGCTTTGCGTCGGAAAATTGTTTCTTTAACGCGTGCATATTTCGCGAGTGATATCTGATTGAAACGGCATTGTAGCACAGCATTACAAAGAGTCATAGATAATACGCTAAACACTTAGATTGGATAGAAGAGGATAATCTGAAAGGGAACAAAACCTGACGGTGGAAAAGCTGCTGAGAGCAACTACTAAATTAATAATACCTATAAACAGCGCAACAGAAAGGAAGAATACTGCTCCGAAAATAAGATTCCCATACATTCCGAAGCGTTTACGGCTTTAGAAACAGATCCCAGATCGTAAAAAAAAACTGAGAAATGAATATAATCCTACAGAAATAATGGCTGTAAAACAAACACGTGAACTGGCTGTTAAAAAGGATATATATAACAGAGTGGAAAATGGGAGAAGGTTATTCTCTGCGTTGAAGTGAACTGACTGGATTATTCTAAATATAATAATATATTAATCTTATTCTCCTAAACATTGAAGTTGAACCGAGGTTAACGGAGAAATTTTTTGGACTTTCGACCAAGACATTTTTTACGCCATATTTTCACTTTTATTTCCTTGAGTAATATACAAAGTGTCCTGGAAAGTCAGGAAATGCTTTCATCTCAATTTAAAAAGTTTGCGATTTTCTTTAAAATATATCTTTCATGCCACTAAACAAAATCTCCGTTCGCGAGGAAAGTTATCTGCGCTGCTCTCCCGACATGATGCATATATCAGTCGCTGAACTTTCAGTTTAAATTTTTTATTAGGAATGAAATTTGTTTGCCTCGGAGGGTTTCAACTGCTGCGCTGTAAACTCACAATCACTTTGCGTGTGAGAACCATACGCAAGACAGGTTGTCACGGATACAACGAATTTAGCTTCAAGCATGGTTCTGCGACACGGAAGTTTGTCGTCTCCGTGATACTTTTTGGAAACTCACTGTCGTAAACAGTGCTTCGATTTGCAATCAAATTTCTGAATTTTTAATACATCGTTTAATTGTTGTAATGTAGCGGAACAAGAATGGCTGAAAGTACTAACAAAGTACGCTTGTTACTCCTAATATAATTATTTCTCCAATTATTCGCATTTGAACAAAGGAATGGCAGCGTTCGCTGTTACATCAACCTATCCTAGCTACTCACAAGGCGGTGTCTACACTGGTAATAATTAGAAGACAATTACTGAAACATTCCATCGGCATGCCTGTTGTCTGCGTGTAAAGCAGATTAATGCACAACGGATCGTCTGTAGCGAACCGGTAATTACAGTTGCTTTCGGCGGTCGATTGTAGTCGTTGTGATCATTCCAATGTTCCGTTTCGCACGAATATTGTTGTCCATAGAGGCGTCCTTCCGTCAAATTAGGCATATACCACAGCGATGGGCAAAATTCTCATCGAGACGAACAATTTTCAGCGAGATCGACAACTTCGGATCAACGTCGAGGAGAAAACAGTTGCTACGCTCGAACACAAATCGAATTTATAATGCGGCAACGTTTATCGAGCGCAAACAAATAAGTGAAACGCCTTGAATTGAACAAGCGCGAAAATCCAGCGGGAAATTATTCCTACATCATAAAGCAATGAATAATGGAAAAAGCAAAGGTTAAAATCGACCTTGCGGCGTTGAACGGGACCGTCATTCCTAATGCTTTCATCCAGGCAAACAATGTTTGCGCTACTTTATCACAGTTGGTTTCCATTTAATGCGGCACTCGTTCCAGTGCTTCGACTCCTTTCACTTATTTTCAAGCTCTCGAGGATAATAATTTTCTCGTGCACTTGCAAAGGGCGCGACGCAGTATGACTTTCCCTTTTGAACTCGTAAGAATGCCTTCGCATAGTTGAGGGTAATTGGAAACTTGGACGGAACCTACATTTCGTTTCGAGAAAACAATTTCCTTGCCGTGTCTCGAGTGACCTGATTAACAGCATAATCCGTAGGGTGGTTTAATGAAATTTTGTTTTCAAGTTATTCTCAACTTTTGCATTGGAACCTTACTCTATCTTCGAAAAATATGTACGAAATAATTAAAACCCAATTTAGTTTTTGGATTAGCTTCATAATCCCTAAGTTCACAGTCCTAAGACTGGAGTGAGTTTAGTTAGTAGAAACTCGCACGTGTATTAAATGCCCTCCACTCATGGCATAGCGCACAATGCAACTATTTACTATTCGAACAAGGATTTACTTGAAGTTACTCCAATAATTCCTAACTCTGCTCAAAAGTATTCGCGTTGCATTTCTGTGGTTAACTAGTTATTGATCCACCAAAGCCTTCATCTGAAACTATACTCTAACTTTAGTTTATATTACAGTGGAGGCTTCTTTATCCGAACATCCGTTCTCCCGAGTGCTCCACTATACCTGCCACTCTACCTTCGCGAAGTTTCTATTATTCGAATACAGGACGTCCTTCTAGATTATCTCTCCTCTTATTGGCTCAGCCTTGTACGACGATTAAAACCGATTCTGACACAGAGTAAACATATAGAATATAAACACAGAACTTTACCAAGCCATAGATGCGATGAAAAATAAAACCATACAAAAGAAAAAGAACGTCTCCCTATCATTTCCAACAATGGAGCCTCTGTAGAAGTTTCGGTTTCAAGGTTACACGATTCGTTGATTTTGCATAGCTGACGCCATGCGTTACGTCGCGTCGTTCGATCGAACCTCGCGAACCCCATAGATCAACCACGGGCCAACGCGCTCGATACGTTTCTTCGGATCAGTGTCTTTCTGCAGTCGTATTTCATCGAGTAATAGCATCCGGAAACGCTAGCCCAGCGTTGTGATTAACTCCGGACAACTCGGACATTTCTCTGTTTACTCATTTCCATCGTATGACAGGTGATCGTGATTGCAGCGCGCACAATCATACGCTTGATCGCTTAAATTGACGATACCGGTTTGATTATGAGATATGCGACCAGCGATTCAACTGATTGCGATTCCCGCGTGACTGACCGTTCGCCACGCAGCGACGTTAATCGCGAAATTCTGAGCCTCTTCTTGGCGCAAAGCTGATTCCCCCGGAACTTTCCCTTTGATTCCGTATTTCGGACGTACTTCGTATGATTTCCAAGTAAATTTATGCTCGAACTTCCGAAATATTCATGCTGCACGCGAGTCGGAAACCGAAGTCACCGTGAGATCTGAATTTCACGTCAAAGCTGTTCTCTGGTTGGGAGAGTGAAGATAACGAGAAAAGTCACTAACTTCCCCGAAGAAACGTACGAATACAGATTTCCACTCGTTGGTATTTCAATATTCGTTGTTTGACGACGAAACGTAATTTCCTTGGCCAAAAAGCAACAGCATCGGGCAACTGTTAGTACTTCTGAATTCACTCAAAGTTGATTATAGATGGATCGAGTAGCAGAGCTATAAGTGGCATGAACTTTAGGACGACTTGATACATTTGTTGCGAGTTATTTCGTTGGACATTGCGGAACAAAATGGAACTAGCCGTAAACATAATTCCCATTCACGCTATTCACGTTTATTTTACGCGAAGTCTATAGCTGCAATGAGCAGATTACGATACCATTTAAGAATAAATCTAATCACTTCTGTCTAACACCACGTCAGCTTTGAGCTTCCGTATCTAAGAAGCCCGGCAAGTGGAGTAAACACAAGATTTAAATTCCAAAGTTAACGCGTTACTACTTGTTGCGAAAGGGGGAACTCCTTTAGCGGAGCTCAGGGTCTTCTTTAACTAACTACTGAGAGAAACTTCAGCCGCTTTGGGAGGGACGTTACTTTCAATAAGGAAGTTAAAGTTGACGCAAGGCATAGGAAGTTTCTTTTTCAGAGAAATTTCGCCATCTTTGGTCCCCCGACAGCGTCGCGGAGTCCTCGCCGCGACAAAACTTTGTCATGCATAGAACCAAAAGAGCTTTATAATATGTTTGGCACAGGTGACGGTGGTTGTCGAACTTTTCCCATTTAGTTTTAATTGCCGCGTGCGTTTCGCAGTTTTGTGTAGTCAACAGTATACGTGTCAACAGAAGTTCTGGAATGATGGAATGCTCATAACGATACTCTTCTGTGATGAAAAAAAAAAAAAAAAAAAAATCAAGATGATGGCGTTAAAAACGGGAACTATTTCGCGACATACTTGAACGTTTCGCCGTCGAGGGCGATGACTATAGGACTAGTTAAATAAAGAATAAATAAAAAGGAATTGGACAAAAATAGTAGAATGTATAGAGAAATCTCAAATAAACAGATTTTGAGTTTTATAGCGACAATAGTAGTAAACGTTCCCTGCAAAATAGTCTCGCGTACACTCGTACACGTTCCAGGCTTGAATAGGTCAAACATCGAGGAAGCCAGTGCTCCGTGACGCATAATGTAATCCGGGTCCCATGCAATAATGCACAATAAGTGCGCAATAAGCAGATTCGAGGAAGT